>NC_037669.1:9795958-10157289 GCF_003255815.1 Theropithecus gelada | reverse complement strand
TGTGTGTGTGTGTGTGTGTGTGTATGTATATATATAAAAAGAAGTTTTATTTAAAAGGAAATGTGAGCCTTTTTATTGACAGGAAACTGAGAAAGGTAAAGATTCCAAGATATGAAAATATCTTCTTATAATTTTGCCTACACATAAAGTTTGAATTATAATAAATTATACTTTTCATTTCACTTGTAACATATATAAAGTACTGTTTTCATGTAAAATATGAAATTTGGGAGTATTTCAATAACAAAGAGAAACCCTAAATCTAGTCAATAGAACAATTTCATATTTGGGCAGACAAAGTCTAACTAGGCTGCAAATTCATGTGAGTGAATGTTGGGGTGCCAATAAATGCAATGTAAATAATCTGAGTACTTCTATAAGAACTTAGTCACATGCAGAAGTATAATTTCAGCTAAAGCAACACATTTGCCAAATCAGGAAACTAAAATCTGTTTACAGGACCATGGCTAAACGTTAATATGATAAATTCATCAGTCCATCATCTCTTCTGCTCCACCTGCGTGACTGATAGGGACTCCAAAACTGTGCCTACCGTTGTGTTGAGGCAGCCATAATGTTAAGGTTTCCTGGTACAACAGGGGTTAGAGTTTCTCATAGGATACATGTCCGGCTTGTTTTCTTAATGTTTCAAGTGCCAAGTTAATGTAGAGAAAGAAGCTTAAGCCTAGCACGCAAGAAGACATCTGCCTCTGACACAAGTGCTTTCCCCCATGACAGAGCTACACATAGCTCTTTCTGTTCTTTGTGCTGTAGGTTCTCAGAGGCACACCCCATTTCACATTTCTTTTCTCTTTCATGTCCATCCTTTAAATCCTGGTTCAAATAAGATCTCATATGGAAAGCATGGCCCAGTTCTACAAAGAGTAATATCTTCCTTCTCTGAGCTTTTAGGCATTTTGCAGACACCCATATACATGTTTATATTTATGTGTTTACCTCTCCCAATAAACTGTAGGCTCAGCCTTATAAGTTAACATGTTCTTATCTTTTAAAATGTCACTTTGTCTTAGACAAATATACTCTGAGCCAATCCCTCATTAGCTTTTCATCTCAGAATAGCCACCCTTTCTTGATACCTAGCAAAATGCTTCTCTCACGTCTCAGCCTGATTCCTACCTGCTTTGTGAAGACTTCCTTGACTAAGTCCCACCTAATTTCCTTTCACCAATCATTGTACTTTTTGAGTTTATCTACTGCTTGCTTCACTTTCTCCCACCCATACCCCCATGACCAATAATGCTTCCATTCACGACACGCTGCTATGGGAAGACCCAGAGTCATGTGTATCCCACTAGCCCCATATCCATTTCTGTCCCGCAGTAGAAAACACAAATTAAACATGTGCAATGTTATAACAACATTTTCAAATTTGCTCTAGTTTACATAATCAATTTGTAAACTCCACTATTTTAGCTCTCTTTAATAATATAGTATGCAGTACACTGTAACTCAAAGTTCTTCATAAAATCTGGAGTTGGAAATTGAGAAGCTGTAACATTCATTTGATACTTAACATATATTGCTTGCATTTTTTTTTCATGAACAAATGAGAGTAAGATAATAGAGAAAATGAACTTCATGGTAAACTTTTGGGCTTCATCAGGGTGCCTAGCTCTATGCTTTCAATGTGGTAGCCCCTTTTCGTTTATCTCTTTTAAGAGATGGGGTCTTGCTGTGTTGCCCAGGCTGGAATGCAGTGGCTATCCACAGGCATGGCCATGGTGCACTACAGTTCTGAACTCCTAGACTCAAATGATCTTTCTGCCTCAGCATCCTGAGTAGCTCGGACTACAGGGATGTACCACAGCGCTGGAGATGACAGGTGCTTTATCAATAATGTCACTCCTGGTGATAATGATCCCAGTAGATATGGAATAGAATAGTATCATTCTTAAAAATATGAATCAGCAACAGAAGCTTATACATGTTTAATCCCTGAAAAAAGTTGCTGTTCCTTTTATCATGTGTGAGGTGATTTTCTGTAATTCCTGTTAAGAGTCTTCCAGTCTAAATGAGTATTAAAAAAATAAAAATGCAGCATACAGAAGAATTCTATATTCTAAATGCAGATTTTCAGTGTTTTTAAAAGTGTTAGAGCTCTAAATCATATCATCCAATTAAAAACAATAGAAAAGTGTCCTTTTCTTTATATTCTAATGAAGGATTTTTTTTTAAAAATGCCACCACATTTTGTTATTGGAGCTTATTAGAGCACAACAGATCCTGTATAACCTTGTCAAAATGAAATCACTTTCAACAAGCGCATATACGATAACCTGAAGAGTGGTACGGCACCTTTTTTCCAATAACGAGCTTTTCAGGTTAAAGGCATGTTCTGTTCTCTACAAATGCAGTGTACAATAATTTCTAACTTGTCAACCTGTTTTGTTTTCTGGCAGTTTCTCTTTTTAAAAATGGCATTCAGAATGGATTTTCGAAACAAAATTAAGTCTAAAGAGTCTCAGAAGCCCAAGCTGCTTGCTTCTCTCCAAGGACTAGTGTTCAATAGGGAGAAAAAATGGTTACCATTTAGTCTGGAATCCATACGTTTACTTTCTTTCTGCTTTATGTCACTAATGCCCACCCCCAGGGGTGATCCCAGGATGATAAAGAAAATTAAAAACTAAGAGTTATTAGTGGAGATGTAGAAGTGTTAGAACTTGAGGTATATCATTAGAATTATTATGGTAAGATGTGTCTTTTTTGGTGAAAGATATTCACATTTCCCTATCTTAAAAAATAATAGGGCATTTTTCCTTACTACTAATTGCGCTGACTGACATTGGAAACAATGGTAAGAAGAACGTTTACTTTATTTGCTTTTGCTTTTGCCTGTGCAAAAAGAAGAACATTTATCTGCTCCCATTATGCTGAGCTACATGCAGCAGCCTATTTGGATCACAGCGTAAAAGTGGATAACAGCACCAAGGCTCTTACTTAAATGATAACCACCAGGTTGAGAAGGTCCCAACTCACCAGTACATGCCTCCTCCTCAACAGTCATATAGTAACTTCATAAAAAGGAACCCTTTTAAAAAACATATTTGAATAAATCCTTTTTCATCCTTCTGGATAGCTTCCACTGGTTTCTCACACTAAATGGAATCCTTATACAAGAAAAAAAAGCTGTTCTTAAAAAATGAAAAGTACTGCAATTTTAAACTGTAGGCGGTAACTGTCAGTTCTATGTAATTACAAGAAAAGTTTATGAATAAAATCAATGCATTATTTGAAAAAATGTATGCATTTTTTCTTTTATAGTACTTTTTTACATTTCAAACTGACAAAAGTAAAGTGAAATTTAAAGTATGAAAAAAAAGCATTTGCAGTGGATTATCCCATATTGTTTAACTCCGCCTACTTCAATATTGTGAGCCTTTTCCTACTCTTTGCTTAAAATACTCTACCTAAAAGTAAATCACATGATTTGGTCCAATACTTTAAGTTCTGTGAAAATGTAAGAGAATATTAGTGTCATCCATTAAAAGAAAAGCGTAAATCAACTATGAATAAACACAAGGAGAATGGTGATATAGTAGAAAAATACTGACTGAGAAATCCAAATAGTTTGATTTTTCATGTAGGCTCTGTGATAAAGTAACTGAGAGCCATTTTGAATGTCATTTAACCTCTATGCATCTATGCTTCCTCATCTAAAAATTGAAGACTTTCCACCTGTTCATTTATATAAATCCTTTTGGACCAAGTTTTTAACCAGTGATGGATCAGAGTTGATCTTCTAAAAGCAAAACACTTTCACTCAAAAAATTATACATGTAAAAATGTTTGCACATGACTTCAGGACATATGAGAGTCCATAAAGGTGTTGGTTCAGTTTCAAAATGCAATGAAGTAAATACATTTTTTGCCTCCTATTCTGTAATTATCTCAACTGCAAAATAATCGAATGTATACTAGAAAAAAATATATTAATATTAATGTTATTTTTAAAATATTAATGTCAGTGAACATTTCAGAATACAAAAATCACTCTTCCCCGTAAGCCATCCATATTTAAGTATAACATGCTTATGATTAAAAACTGTTTTAAGATGTCTTGTATGACTTTTGTTTTCCATTTTAATCTTTTATTCTGTAAAATAGTTGCTTAACCCATATTAGGTTATATTTTTATGTTACTCTATAGATTTGTCACCATGTAACTTACCTGAAATATGTTTCAGGTTTATCTTGATACTGATTCTTATTTAATATATAAATTCCATCAAAGATTAAAGTAGATTCCAGAATCCTGAACCAACATTTTTGAGGATTAACTAAACTGTGCTGCATTTTGGAGGGTGAAGAGAGTACTATGCACACAGCACTTATGTTAGTGAATTCTAATTTTGACATACATGTTTGTTAGCTACCAGTTTTTAAAAGTAATAAAGTGAATCCCAGTGCAATATTCTATATAGCAATACAAAAGGTTAATTAAATAAATATTAAATGAGAAGGTAATAATGTTTCAAAGATTGTTATCATCTTGCTAACCTATAATTTAAGAAAACCATGAATGTCAATTTACAGGTACTTTTTGCACATGCATATTAATAAATAGGTCCGCTTTGACATATCCTTAGAACACAATCCCTGAATAAAACTAAATAATGGTAAGAAGAATTGTGACTAAACATCGACTGAGCTTCACTTTTAATATCCGTTCCTATCACCTGTATTCCTAATGGTCAGAGCTCTCATGAGCAGCAAGGTCTCTCGTATAAAAGGTTAAATTTCAGTTAGCAAAGTCATTTAACTTTTCAAAACGATGAAAACACATGCTTGGAGTCAATTGCATAACTCTTTCATTGCAAAGATTTGTATTAGAAAAATTAATCTATGCACAGTTATTTATGTTTTGAATTACTTACTTCTATAAGTAAGGCACATTTCACATGGGTTGCTAAGTAAATACATCTTTTTTTCTCAGCATGGGATAAAAACTAAAGGTTATTATTTTGGTGACCAAGGAATATCAATTATTTCCCTGATTTTGTCCAGAAGTCAAGGCTGTTTGTGTGTATGTGTGAGTGTATATATATATATGTGTGTGTGTATATATATATGTGTATATATATGTGTATGTATATACATGTATATATATACACACACACATATCTGTATATATATGTGTATAGATATACACACACATGTATCTGTATATATGTGTATAGATATACACACAGGCAACTATATTTTCATATATATGTGTATATATGCAGACATGGGTATGTATATGTATGTGTGTATGTATACACACACAAACATATTGCTTCACTAAAATTTCTTCTCTTGAAAACAGGGAGGGACAGACAGAAACATTTAAATATTAAATAAATATTTATTGAGCACCTACTATTTAGAAGGCAGTGTTCTAAGAGCTAGCGGTATAGAAATAAACAAGATGCGTGAAATGTCTGCTTCCAAGGAGGTCATAGTCTAGTGTGAGGACATAGAATGTATTTATATATACATATGCATACATATTACACACACAAGCATGTGTATACACACAAACAGCTAAACTATCACATAATAATATATGCCTTGTAGAGTATTTAATTGAAGTGATATGTGACTGGGGGACAATTTAGATGGTAGTGGACAAAAAAGGCCTCACTGAAAAATACCATTTAATCTGAGATCTGAATCAGAAATCAATCTTGCAAAGATCAGCATTTCTGGCAGCATTCCTTGTGCATCTTGGACAAGCATTCCAGGCAGTGGCAAAATGTCTAAAAAGAAAATGACCTTGACAACTTAGAGGAGTTGAAAGAGGACCAGAGAGACAGAAGTGGGTTTGTGAAGAGTGATGAGAGATGCCACCGATATAGGCAGCAGCCATCAAATGCAGGGCTTGGAAAAGTAGGACAATGAGGGTTTGGGTTTTATACTAAGCATGATGAAATGCCTTTGTATAAGTTTAAATGGGGAAACGACATGAAGAGATATGCATTTAAAACGTTTATATGTTGAAGCTGTGTGAGACAGAGATCGAAGGTGTGGGAGTGTGGAAGCAGGGAGCCTATTAGGCAATACTTTAGTAGTCTAAGCCAGAGAGGATGATGGAGAGAAGTGGCCACATTGGGAACGTGATTTGGAAGCAACGTTGATGGAATTTCGTGATGAATTGGAGAGAAGGGTAGAATAGAATCAAGGAAAATTTTTAGATTATAGACGAGTACATATGTTGTTACAATATTTGTGAAAATTATACTGTAAGAAGCTACAATGCAGGTTTTATGTAAAAATCTATATCTTCTATTTAGGAATGTCATTGTTTCTGAAAACTAATGCCAAAATTTCCTCCCATGGGCCATTGCATATTGCTTGAAATCTCTAACAAATGAGCCAATTAACACACATATACTTGGGTAGAAGAGCTCTGTACATTTTGGTAAAGCTACAGCCTGGTCTTATTTCCACATAAACAAATATAGAAGGACTGAGTGTCACAGATTCGATCCTTCTCTTTACCTTATTTTATACTGCAACTGAGAGAAAAGATTATATGTAAATAAGGTGAGAAAATATTTTTTAATGATGAATTTTTTTAGTGATAGAAGGCAAGAATGAGGGTTTTTTTCCTTTGTGCATTTCAGTCTGTGATCCATGTAGCACACAGAAATATTTATTTCAGAATGGTATCTCTCAACAGAATTTTTACTCTAAAAGCAGAAACCTTAATGTATTTACTTTATGCTCATCTTAAAACAGAGACGTATAATTAAGCCTTAACTCTGTGTTGAGTGTGCCCACACACATACACCTTTTAAAATGTTTTGTAAGGAAAATAGTACTCCTGTCTCTACCATTTTATGCCATTCCATTTCTCTCTGCAGAGTTCAACAGCATATTCATCCAGTCAGAGGTACACCTTTCCTACAGGCATCAGAGCTCTCCCTGCTTATTCATGTCCAGAAATGATAGCGTTTTATCTCAGCGATTAAAGAAGATACTGTTTTAAGAATTATCCAACTAGTTACTGCCTGGAAACTCTCAACCAGAGATGAGAGCAGCAACCATAGGGCTCTTCCATTAGCACACCGTTTGTTGCTCTGTATGGATGTTTTTTCCATCCTTTTTTCCCTCCACTGTATATATTCCATCTATGCTTCTAAGAAAAATGCTCCAAAGGAAAAATGCTCATTATGAGTACACAGAATTAACTTACCAACTGGTAGTTCTGTTTCCATGTGAAAGAACAGATTTTACTTGAATCCCTTTTTAATGTTTGCTAGGCTTTACATCTGTCTGTAATCCAGGCTTCTTTTTTTCCTTCCCCACCCACCCATATGAGCTAGAAGATGTACTCTCCTAGTTCGCAGTGTGTTGTAAAGATCACCTTGCCTAAAAAAATCATGTAGCCTCTCAATACTTCTAGATGTTTTGTTGCTGGATAATTTAACAGTAAATGCACGTTGTAGGGGCTGGCAACCTTCTAGCCCAGCTACACTTTTACTATGAAGCACAGAAGGACATTTTTCATTGTTCGTGAGGAAAGTTCTCAGATCATTGATAATCATGACATGAATACATGACAGATATATCTCTGTAAGATAAGGGATGTATTATTATAATCATTTTGCTTAGTTCTATGGCAAGAAAATTTTAAAAGCAAATTTAAGGTATTACTTTATGATGTTCCTAATCTGTTGCTTAATGATTACTGCATTCCCTGACATATATATTATTTTGCTAAATTTAGGGTCAAGTACTGATAACTCTAAAGCAACTGAATTTATGTTTTGCACATCTGGTACATATTTGAAAAAGAGAAACATAAAAAGCAGTATCTTATTTCCATCACTGTTCAATAGATAAATAAACAAATAAATAAAACAAACCGTAACAGTCAAGTGATATTTTAGAGAGACCAAGATTATCAGAAATTGTGATAAACTGATTAGCAGGACAGAAATATAAGCAAATCTTGATTCAAATTTACTATATAGTATCATAATACTAATTATAGAGATTTTACTTATCTTACATGGTTGTAAAGATAAAATTTGCTAGAAACGCAAAATACATACATGTAAAGAAAAAAATCTGTGGAAAGGTGCATAGTGGGCAATTTCATTCTAAATGATAGCAAGAGTTAAGATAATAAAGGAGTGATGAATTGTTATAAAACTTACTTGTACAAGGAGAAAATAATGAAGTAAGGGAATAAGTTAGCACAGTGGTAAAATAATTTTAACACTCATGTAGGGTTACTATGGTAAAAGGAAAAGTAAATTTGGAAAGGAAGGGGGAATATTACAAAAAATTTTTTGAATAGTGCATCTCGACTCTGCTATAACTGTGAGATAAGATGATTTCTCCTCCAAAGCTCTAATCATTATCCTTGCTATCCTTGTCTACAATCTGGACCTGCTATTGATAGTATAGCTATTGGTAGAAGGAGAAATTAGTTACTAATTTTTCTGCTGGTATTACTGTATTTCTTCCCAGATCCTCGGGAAAGTTTTGAGCATGAAGGTGACATTAAAGAGTTGCAGCATCTCTGTCCATTTCCCATTTGTATTCTGAGGAGTGGTTATTAATTTCTCTGATGAGTTTAAAGAGAGGTAAAAGAGACATTGGGAAAGTTAAGAGGGAAGAAGTTTAGGGTTTGGAGTATGTGGTAATTCACGTTTCTCACTTTCCATAGATGTGCTTTCTCAAAGCTTCCCCGGTGCTGTACATTTCTGACACTTTTATGAGTGTATTTTTAATCAATTGATGATAAATAGAAGAACATACATTGCTTCCAATCACAAAATAGAAATAGTATAGTACCATTGGTCATTCCCTATATCCATTCCTTGCATGATAAAATGGTATCATCTGCTATGTTCCCTACAGTGAATGGATGCAGATCCGGGTAGTTTCTGCTTGAAGATGAGATATTCAGCCTATATTCTCTGAACTTAATGTTGCATCAGAGAACAAGGGTGACTATAACTTATGTCTTGCTTTGTACATGGTCAATTTGTTATATTGTTGAGTTTTAAGACATTTTCTATCTCATACGAAAATTTAGAATTTTCTCATTTTTCAATAGCATTAACCTAATTTATGTTCTGGGTAGCTTTCAGGGAAGATTATGAGCAATAACTGTATGCAACTCATGGGCAAGTTTCTTACCAGAGCCTTGGAGTTTGATTGCCCTTGGTATAATAAGACTACTAGAAATATAATAAGAAGAATAGTCTAATTTATCATATATCCGTATAGCTGGCACTTTGCTGAGTAATTCTATTTACAATGTATGTCGTATTATAAATGAATTTATTAATTTATAATAATATTTATCATAATATTTATATTACTTTAAATATTTATTATAATTATATTTATAATATTTATAAATAATGGTGATATGTTACTAGTTTTAAACATTCCATACGGTTGGAACTACACAGATTGTGAACATCTACCACATTGTATGACCATCTTCCTATAGCTCCCTATAACTCTTCTATTTTGTGTTACAATTATCTAAATGCTTAGCTTATCTTCCACACTAAACTATAATCTTCGTGTTTGTTATTTACATTTGCTCCTTTGCACCTGGTAGATAAGTACTAAATATCTATTGATGAGTGAATTAATTTTTCTCTTGATCCTAGTTCTTCAAATGTTAAGAATAGCAATGGGTCAAGATATTCAAAGCCATTAAAACTATGAATATAATCATCCGTTGTAAATAAATAAATAGTATGACAACAATAATCACAAGAGATATACTTCAATATTTTGATAAAGAAGCAAATCGAAACTACCGTGCTTAGAGGAAATAATTAGTATAATTATGGCGGCTAATTTAACAGATAAATTTTTCCATTGCCAAGCTTGTTCATAAAATGTGCTATTTTCTTTCTTAATGGAACTTCCACAGTGCAAATGTTTCATAAGCATGATGTTTAATCTTACAGGTATTAGTGTGGTGACTCTGGTTAGGCCTTTCATTGAGGATACATTTTAGACTGGCAGTTTTAAATTACTACATGTGGTCCTAATGCTGAAACTTTTAAAGGTGTAATTAGGAGGGAGTGGGGGAATCACCAGTGTCTCTAACACAAAATGTCAGTGGTTTTAACAATTAAATGTGGTAGCGTTTAAATCATGCGCTTCCATTGACACCCAAACAATAAAATCTAACTATTAAGATGGCATCCAGATAGTAGATGATTTCACAGGAAAGTGCTCAGACCTCCATCAAGTTAAGAATCAATAGCATCTAGGCAATTGTGGTGGAGTCAAAGACACAGGTCTCAGCTCATGAAATACCCTCTGTACTGGAGCTGTATTCAATTATCCCCACTAATGTAAAATCAACCTTGGTATAAAAGATAAAAGGGTAAAGTTCTCACAAATGATCACTTATCGCTCCATTCCAAAATGCATACAGCATTCATTATAGATCGAAATGCCACTCAAATTTCATCATTTAGTATGGTTTTGAAACAGCCAAACCATTAACCGAAGAGAGTAGCTTTTTATATTTATACAACTAGTGACTAATGAAACATTATACCCAGTGTGCAAAGGGGAAAAAACCTTTATTTTGCAATGAACCCAACTGGTGCCCCTTTTAAACACAGCATAATATGGTTTCACTGTTTCATTGAACCTCTCATTACTTGTGTCAATAATCCTAGGTAAACCACTGTTGAACTTCACAGCATTTATCTAGCAGCATGAATAGCATTAATCTATGGGGTGCTTTTGATGAATTGTAGTTCAAAAAGCAAAGCCAAAAATGACTTCTCACAAAGTGCTTAGGGAAGTATTTATTAGAAACATGTCAACTGCCAACTACTTGAAGGTAGCTTGGCTGTTTAGGAAATCATGCTGTTGGCTAGCTTGCAAACACTGAGAAGATATATGAATTTTCCTGACTTGAACTACTTTTAAAAAATGATATACTTTTCATTTTGGTATATTATTTTTTCTGTCACTTCTCTTCTAATTCTCAATATTTTATGTCATATAGATTTTGACACAATGTGACATGGTCTACAACACGTCCCCAGGTTCTCAGAAACTGTTAGGTGAGAGAAGCACTTGGAAAATTAAGGTGAATCATATAGACTACACTTTCCCTATATGACTGCATGATCTAAACATCCAGGGAGCATCAACTGAAATCTACTCTTGGATCCTGCTCTAAGGATCTGACTTACTTTCCTGACACACCCGGTGGTTGTAACATTCTCTCTGGCAGAAAGGCCAGCAGGGTTTGTCTACAGGGATTACCACATTTAAATCCAATTTACCAGTCTAATTGGATTAGGCTAATTTTTCCAAAGTTGAATTTTGTACAATTCATGAAGGGCTAGAAATTAAACTGTTAGTTCCACTATTTTCTGGATGTTTTACACGAATAGCCTATTCACTGTGAGCCTTTCGTTGCTTACCATAGCAGAGCGGTATTAAGTACTGAGAGATCTTATACAATAATACAATTTGAAAATAGGAAAACTGTATATTGACTGAAAATATGAATTTTTTCCAACTTTGGCAAAATGAACAAAATGAACATCTATGAAAAATAACACGCATTTAATTATTTTTTCCCTAAAATTAATCTCTTTACAAAGAAATAGACTAGACCCCCAAAATTCTTTTTGGAAAGGTATGGAACAAACATGTACTTCTTTCAGTATTCCATATATGGATTTAAGGGAAAGATGTCAAATAAACATATTTTGTCCATCGTTTCTAAGATCCAGGATTTGTGACAGCGCTGTGTTATATACAATACTCATTTAGTATACTGTAATATTATGTTGAATGTAATACTAGTCGCAGGAAAGTTTTCTTGGTGAAATATGATGGAAATCTTACATTGGCTAATGGCTCTTCCTAGTGGAGATTCACAATGCACCGTGACATATACAATAAAGTCTGAGGAGTACTGCAGTAAAGAAACCTGACTAATTTATTTATTGCAATATTCATCAATCTCATAAAAATTCATCTCCATCTAACAATATCTAAAAGAAGCTACCTTATGAAAAACCCATTGTGTCATTTGAAAGTTGGAAAAAACAGAAATTGTATTCACTCATGGGGACTCGTATTTCTTTTTGCGATTTTGTTATATGTACTCAAATTGTGCAATAAGTATAGTCAAGAAAAGTCTGTAAGAACTTTAAATTATTGTTCACATGAAAGTAATGCAGTTATTGTTAATATTGTACACTTCTATTTTTGCTGCATTTCAATGACACACTGTCATTCTTTGTGAAACCAAATTACAGAAGTTATAAAGTATATATTTATGATAATATAACAAAAATTAGCTTAAAGGATATGTAATTTCCATGATTACGGATTATAAATGAAAGCATTTATTTATAGAATTTAAAGACAATCAACCAGGTGTGATGGCTCACACCTGTAATTCCAGCACTTTGGGAAGCCGAGGCAGGCTGATAGCTTGAAGCCAGGAGTTCGAGAAAAGTCTGGTGAATATGGCAAAAGCCCATCTCTACTAAAAATATAGTGGTGCACACCTGTAATCCCAGCTACTCAGAAGGTGAAGCATGAGAATCGCTTGAACCCAGGAGGTGGAGGTTGCAGTGAGCTGAGATCACGCCACTGCACTCCAGCCTGGGCAACAGAGCAAGACTCTGCCTTCAAAAATAAACAAATAAATAATTAAAAATGAAATAAAGACGATCATTAATATAGTTTATGAGCCAATATATAAGAAGTATATTTATAATTGAGAAAGCTTTTCACAAAAAAACTTATGTATGTTATAATTTTATCAATCTGACTGGGAATATATTAATATTAAATCTTGGAGATACTTATGAGATGTCCTTCTGAAATAAAAAGAAACTGTGCAATTTTGTTTACTGTGCTTAAAACTTTGATATATTTAAACAGTTTTTCAAGTTATGCATCCTTTCACATATGTTTTCAAAAAGGTACTCACCATGCACAATGAGAACATACTCTGCGCTGCTTTGGCCAATCGTGTTTGTGGCTTCACATCGATATGTACCATTATCCGTTTTGTTCAGGAAAAGAATGTTTAGCTCCCTACCACTCACAACCATTCGGTCAGGATCTGGTAATTCTCCGCCATCCTTTGTCCACAAAACAGGTTCTGGCCTATTGGATTGAAACATGCATGTAGATAGCAAAAATAAGAAATGTTACGTATCTGTGAATTAAGTAAATCAATCAATTTCTAAGTATTTAACACGTATTTTGTACATAACCATATGCTAACTTCTATAAAATACTAAAAGTACCATCACGCACTCACTCAAAAGAGTTGGAGGTATAGCAAATATAATCTGCTATAATATAATCATATTTAATTAAGGAGATATGTATTCAGAGACTAATTTGTTGAGTCACTGTAGCAGTCACTTCTCTTTCCCTGCTCAAGTCCTGTGGCCTAGATTCTGCTGCTAATGGCTCACACCCCACATTGGAAGACTGCCCTTAGGCTATTGGGGGTAAATCTTCTTCAGATGTATTTGGATATAAGTAAACATAAATATTTATATTTATATTAAAATATGAATATAAATATATAATGAATAATTGATATTTATATTATAATAAATAATAATATATAAGTATTTATATTCATACATATAAATAAATATAAAATATAAAATAAATATAAAAAAGATAAAAACCTTTGCACTTAGGGCCACCCCTGTGGCACAGCTTTGCTTGAAAACACCTGAATCTTCTCCATTTCACCTCTGCTGCTTTTCTCATTCTTTTAGAGGTTTTTACTGTGAGTTTTCTTTTAACAAAATTCCTGCAAAGGATCCCTATCTCAAAACATGCTTTTAGAAAAGAAACAATAAATGAATCATAGATTCCCCTCTTCAAAATTTTCAGTCTTCTGTAATAATTAATGGTAGAAATAGTTGTTAATATCTATTACCATCTGCTAGTTGTTATCCTAGGTGCTTTATATTTATTTTCTATAATTCTCAGAAGAACACTTTGGTGAATGTTACTTTTTAAAATGTCCTGCATATAAGAATATAGATGAGGCGACAGAGCGAGACTCCGTCTCAAAAAAAAAAAAAAAAAAAAAAAAAAGAATATAGATGAGAGAAGTATTCAAATCCTGGCCTTCCTCTATAGTTGATGTTTCATCCACTACCTCCTGCTTTCTAACATGATGAATTTTTTTCTAGACTTAGTATGACAAGTTTTCTAATTTAAGCATAATTTTATCACATGGAATCATTTTCTCAAAAGCTTTGTTAAATTTGATAGAAGTATTGAATTCATTTTATGTTATTGTGAATACAAGTGGAACAGAGGCATTGAGTAAGTGATGTCTATGGCTATGGCATCCTTTCTAAGAGGAAGGATATATACTATTCTAACAAAATTTTGTGGAAGGCAAAAAAGTTATGAAAAACAATAACAAATATTGTAAAGAATATCCAAACAAGCAGATTGGCATTGGGATAAAGGAACTGATCATCAAGTGTTTAAGTACCGAAAACATTTGAAGAGTGTGATCTTGTAATGTAAGAAATATGTATCTTGTCTCCTCCCCAGCTCCTAACATAGTGCTCCTGAAGCCTGATAGACAGGGGTGATAGCAGACATTTTTGTTCTATTTAGCCTTTGACCCCAGTTCCTGACAAGAAACTCGTAAGACCTTTATACAGTCATATGCCACTTAACTTTGAGGATATTGTCTGAGAAATGTGTCATTAAGTGATTTTGTCATTGTGCAAACACCATAGACTACATTTACACAAACCTAGATGGCATAGCCTACTGCAAACCTAGGCTGTATGCTATAGCCTATTGATTATGCTATAAACTTGTACATCATGTTACTGCTCTGAATACTGGAACAAGTTGTAACACAATGGTAAGTCTTTGAGGGTATAGACATGGAAAATGTATAGTAAAAATATAGTGTTATAATATTTTGGGACCACTATCCTGTTTGTGGTGCATCATTGATCAAAGTGTTGTTATGTGGTGCATGACTGTAATTTCCTGAGTGATAGTAGTCTCTGACACAGAGCTTCTAAGTCTCTTGGAATTTCCTGATAGGAGACTCTTTTGCTCTGAGATGCTCCTATGAGATGTTCTAATCAGAAGATTCTGATGGGCTTCTAGGCAGCTTGCTGGGTAATCACAGGTTGGAACTTTCAGTCCTATTTTCCTTTCAGCCTCCAGGGAGCTGAGGTGACTGAAGGTTGAGACGATCATCAGTGGTCAATGATACAACCAATGATGCCTACCTAATGAAGCCCCCACACAACCCAAAAGGACGGATTTAGAGAGCTTCTGTATTGCAGAGCATGCGGAAGGTCCAATATGGAGGCACGCCAGGAGAGGGCATGGAAGCTCCACTCCTCTTCCCACATACCTTGCCCTATCCATCTCCTCATCTCGCTGTTCATCAGTTGACTTTGTAGGGGAAAGATAGATAGATAGATAGATAGATAGATAGATAGATAGATAGATAGATAGAGAGAGAGAGATAGAGATAGAGATAGAGATTTTTTTTTAAGTTCCACAAAACGTGTGTAGAACATGCAGGCTTGTTACATAGGTTTACTTGTACCATGGTGGTTTCCTGCACCCATCAACCCATTATCTAGGTTCCCTCCCCTCACCCCCGACCCCGCAACAGGCTCTGGTTTGTGTTGTTCCCTTCCCTGTGTCCATGTGTTCTCATTGTTCAACTCCCACTTATGAGTGAGAACATAAAGTGCTTGGTTTTCTGTTCTTGTGTTAGTTTGCTAAGGATGATGGCTTCCAGCTTTATTCATATCCCTGCAAAGGACATGATCTCATTCCTTTTTATGGCTGCATTGTATTCCATGGTGTATATGTGCCACATTTTGCTTATCCAGTCTGTCATTGATGGGCATTTGCATTGGTTCCAAGTCTTTGCTATTGTAAATAGTGCTGCAATAAACATATGTGTGCATGTGTCTTTATATTAGAACAATTTATATTCTGTTGGGATTGCTGGGTTAAATGGTATTTCTGGTTTTAGATCATTGAGGAGTTTGTGTCTTTACATTAGAATGATTTAGATTCCTTTGAGTATATATCCAGTAATGGGATTGTTGGGTTAAATGGTATTTCTGGTTCTAGATCCTTGAGGAATCACCACACTGCCTGCCACAATGGTTGAACTAATTTACACTCCCATCAACAGTGTAAAAGCGTTCCTATTTCTCCACAGCCTTGCCAGTATCTATCGTTTCTTGACTTTTTTATAATCGCCATTCTGACTGATGTGAGATGGTACCTCATTGTGGTTTTGATTTTCATTTCTCTAATGATCAGTGATGTTGAATTTTTTTTCATATGTTTGTTGGCTGCATAAATGTCTTCTTTTGAGAAGTGCTTGTTCATATCTTTTGTGCACTCTTTGATGAAGTAGTTGTTTTTTATCTTGTAAATTGGTTTAAGTTCCTTGTAGAATCTAAATATTAGACCTTTGTCAGATGGGTAGATTGCAAAAATTGTCTCCCATTCTGTAGGTTTCCTGTTCACTCTAATGATAGTTTCTTTTGCTGTGCAGAAGCTCTTTAATTTAATTAGATCCCATTTGTCAATTTTGGCTTTTGTTGCAATTGCTTTTGGCATTTTCATCATGAACTCTTTGACCATGCCTATGTCCTGAATGTTATTGCCTAGATTTTCTCCTAGGGTTTTATGGTTTTGTAATATTCTTTATAATTAATGAGTAAATATAAGCAAAGTGTTTCCCTGAGTTCTGTGAGCTATCCTACCAAATTAACAAAACCCGGGAAGGAAGTCACAGGAATCAGGGTTTGTAGGCAGCTGGTCAGAAGTACAGGTAACAGCCTAGTGCACGTGAGCGGCATCTGAAATGGGAGGCAATCCTGTGGGACTGAGACCTCCATCTGCAGTATAACTTATACATGAATTGAATTACATGACACCCAATTGGTGTCTCACGAAAAACTGATTAGTGGTGGGGGAAACTGATTGTTGGTAATATACATTTTGGTGGTCAGAGACAAAGTGTTGTAGTAAATCTGTAAGTATAAAGTAGTAAACAGTTTGGTTTTTCCTGTCTTTGGAAAGATAAAAAACAAAAAGGGAGGGTAATTTTATCAGATCTAGATCCCTGAACATTCTGAAAGAGCATTATATGATAACAAGTGAAGAAACTAGGTGCATAAAATATTGGAAAAATATAGTAATGTGTATTATTCAATTAGATAGACAAATCACTCCCCTAGTATCCTTAATAAAAGCCAAATCATTAATAGTTCTCAACTTGCTTCATTTATCCTAAATCTTTTAACTGCTATTTGAATTTACCAATTCTTATTTTATAACAGGGTGGATTATCTTGTACTATGTACATCCTTAACATCTCTTGAAGGAGCAAAAGATGATAAAATAAAACTGATTTGTAGCAATGTAGAAATCTTGTCCTTTCCACAAAGTTACATAAGACCCATATTAAAATAGCAGTTATACTGGTGATACTTTGGGGTTTAGAACATTCATCTTTATAATACTACTCAAAGGAAGTAATTTAGTATCTTAGGAGGCAATCTTTTCCTGATGTTTGAACTTTTAAGCACATGCAGAGAAAATTGTATGTATGTATATATACACTTCTATACACTCAAAATTATCCTCCAAAATCTAAAGTGTTATGACTTTTTCCTAGTTGTGTTTGTAAGCTTTTAGTCACATCTTAAAGCAAATGGCTCTGTAAATATGTAGTTAAATTCAGATATGTCTTTTTAAATTGTTTACATAGAAATGAAGTTAAAGATCTAGATAAAGTATTCAAGTTGCCAATCTGTATTTTAAAACAAAACATTTTTTTTCAAAAACAACAACAACAACAAAAATTTCCTTAAAGGAAATAGCAACAGCAGCATCTACAAAATTGGTTAACAGGAGGATGTAGTTGCCTAAGTCTTTGCTGACACTGAACTGAATCCTTCAAGAATTCTTGATCTTAGTCTCTGTGGTAAATCTTCAAGGTGGCAAAATAGCACCACAAGATGCAAATTTAATGAAATAGAGGTTAGAGTTTATGCATAGATTACAAATAGCCTACACATATTCCCAATTAGTTTTTAAAATGTTCAAGCTTCTCAATATCACCATAAAAATATTAAGTGGTTTAGCAAGTCTTGATACAATTTGTGTTTCATCTTAATAAAGAGGGCCCCTAGGCTTTCTCTAATTGGAACCCAGAAATGATTTAGCTTCTTGCTACAAATGAATAACAATCTTCCCTGCTGTTCAGGCATCCAAAGACATCATTTAAAAGTGGTTCCAGTCTACAGTTTCTGTGTGATAAGGCTGAAAAGAGCAGGAGCTAGACACCGGGAGTGACAGGACAGTGAAAATAGCATCGGATGTGACATGATAATGTTGTGCCACTCGACATGAGAACACTTAGTCTACCCAGGAACATTTCTCTTTAACCAGCCCGAATAATTAAAAAGTTGGAAAACTTATGTTTGAGATAAAATTTGGATTGCGTTTCTCTCAATTCTATAAAACTATAAAGATGTTTATTTTTCTTTATATCTAAAGATATTTTTTCAGCAGTTTCTTCCTAGAGCAACAGACAAGTTAAATGTAAAAAGAGAAACAAAATATGCTTATACAGTTATTCTCAAATATCCTGAGGCATTCATTGATGAAGTTGTTTTTAATCTTAACACTTTTTTTTAAGAAAACCTATTAACTCGGTGTTTTGTTTTCTACATATCTAATAAGAGATTACCTGTATGTTTCACAATTCCTCATTTATAAATTACTGTTGAAAGGTATTGCCACAAGTCTCTCAGACGTTGATTTTTATTTAATGTTTGAACCAAATACAAACCTGATTACTAATTTTCAGTGATATTCTTTAATTTGTATTTGGTGCATTTATTCTGTGCCATGATACCATGGCAACAGTGCTTCTAATCTTTTCTGCTATTAGAAACTATGGGATTATTCACTCCCTAGATACTGAGAATGGAAACTTTCTTTGCCTTAACCGTTCACATCCCCTCTTTCAGGTTCGTGCTTCCTAACAGGAATAAAGAACAAGAAGTTCAGTAATGGGGAAGTGAGTCCTATCATGTAGGTCTCCCAGGAAAAGAATCTTCCTGGTGTAGAAAGGGACAGGAGTTAAACACTATGCAAAATTTGAAATGTTCTCCAGTCTCTCCTTTTTCCAAACAGTGACATCCCCCCTTGGGATATGTGCTGCCTTTTTTTCATAAGGACAGGATATACTGGGGTCTAACACTGAAATTAATCCTATGAAAATTAAACTTACTTTTCCTAGACGGAAAAAAAAAGTCACCTTTCCTATCTGAAAAAAAAAAAAAAAAAAAGTCAAATTCAAGAAAACATCTTGTTCTATCTTAAAGGACAATGAACAAAAATTTCAAATATTTGTATCTTACAGTTCCTTTAAGACAAAGCACAATCATATAGTCAGTAACTTCATGCTTATGTACCATGTCACCACATGAAGATGCCTACTGGCTTTATTTCAGTTTAGAAATTCCACAGATGGGCAATAAGTATTATTAAAGTTTTAAAACTAGGGATATTTTTAAAAACTTAATTCCTCTCTATTTCCTGTGATATTTTCACTGGAAAGTGAAAGAAGGTGGTAGGAGTTACATAAACATCTTGATCCTTTTTCTGCTTTAAGCAAAGACTTTTCGATTAAGAAATTATAGTAGGAGTCTATGTATAATACGACCAATGTTTATGTTATTATATTTTTAGAGAGAGGGAGGGATAAGGTAAATGTAAATTAATTGACAAATGGATTTGAAGATTGTTCAAGTAAAAGATTTGAAATTTACCGAGTTCAGGAAAAAAGAATCCTTAACAAACTTTAGCCTAGTCATTTCCCATTTGGGTAGACTGAGATTACATCTTTAAATGAAGCCCAAACACTGCTAAATAATTGAGGAGGAACAAGAAAGGAGAAGAGGAGAAATATTAGAAGTTGGGGTTTCTTGGTAGCTTTTTAAAAAAAATTAAAATGTAAATACAAAGCAATCTAAAAGAGCAGTATTCTGAAAATTGTGAAGCTGAATACAAATATAATTTTTAACAACTTTCTGTCAGAAGTTAAGGATGTAGCTGAAAAACAGCAAGAAATACAAAAGGACTACTTCTGGGCCTATTTATTGCAGTGATCATTACAAATTTTAAAACTACACTAAGGGGTTTTTGTTATTGAAGATCAAGTAAATACTTCTAAACATAATTTATAAATAGCATTCCACATATATGCAAAGTCATATTAATTATTGAAAAATTATTGCTTTAGGCCATTGGAGTGTACATCAAGCTGTGTTTTCTCCTCAGATTTCATTTTTGGGCAATTTAGTTGTAATGAAATTAGATTTTCTTTTATTCTTGGTATTGTTTTCATACTTTTATGGGAGCAATTCTTTAAATATCAAATAAATTCTAGTATAAGTGAGCTTAAATTTGAGTGTTTTACTTATTAAAATTTAGGCTCATTTTAAAATATAATAAATGAAACATCTATGTGTCTGATAGTCTTTGTACATATACACATGAGAACAAACAAAACTTCAGCAGTATTTATTGTAGAGTAGTCTTCAATGTGTTTCCACAGGTTTAATTAACAGAAAGTGTCCTATTCTACACTTATATCTTAAGATAGATAAGAGATCAATGAATTTTCTTTTTTGTTAGTTAAAAAATTTTCTGTATGTTCTTTCATAGTTACTTGATAAATGCATGAAATTATCAAATAATTATCTATAAACAAATCTGTGCAAGGTTTTGAACCAGGGACTGTGAGGGGTATAAAAAACTAAAATAAAGATCTGTTCTGTGGTATTATAATCTAGTATTTTCTGTAAGATATATGTCATCAACCACAATATTTGGTAGCATACAGTAAGTGACATAAATGAGTTATAAAACATCAGAAAGATTCATCACCTATATTAGGGACATTATAATAGGCTTTATGAAAAATACAACTCTTGATTACTGTGCTTAATTATAGCAGAATTTTGACAAGTAGAAATAGAATACACCAACTCAATAGGAGTCTGAGCCCTGGGTAGAATGCTTGCCCTCAAGAGGCCATAATGTTGAAAAGATTAATTCAAATATTGTGAATGCCAGGAAAGAAATGAGAATAGGGTTACCAAGTAAAATTGCTATTGGCAAAAAATTACAAATTAAGAAAAGGTAAAGTTAAAAGCACTTAATATGATAACTGAGTTGGGAGTAATAAAAGCAAAGGCAAGCTATAAGTTGTGTGTGAAGAATCAAGAACAAGTACGCTTATAAGTAGCTTAGTACAAGAGAAAGTCTATAGGATGAAAAGCAGAACATGAAAAAGTATTATTTTAGTGTAAGACCAGAAAACTGATGGTTACATCAATATGGAAGAGAGAATGAAATGTGGGAAGGACGTTTTGGTCATAAACAGGTGCAACATGAACAAAAGCAAATAAATAGAAAAGTTTGGGGTACAGGTATTGGGGAAACATCTGTACATTTAAAGTAAGAAACAGGGCCTGGAGTGCCAGCTGAAGAATCTAGACTTTCTTTAAAAATGAAATTATCTTATTTTGGTTTTTGAGAAATGAGTATTCCTGATCAGAGTTTCTTTTAAGAAAATTAATGTGAAACATCTGGGGAAAATCCAATAAAGAGGCCATATATACAGTTCTTAAGACAGATAACACGTTCCTACCATAAGAGAGAGAAATAATAAAGAAAAGTACATAATAAACAATAAAAGAGCCCTGAAAAAGTAAATACAACTTTTTTGAAGCTAGGCAACGTATGGTGTTAAGGAAGAGATGAAAGAAACTCTCTTTACAGTGTCTAGTCTGTACAACAGGTGCAATCTTAGTGCCAAAAAGAAAAACAACAATTTAAAGACTAACCAACCAGCCAATTAAGGGAGAAAGAAAAGGGAGATGAAAAAGAGATTGAAATAAAGTCAAGAGGGAAAAACTGATGATTTCCATTTCGAACATGCTGAATTCAAGTGTTACAAGAAAACCAAGAAATACATCTTGATCCAGCAATTAAGTAAATAAATAATTATAAATCAGGGAAGAGGGCAGAACTGGAATTTTTACAGAGATGGGCATCAACCATGTTTCCAAGCTAAAGAAAGGAAAAAAACAAAAAAACAGCACATCACTGAGCGTCTTAGAATACACTTACTTAGAAAATAAGAAAAGGCAATACAATCTAAGAATTCTAAAAAAAAAAAAAAAAAAAGAAGAGAATAATGTCATAGGAGCAAGAAAAAAATCCTTTCAAAATGTATTGTCCTGAATGTTTATCTTTACAACTTCACTAATACCTTGACTTCTCAGTTCTCTGATTTTTCTCCTGTCCAATAATTATTTTGCTAGCCCCACCTCCGCCATGATGACACACTTCACATTGTCATCATTGTTACTTCCATAAAAGTCTCATTTTTTTTCTAATTATAAACTTCTATTTGTTCAGTTCACTATTCTCTTATCCATCATCAAAACCTCCAATCTTAACTGAGGGGCCCACTATTTTCCTTTATTCTTTAATGCCGCTCTCCCCTTCACTTCTGTCCTTAACCAGTCTTACGATCCAGTCAGTCAGATTTGTTTTGTTTTGTTTCTTTTTTCCCTTTCTCCATCCAGTATTATCTGGTTAATTCCCAGCCCTAATGAACCCAACTTTTCATCTTCTCTGTGCCTTTAGCTCATCATCGAAGCAAGCTAAAGAAAAAGGAGGAGAAGGTAAATGATGTTTGTTTTATTAAATACTGTCCTTGAAGTCATCATGCAAGTGTGCACAGGAAGAGCAAGGACAAAGGCAATTTTAAAGCCAAACTAAATTTCATTACTGTATATTGGGGTTTTTTGTTGTTGTTGTTGTTTGCCAATCTGTTGAAATATGCATAATGTATTATCACTAATGTCATTAAGAATGTGTGATTGGGCATACACATTTCTCTTTCCCATAGCTGTTTAACATAATATTGAAAATAGATATTTTTGAAAAACTCTGTATCTTAATATAGTTAGTACCCTCATTTGTTAAACTGGATTTGCTCTAACATTTCAAATATTTAGTACTGAAATAGAAGTATAAATGTACAGAGAAAAAGGAAGGAGAGGATTGAATAAATTACCCAGATGAAGTAAATTCTTAAACCACTTATCTTTTAAATATAGATTTCCCACTGTGTTTTTTCACCTATTGCAGTTACTTCTATTGATTAATTTAATGCGTCTTTGTATATTTGTGTGTGAGAAAGAACAAGGTAGTTCCTTAGCTTTTCTTCTCATTGGCCTCTACTCTTCTGTTTTAAATACTTCTCGATATGTTCTTCAGTTTCTTATTTCATCCTCACAATTATCATGAGTTAGAGTTTGCCCAGTATTGATATGGCATTGCCCATGTCTTCACAGTTGATTTTATGAAAAACAATACAGTTTTTTTCTTCTATTTATAGTTTGAGAATCCCAGAGACTCCTGTTGAAAGGCTCAACAATAAAAGTTTCTACTCAAACATCACCATCAGTACTTCTGTCTGACAGGGTCAAAGACATTTTAATGCAGTAACAAATGAAGTTTGAAGTGGCAAATTCAAGCCTACTTTACTCCCTTAAACTGTAAATTGAAATGCTGACTCTAAGTTTATCTACTGACACAAGTTTTTTAAACCAATTATGACACGAGTATAATGTGAAGTAGGAGGAGTTTCATGACATTATTGGTTAGCTTTACAGGGGAAAATACCATGCATATCAATTTCACCGGCAGATTTTAAACTTTGAAAACAAATAAAAAATGGACTTCTACTCTGATTAATGTCAGCATGTGCTACTTGATTCTGATTTTTTAAGGCACTTCTTGCCTCCAAGCTTAGCAGCTTGTAGTCGAAACAGGAAATAACCTATGTAAGAAAGAGGTAAGTGCTCTTTAGAAGACTTGAAAATAATGGCATTTTTTAGAGTGCCTGTAAAATCCTGAACTACTTTTTACTGATAAGGTAGTGTTCACTGATGATTATTTTAACCGTTTTAAAAAACAAAGCAGTCACATCACACTACAAACTGTATAATTCCAGCCGATTTATGGCACAGCAAATAAAAGATTATCCTCAGAAAAGGTAAGATTGCTACGATCATGAAGAGTGACAGATTATGGCATTGAAAGAAAAATATTCAAGATTGTGACAAATGCTTAAGCTAATCTCTTAAGGTCTTTCTGCTGAAGCAAAACAATTACACAATTACCCACGCCTAATCTATACTTAACATTTCTTTTCTTTGGTAAACACGGAATATTAATTCCTGGTTAAAAGATCAAAATATCTTGAGTAAGCATTCATTCTGTCATCTACTGTGTATACGTATGTTAAGCATAAAATCTTTATAATATATTTAACAATAATCATTCTTCAGAAAATAGTTTTCAACTTACTTGAAAATTATTGGCTACCAAAATTTACTTTTGACCAAAGTACCCTTTGCAATATTTTCATGTTTTCATAATGAAAAAATGAGTGTGTGTTTCTCAGAATCTTCCACTTTATCAACCTGTGTACATCATACAAACAATGTGATACTATATGAAATGTTTCTATAAGCATCCTAATCAATCAGAAGCCTGTAAATCATTCAACTCAAGGACATTTTGGAATGATGGGGTCCTATTTTGTATATAAGAGTAACTTTACAACCCATTACTTCTTTCACTGTAAAATAGTGCTCATTAATCTTATAAGATCTAATATTGATATTAAATACTGTGTTACCATTATACTACTGCTTCTGCTTCATGATTTGTTTCATTTCTAATATTAAAACCAGTGATCTTCAGAAAGTAATAGTAAAGTTCATAGCATTTATCTGATAGCTGAAAAATTAAACATTCTGAATAAGTAAAACCTGAAGATAATTGAAACTTAAAACTTAAAGTTTTGAAGGTATTTTTTGATCATTTAGATGTAATCACTCTCAAAGGATCAAACTTCTCTATGTTATTAAACAGAGCAGTCTTGGTGACATTCAACTTTGTTTTCTAGAGCTAAGATACTAGTTTGAACACATACTTTGATATAGTGTTGTTTCATAGGAACTATAGGAATTGAATTAAGACAACATGTTTTGTTTTTCCCTAAATTTCTGCAATACCCAGCTTTCTTATAGATGGCATGCTTATTGCAACAATTTTTAAACATTTTAAGGTGTGACATACAATAAAAAATATATTTGACAACCATACATAGTATGTAAACACATATATACAAGAAATAATAGCTTGCTCTCTCTTATATTCTATGACATTTTCTTTTCTCTTTCTTCTTTTCTACATTTTCCTTTTCTATTCTATTATTTTTTTTAAAAGGTCATTTAAATTGGTTTTGTAACTCATTAATAAGCCACAGCTTGCAATTTGAAAAACACTGCATTAGTGACCCAGAGTGAGAGTGCTGGATCACAGGGGTTCTATTGTCCCTGCGCTGCAACGCTGTAATATTTTCACTGTTGCTTCTATGTGATTGCATCACTATCTTCATCCTTGCAATTTTGAGTGGTGGTGCTTAAGTCCATCATGCCTCACATTTCCGTGACATCTCCTGGCCCCACGTTATCATAGGTGCTGCTCTCTTCTCTGTCCTTTTAAAGTCTTATCTTTTGCTTTTTTTTCTGTTTTCCTTGAAGCACTTCCGGTACTCTGGATTTGCAAGACTTGGGCATTAGAGCCCACCTCAATCACTGAGAAAGTCTGCTATTCGAATTGGAGATTTTTGTAAATTTTCTTATTTTCTATATTTTAAACACTGGCACTGTTTGCTGTTTATTTTATTTTATTTTATTTTAGCTTTGAAATTTAGAAGCTTCTATATGTTTGAGTTTTTGTATGCCTGGATTGAGGTTACATACATACTGTAAAATCATGTGTAAAAAAGATGTGTAATGCAAGAAAATTTATTTTAGGATGTATTTTTTGAGTAAGTGGCTAAGGAATAAGAATTTTTCAAGTTTCATTATTAATTAAAATAATAGCATATCTCTACAGTGATTCTGAATTAAATCTATTTTTCACATTTTATTTCCTTTGTACATTTATGCAGAAATGGTAGTCAAGATATTTAACAGCTGGTATAATAGGCGGGCAATAATCCATTTCTCAGTAAGTTGTACTGGTGACTACTAGAGGGATATTAGTTCCAAATTTATGATACATGTTATAAAAAATGCAAAAAGAAACAGCAAATCTTATTGAATAGCATTAGAGCAATAGACTAACTTTTAAAAATACATAAATAATTCCAGTATTTCAATGTTTAAAAAGTTGAGTGATTATTTTTCTGCAATCTTTCTACAATTGCCATGTTGTTCAATTTACTATATAAACACATATGCAATGTTTCCAAATTTTAAAGGGTAAAATGCTTAAATGTCATCTCAAAAATCAATGTATTTTTAAAACTATGGATTTTAAATCTATGAGCAAGAGAGTGCAAGTCTGAAAATCTACTAAACGTATATGACAGTACCATTCCAAAATGGTGTCTTAAATGTACTGAGACATGTTTGGTGTAGGGTTTTCCAGTGAACATTTACATACTCCCTCAAAATAATTGGCTTTTTGTTGCAAGAAAACTGCTTACCTGGAAATGTTCAAGAAGTACATTTCCTCTATGGATCTATAACCGTGGTTCTGCAAGCTCTTATGGGACTTTCACAAGACATTGGAACATTTAATTGAAAAGGATTGAGTGCCCAACACACCACAGACGCCCATGCCCAGTCTAAATAACAGCAGTGGAGATTACCGAGAGTCAGCTTCTTGTTTCAAAAACAAAACCAAATATATTCGGTCTCATTTCCAAGATAATCACTTGTGTATTTCCAGAGAGTCAATGTGTGATTAAATTTTGAAACCATAAAATAGAAGCAAAAGACCATATGGACCTCAGAAAAGAAACTCATTATGGAAAGGACTGCACATATTTTTTTTTCAATTTTGAAAATTTAGAACGAATTTTCCAATATTATATCTTTGAAGACAATTTGGAAGAAACTGACTGTATTGCTTTTAATTTTTAATTAATTAATTGAAACAATTTTGCATTTCTCTAGATACTAGAACACAAAGCAAAACACATACACAGACACACACACATGCACACACACACACACACACACCCCCCAATTTAAATGCTCGGTATCCTTTATTATCCAATTACTGCTGGTATAATAATATTTATATGATAAGGAGATGATCATTATGTTTATCCCACTAATAATTTTAGTAACATTTTAAACATAGCATTTAGCAAGAAAGACATATTCTTGAGGAGTGTTTTATTTTAAAATTCTGCTTATTTTATTTATGCTCTAGGCTTTCCATTGTATTGCACTGCATTGATACTGTTTGGGCACTAATTTTGTATTGTAGCTGGAACCTGAAGTCTTTATCTTCTAAAAGTTATATAAAATTCCAGTCTACAGCTCCCAGCGTGAGCGACACAGAAGACAGGTGATTTCTGCATTTCCAACTGAGGTACCAGGTTCATCTCATTGGGGCTTGTCAGACAATGGGTGCAGGACAGGAGGTGCAGCCCACTGAGCATGAGCACAAGGGGTCAGGGAATTCCCTTTCCTAGCCAAGGGAAGCTGTGACAGACGGCACATGGAAAATCGGGTCACTCCCACCCTAATACTGTGCTTTTCCAAGGGTCTTAGCAAACGTCACACCAGGAGATTATATCCTGTGTCTGGCTCAGAGGGTCTCATGCCCACAGAGCCTTGCTCATTGCTAGTACAGCAGCCCGAGATCGAACTGCAAGGCGGCAGGGAGGCTCTGGGAGAGGCACCCGCCATTGCTGAGGCTTGAGTAGGTAAAAAAAAGCGGCCCAGAAGCTCCAACTGGGTGGAGCCCACCGCAGCTTAAGGAGGCCTGCCTGCCTTTGTAGACTCCACCTCGGGGGACAGGGCATAGCCAAACAAAAGGCAGCAGAAACCACTGCAGACTTAAATGTCCCCATCTGACAGCTTTGAAGATAGTAGTGGTTCTCCCAGCACGGAGTTTGAGATCTGAGAATGGACAGACTGCCTCCTCAAGTGGGTCCCTGACCCCCGAGGACCCTAACTGGGCACCCCCCTACTAGGGGCAGACTGACACCTCACACGGCCAGGTACCCTTCTGATAGGAAGCTTCCAGAGGAACAATCAGGCAGCAACATATTCATTTCAGCAATATTCACTGTTCTACAGCCTACGCTGTTGATACCCAGGCCAACAGGGTTTGGAGTTGACGTCCAGCTAACTCCAACAGACCTGCAGCTGAGAGTCCTGACTGTTAGAAGGAAAACTCACAAACAGAAAGGATATCCACACCAAAACCCCATCTGTACGTCACCATCATCAAAGACCAAAGGTAGATAAAACCACAAAGATGGGGAAAAACACAGCAGAAAACCAAAAAGTCTAAAAACCAGAGCACCTCTCCCCCTCCAAAGGAACGCAGCTCCTCGCCAGCAGTGAAACAAAGCTGGATGGAGAATGACTTTGACGAGTTGAGAGAAGAAGGCTTCAGATGATCAAACTTCTCCGAGTTAAAGGAGGAAGTTGGAATCCATCGCAAAGAAGCTAAAACCTTGAAAAAAGATTAGAGGAATGGCTAACTAGAATAACCAGTGTAGAGAAGTCCTTAAATGACCTGATGGAGCTGAAAACCATGGCACGAGAACTACGTGACGAATGCATAAGCTTCAGTAGCCGATTCAATCAACTGGAAGAAAGGGTATCAGTGATTGAAGGCCAAATGAATGAAATGAAGTGGTAACAGAAGTTTAGAGAAAAAAGAGTAAAAAGAAGCAAACAAAGTCTCCAATAAATATGGGACTATGTGAAAAGATCAAATCTACATGTGATTGGTGTACCTGAAAGTGACAGGGAGAATGGAACCAAGTTGGAAAACACTCTGTAGGATATTATCCAGGAGAACTTCCCCAAGTTAGCAAGGCAGGCCAACATTCAAATTCAGGAAATACAAAGAATGCCACAAAGATACGCCTTGAGAAGAGCAACTCCAAAACACATAATTGTCAGATTCACCAAAGTTGAAATGAAGGAAAAAAAATGTTAAGGGCAGCCAGAGAGAAAGGTTGGGTTACCCACAAAGGGAAGCATCAGACTAACAGCGGATCTCTCAGCAGAAACTCTACAAGCCAGAAGTGAGTGGGGTCCAATATTCAACATTCTTAAAGAAAAAAATTTTCAACCCAAAATTTCATATCCAGACAAACTAAGCTTCATAAGTGAAGGAGAAATAAAATCTTTTACAGACAAGCAAATGCTGAGAGATTTTGTCACCACCAGGCCTGCCCTACAAGAGCTCCTGAAGGAAGCACTAAACATGGAAAGGAACAACTGGTACCAGCCTCTGCAAAAACATGCCAAATTGTAAAGACCATCAATGCTAGGAAGAAACTGCATCAACTAAGAGCAAAATAACCAGTTGACAGCATAATGACAGGATCAAATTCACAAGTAACAATATCAACCTTAAATGTAAATGGGATAATGCTCCAATTAAAAGACACAGACTGGCAAATTGGATAGAGTCAAGACCCATCAGGGTGCTGTATTCAGGAAACCTATCTCACATGCAGAGAAACACATAGGCTCAAAATAAAGGTATGGAGGAAGATCTACCAATCAAATGGAAAACAAAAAAAGGCAGGGGTTGCAATCCTAGTCTCTGGTAAAACAGACTTTAAACCAATAAAGATCAAAAGAGACAAAGAAGGCCATTACATAATGGTAAAGGCATCAATTCAACAAGAAGACCTAACTATCCTAAATATATATGCATCCAATACAGGAGCACCCAGATTCATAAAGCAAGTCCTTAGAGACCTACAAAGAGACTTAGACTCCCACACAATAATAATGGGAGACTTTAACAATCCACTGTCAACATTAGACAGATCAACAAGACAGAAAGTTAACAAGGATATCCAGGAATTGAACTCAGCTCTGCACTAAGCAGACCTAATAGATATCTACAGAACTCTCCACCCCAAATCAATAGAATATACATTCTTCTCAGCACCACATCACACTTATTCCAAAATTGACCACATAGTTGGAAGTAAAGCACTCCTCTGCAAATGTAAAAGAACAGAAATTAAAACAAACTGTCTCTCAGACCACAATGCAATCAAACTAGAACTCAGAATTAAGAAACTGACTCAAAACCGCTCAACTACATGGAAACTGAACAACCTGCTCCTGAATGACTACTGGGTACATAATGAAATGAAGGCAGAAATAAAGATGTTCTTTGAAACCAATGAGAACAAAGATACAACATACCAGAATCTCTGGGACACATTTAAAGCAGTGTAGAGGGAAATTTATAGCACTAAATGCCCACAAGAGAAAGCAGGAAAGGTCTAAAATTGACACCCTAACATCACAATTAAAAGAACTAGAGAAGCAAGAGTAAACATATTCAAAAGCTAGCAGAAGGCAAGAAATAACTAAGATCAGAGCAGAACTGAAGGAGATAGAGACACCAAAAAACCTTCAAAAAAAATCAATGAATCCAGGAGCTGGTTTTTTTAAAAGAGCAACAAAATTGATAGACTGCTAGCAAGACTAATAAAGAAGAAAAGAGAGAAGAATCAAATAAATGCAATAAAAAATGATAAAGGTGATATCACCACCAATCCCACAGAAATACAAACTACCATCAGAGAATACTATGAACACCTCTACACAAATAAACTAAAAATGTAGAAGAAATGGATAAATTCCTGGACTAATACACCTTCCCAAGCCTAAACCAGGAAAGAGGTGAATCCTTGACTAGACCAATAACAGGTTCTGAAATTGAGGCAATAATTAATAGTCTACCAACCAAAAAAGTTAAGGACTAGACGATTCACAGCTGAATTCTACCAGAGATACAAGGAGGAGTTGGTACCATTCCTTCTGAAATGATTCCAATCAATAGAAAAAAGAGGGAATTCTCCCTAACTCATTTTATGAGGCCAACATCATCCTGATACCAAAGCCTGGCAGAGATACAACAAAAAAAGAGAATTTTAGATCAATATCCCTGATGAACATCGATGCAAAAATCCTCAATAAAATACTGGCAAACCAAATCCAGCAGCACATCAAAAAGTTTATCCATCATGATCAAGTGGGCTTCATCCCTGGGATGCAAGGCTGGTTCAACATATGCAAATCAATAAATGTAATCCATCATCTAAACAGAACCAAAGAGAAAAACCACATGATTATCTCAATAGATGCAGAAAAGGCCTTTGACAAAGTTCAACAGCCCTTCATGCTAAAAACTCTCAATAAATTCGGTATGGATGGAACATATCTCAATAAGAGCTATTTATGACAAACCCACAGCCAATATCATACTGAATGGGCAAAAACTGGAAGCATTCCCCTTGAAAACTGGCACAAGACAGGGATGTCCTCTCTCACCACTCCTATTCAACATAGTGTTGGAAGTGCTGGCCAGGGCAATCAGGCAGGAGAAAGAAATAAAGGGTATTCAATCAGGAAAAGAGGAAGTCAGATTCTCCCTGTTTGCAGATGACATGATTGTATATTTAGAAAACCCCATCTTCTCAGTGCAAAATCTCCTTAAGCTGATAAGCAACTTCAGCAAAGTCTCAGGAAAAAAATCAATGTGCAAAAATCACAAACATTCTTATAAACCAATAACAGAAAAACAGACAGCCAAATCACGAATGAACTCCCATTCACAATTGCTTCAAACAGAATAAAATGCCTAGGAATCCAACTTACAAGGGATCTGAAGGACCTCTTCAAGGAGAACTGCAAACTACTGCTCAACGAAATAAAAGAGGACACAAACAAATGGAAGAACATTCCATGCTCATGGATAGGAAGAATCAATATCACGAAAATGGCCATACTGCCCAAGGTAATTTATAGATTCAATGCCATCCCCATCAAGCTACCAATGACTTTCTTCACAGAATTGGAAAAAAACTACTTTAAAGTTCACATGGAACCAAAAAAGACCCCACATTGCCAAGACAATCCTAAGCCAAAAGAACAGAGCTGGAGACATCACGCTACCTGACTTCAAACTATACTACAAGACTACAGTAACCAAAACAGCATGGTACTGGTACCAAAACAGAGATATAGACCAATGGAACAGAACAGAGCCCTCAGAAATAATACCACATATCTACAACCATCTGATCTTTGACAAACCTGAAAAAAACAAGAAATGGGCAAAGGATTCCCTATTTAATAAATGGTGCTGGGAAAACTGACTAGCCATATGTAGAAAGTTGAAACTGGATCCCTTCCTTACACCTCAAACAAAAATTAATTCAAGATGGATTAAAGACTTAAATGTTAGACCTAAAACCATAAAAACCCTGGAAGAAAACCTAGGCAACACCATTCAGGACATAGGCATGGACAAGGACTTCATGTCTAAAACACCAAAAGCAATGGCAACAAAAGCCAAAATTGACAAATGGGATCTAATTAAACTAAAGAACTTCTGCACAGCAAAATAAACTACCATCAGAGTAAACAGGCAACCTACAGAATGGGAGCAAATTTTTGCAATCTACTCATCTGACAAAGGGCTAATATCCAGAATCTACAAAGAACTCAAACAAATTTACAAGAAAAAAAACACACAACCCCATCAAAAAGTGGGCGAAGGATACGAACAGAGACTTCTCAAAAGAAGACATTTATGCAGCCAACAGACACATGAAAAAATGCTCATCATCACTGGCCATCAGAGAAATGCAGATCAAATCCACAATGAGATATCATCTCACACCAGTTTGAATGGTGACCATTAAAGTCAGGAAACAACAAGTGCTGGAGAGGATGTGGAGAAATAGGAACACTTTTACACTGTTGTTGGGACTGTAAACTAGTTCAACTATTGTGGAAGACAGTGTGGTGATTCCTCAAGGATCTAGAATTAAAGATATCATTTGACCCAGCCATCCCATTACTGGGTATCTACTGAAAGGATTATAAATCATGTTGCTATAAAAACACATGCACACATATGTTTATTGTGGCACTATTCACAATAGCAAAGACTTGGAACTAACCCGAATGTCCATCAGTGATAGACTGGATTAAGAAAATGTGGCATATATATACCATGGAATACTATGCAGCCATAAAAAAGGATGAGTTCATGTCCTTTGTAGGGACATGGATGAAGCTGGAAACCATCATTCTCGGCAAATGATCGCAAGGACAAAAAACCAAATATCGTATGTTCTCAGTCATAGATGGGAATTGAACAATGAGAACACTTGGACACAGGAAAGGGAACATCACACACTGGGGCCTGTCGTGGGGTGGGAGGAGCGGGGAGGGATAGCATTAGGAGAGATACCTAAAGTAAATGACGAGTTAATAGGTGCAGCACACCAACATGGCACATGTATATATATGTAACAAACCTGCATGCTGTGCACATGTACCCTAGAACTTAAAGTATACTTAAAAATAAAAAGAATACAATATAATCTATTTTTAAAATATATATATATATATATATTATAGAATTGAACAATTATTGGTCTCATTATAAAATCTAGGCAGAAACTATTTAGGTATATTTAGGTCTGTTTAGAAACTCTTTAAATAATATTTAGATATGCTAACAAAGCTTTGAGCTTACATAACTGGTATTTTTCTAACAACTATTTGATTGAAATATGGGCTGTCCTAGCAGTTTAGAAGAAGTCTTCAATGCTTCCCAATATTATTGAATTATTGTGAAAAAAAATCAATGCTAAAAATCACTGGGTAAACAAAAAAATACAACCATCATTGTTGTTACTATAAAAGGAAAACTTGCTTGTAATCCCAGTTCTACCATTTGTCAGCTGTGTTCAAGATCATATAACTTGAACAAAGCTTATTTTTCCTTATCTAAAAAAATTGAAATGATTACAACAGTCTTTGTAAACCTTTTACAACATAATAGTTGTGTGATTTAAATTAAACAATTATGCGTGAGAGAAAATTATGAAAAACTATGGCAAAACAAGGTCTTATAAATCTTTGACCCTGGATTCCTCACCACTCCTGAGCCAAACCATCTACTTACTTAGGGTTGCTGAAGGCCTTCCAGATCTGCATTTGTTCTTTGTCAAAGCTTGCTAACCACTTAGTCCCTTTTATCCCAATAAAACTGCTTCAGGGTGTAGCCTTTCCCACATGTATCAAACTAAAACTCAATCTTAATTATTTCTCTTCCTTGCAAATTGATCTAAACTTGTGTTACCTTAAAATTAAGGTATATTAGTGAAGGGGCTTTTCCTGTGGCTCAGGATTTTCCAGTGTCTCATTTTAACTATTTTGGATTTTACGCCAACTGAGGTTCATGACACTGCCTCTCTTCTCTCTAATTTATTACTATTATTATTTAACTTCAAATAAAATATCCAACTTGCTATATCAGTTTTGTCATGACTTCAGTCTGGGTTCTTTTGCTGTTTAAATATGCTTTTGAAAATACAGACCCATTGTCCTGAAATGTATTTATTTTGCCTGAAATCTTGGATTCCATTGCCTGAGAATGTATGTGAGATGATAACTCCGTTGTCAGAACTGCCATAATAGCCAAATATTAGCATGTGTATTAAATATATAATTAAGACCTCTGAGTTGGAAACTTGCTGAGATACACTGTATGTATTTCCTTGATCAAATAATAATTTATCATCCTCATTGTCATGATGTATTATACAATTACTTGGAGGCTGATATTTCATATATGCTGTCATTATTAAAACCACCTGTTTGCTAAATTTTGTGTTCTTCATTTTAGAGATAAAACTACTAGATGTGTAAGAGTGAACCCTAATGTAAACACTGGATTTTGGTGTCATAATGATGAGTCAGTGTAGGTACATTGATTATAACAAATGTAAAATTTTGGTATGGAATGTCAATACTGAGGAAGGCTGTGAGTGGGTGAGGGCAGAGGGTATAGGAGAAATCTCTGTACTTTCCACTCAATTTTGCTGTGAACCTAAAACTGCTCTAAAAATAAAGTTCATCAATTTAAAAAAAGGAAGAAAATAAAATACTTGGTGTGGTTAAGTGATTTGTTCAGGACTACTCCGGCCATGGATATCCAAAGATTTATAATTTAAACCCAGGTCCTCATTCTCTTTCTACAATACCCCAAAACATTCTGTGCCTCAAAGCATGACAGCTTAGGCATCCTATTTGAAAATAACATACAGGTCTCAATGATTAATTAGAGATTTTCTATATAGCAGGAGAGAGGTAAATATTCTGTAATAACAACTACTATATATTAGGTCAAATAATGTAAAATTGCTATTATAGTTTAATACTATTTTAAAATACATATTCCATCTTATTTTGGTAAACAACATTTCACTCCTGATGATAACTTGCTTTCTTTAATTCCTGGTTTATTTTGTCACTTCGTCTGATGGTAATTGGCCTATATAATGATTAGCAAATAACCTGTGACTTGTAAAAAGGTACATCTTAGGCTAAGAAAATTGACTTTGTATAAAACTGTTCTGCTTTAATTTTTTGTCTTTTTTTTTTGGATGGAGTTTTGCTCTTGTTGGCCAGTCTGGAGTGCAATGGCATGATCTCGGCTCACTGCAACCTCCACCTCCTAGGTTAGAGAGATTCTCCTTGCTCAGCCTCCCCAGTAGCTGGGATTACAGGCACCGACCACCCACGCCCAGCTTTTTTTTTTTTTTTTTTTTTGTATTTTTAGTAGAGACGGGGTTTCACCATATTGCCAAGGCTGGTCTTGAACTCCTGACCTCAGAGGATTCTCCTGCCTTGACCTCCCAAAGTGCTGGGATTACAAGTGTGAGCACCCAGCCTTTTGTCTATTTTTTGTTTGTTTAAAATTCTCTATTATGCTAATAGAAAATTACATTAATATATACATATCAGAGTTCTTTAATTCTTGATCATTTCAAAAATAGATGTGTAATTATTTCTCTAAAATACCTCACTAGTTGCTATATAGTAAGTGATCTGTCTTCCTAAGGATTAAATTCTTTCTTCTTTTATAGAATTGGAATGTTATGTGCTGTGCAATTATGCATACTAGATTTATGGCAAAAACAAAAGAAAAATTGTGGTTACCCGAAAGTAAAATAGTAAGTACAACATAAAACATTGTGCTGGATATATAGAAAAATTTATCAATACCATAATTATTTTCTTTTACAGAATGGATGCCAAATATATATTTATCTCACTGAAAATGTCACATCGCTTTTTTGGAGGTGAATTTAAAAAGCATGGCACATTTGATTAAAATGATGACTCATTAGTTACAGCATGTTGGGGGCAACCTCATACCATTTAAGGTCATGACTTGAATGTAATATAAAGGTTTCATGGTGTGTGTGTGTGTGTGTGTGTGTGTGTGTGTGTGTGTGTGTGTGTTTTCCTTTACTTTTGTAAATGGATAATGCTACTGCCTGAAAGCTGTCTGGGAATTCAGCCAACGAAAGAAGAGGGTTGCAATAACTCTGGGGACTTGAAAGAAAAGTGGCTGGCATTAGCTTGGTCTGCACTTTAAACTAAAATTAAAACAATGGACAGACATGTACAGTAATCTCTCTTTTAAGGAAAGAATAGAAAGCTTCTATAGTAGTGTCAAGTGGAACAATTTGGTCCTGGCCCAAGTTATGCAGCTGTTTCACAGGAAAATGGCAAAAGGCTTCAGTCCAAAGCAGGCGAATAAGGCATGATTGTTCATAAACAGTCACTGGGGCCCTCACATTTAGAACAAGGAAAACAACATTAGCATAAAGAAGGGCAGGTTCGGAACACCAGCCTCAGTGCAACTTGAGCCATGCCATGATGTTGTGATTTACACAAAAGATAGTGGTGTGATTTTGCCTACTACTAATAAACCTAATTATTGTGAATAACTTATTCTTCAAAACATATTAGTCAAACACGTTTTAAGAAACAATGAAGTTTTGACCACAAATTAAATGCATTATTGAAGACAGCTACAAGATATAAAGAAATCATATAGCCACTATTCATTCCTGATTTTCACATGCTAATGGGAGGTGGGTCAGGTAAATGATAAAGATGATATATATTAAGTGCTTGGGGCCTCACTCAAAGGCTAAGCTACAGTGTTGCTTCTCAGTGGTTCTTAAATAACAAAATGAAGATACAGGTACAATAGTTGCAAAGTAATGGAGTAGAACTTTGACAGTGATTACCTGAGTGAAACGGGTCATTCTAACCTGCTGATTGAGTATATCACACATTTCATTTCAACTCCCACTCTTTTGTTACTATTTTAAAATATGCAATACTCCCCATTATATGTGTTATTATTGCTATGTTTTAAGATGTGTCTGACAAAATTTTTCTTATCCCCCTTCCACTTTTTGATTCATTTTTTCAAGTTGATAGTCTTTCCTTTAATGACTATCTTCAGTTCCCTACAACCTACTAACTCCCTGATTAAACCATTTCAATTTGCATCCTGTTCTTTTTGCTCTAGTAAGACTTTTCTTTATGATCAGTAAGATTTCCTTCTGGGAAAATCCAATTATTTCAGACTTCTCTTGGTTTTTGTCCTCTCTGCCTCATCTGGCACTGTTGGAAATAGTATACAAACTACAGAAAGGCTAAAAATGAGACTGTTTTTAAAGGATCAATGCCTTCCTCTAATGGAGAAGATAGGTACTGTAACAATATAGAGAAGTTTATTTAAGATGATTATGAAGAATGAAGAAAAAGCAATAGTCCAAATGAAGAAAGGCATCAAAGAAGTTGATTCTAACTTTAATGCTAATGTCCTGACAGTCTGCAAGGAAATATGATAAAGGAAATGTTGTGAATGAGAATATAATACAAGAAATCAGTTAATACATATTTACTTGTGGACCATAGCATACAGAATATAACATTGGGATCTATGAAGATGAAGGCAACATATCATGACTACTTTACTTTGAAGACGTTGTAGAGCTTATGAGTTATTTGCCAAAAGCTACTATATTAAATTACAGATTTCTATGTGGTTATGAACCCATGCCAGGAATGATTAGTTCGGTAGAAATTCGACAAGTTTCCAGAAATAATATAAATATAGAAGAAAGCCTAATAAAGGAGGATGGCAACAGTGAAATATATCATGAAACTAGCCGGTTCACCGCCCTAAAGCATCTTCGGGCTCAACTTCAGTGGTAAAAATCATTGTCAGTCCCATTCTAGTTTTTCAAAAGTAACTTTAGCTAGAATAAATGGAAATTTACATTTAGCAATTGAAGTAGCAGCACGTAATTGAAAGAGTGAAGGCTTTGGGCAAGACTGAACTGAATTCAAATTCTCGCTCACTCATTTTAAATCCAGATTAATAGGAAAATTTAGTTAAAACTTTAGTTAAGCATTAGTTTTCTCTTCTGTAAAATAGGAAGCCTTTCTTATTTCCTTTCTCTGTTGCAAAATGATAGTAATCAGGAAACTTCTGACAAAAGGTAATATTTTCCATTTTATAAGTCTCTTGAAATTTGTATTCTTAAATAAAATAAATGAGAAATGTTGTGCTTTTCATTCATCTGCAGTGCAGAGGATTATTACACATCCAAGATTATTTCTAGGTAACTGAAAAGAGATTAAAAGAAAACACATTCATTCAACCATATCTTAGATGAGTGATATAAACTACTTAAATATTTAATTATATAAAACGTAAAGTCTAATGATTTCCATGAGTAAAATAATGTTTCTACAGTTGGAAGTAGCTATGGAATCAAAGAATCAGTGTAAGACAATCGGATGCTACTAGAGCAGGCATTCATTTATTTTCAAGCATTCTATAAAGCATGTTCCCTAACTTCACCTCATTTAATTGCATAAATTGTGCACATAATCCAAATGTATACAAACGTACTTTTGGATAAATCTGTAGGAAAGAAGAGCAAAAACGATGTCTGCAAAATAATTACTAGAAGAGAGAACAGTTTAAAAATATCAAAACGGTGGTAAAGAGGGCATGGTTTTATTAATATGGTAAAAAATATAATACATACATTTGATGAAGTTAAAATGTCAGGCATCTATCGTACAATTCTTTTAGAAAAATTCCTGATGGGACAATATGAAACTTATACTTAAATAATATAAATGTTATTGGAGGCAAATTTTTAGTAATTTAACCTGATTTGCCAGAAGCAATCTTATATAGTTATATACAAAGAACAATTTAATTCCTTCTATTAAAATTTAAACAGAACTCAAATAAATTGGAATCTTTTAAAAAATCAAGTAAATTCCATAAAGCTAGGCCTACAGTGTTCCCATATTAGAATGATCATATTGCTTTCAAATAGAATTTAAATAATCCATATTTAAATATCCATATGTAAGTTCTACTTAATAATTGGTATTCTTTGACTCGCTATTTATAAACACAAATTTCAAAAGGTGCAGTTTTAGAGTTGAAGTGACATTATCACATTGACGTGCCTATATTCTAATAATGAAATTTACAATTAAGCACATTGAGTTTGTGACCCGTTACTTGTTTCATTGGGTGTTTCATAAGACATATAGATTTGATTTCTCTTTTATGAAAATAATTCTCCATGTAACTTTAAAACCTGGACATATTTTGGGGATGCTTCGGTATTTTCTAAATTTTTCATGGGAGAACTAAGTTCAGCAATGGGCAGCTTTTAGAGTCTGACGATATAAACAGTGACTGATACACTCCATTCAGGTTTAACTATCTTACTGGAAAAAATAAAAAAGAAATACCATCTGGAAATCTTCCCAGAAACTTCACTAGATGACAAAGTAAAAACCAAACTTCCATAGACATTAATGAAGACGTGGTTCATGGGGTTTTCTGTTCTAGAGATCGCTTTGCCCACCAAGAAACGACAAAAACTGTGGATTTCTGCAGTTAAAGCCTGTAATCAAAGCAAGATAAAAGAAAAAAGTAAAAAGCTTTATTGCTCATTAACTCACTTACAGTGGTTTTCCTTTGGATTCACAAGTCAAAATTAAAGGCTGTCCTTCTTGTGGAAAAGGAGTCGACGGTATAATCTTAACTGATGGTGTATCTAGAAACAAGAATATTAAGAAGGGTGATTAAACACATACAAAACTAGATATTTAATAACTGTGCATCGTGCTGTGTGTTCAGCATTTCTTATATATTATTTATAATTGCGTATATTTATAAAGGATTTCTTAGAATTGGTAAAATAGGGTGTGTGATTTAAAAAGCTAACAACCTGTCTATGCAAAGCCAACAAAAATACCTCAATATCTCCTGAGCACCACTGTTGTATTTTTTCTGAAATCTGAATTTAAAAGTGAAATTGCAAAAAGTGGTTCAGATGAATATCAAGCATTTCATACAATTGTTTCTTAAACTATTTATAGATGGCTATGAATACTATTATTATGGGCTGAATGCATTCATGTGCATCTGAATAACAACACTTTCATTGTTACTGGAATACCAGGGACTCACAATAAGGAACCCACAATGAACTCAAGATCAATTACTGTCTCACAAGCGTTATGCAGAATCTTTTCAAAATGCAATGATGCGGCACTGGGTACATGCGGCTGGCTCTGAAGTACAGCTAGTGAGTCACTTCCAACAGCATTGATGATTTTATTAAAAGTTAACATTTGTTATATATGCTACTGCATGTTTGTTAGAAAATTATTTGTTCCCGTTTAACAATAAATCATCCCTAGTGAGAATTAAAGAATATTTTCAGACATTTATATGTATAACTTGTATGACATACAATATTCCTTAATCAACACAAAGATAACATATTTCATAGAAGAAATGGAAAATAAGCTCAAAAAAGGGATAATATTAACACATTCTTTTTTTTTTTTTTATACTTTAAGTTCTAGGGTACATGTGCATAACGTGCAGGTTTGTTACATATGTATACTTGTGCATGTTGCTGTGCTGCACCCATCAACTTGTCAGCACCCATCAACTCGTTATTTACATCAGGTATAACTCCCAATGCAATCCCTCCCCCCTCCCCCCTCCCCATGATAGGCCCCGTTGTATGATGTTCCCCTTCCCGAGTCCAGGTGATCTCATTGTTCAGTTCTCACCTATGAGTGAGAACACAGACACATGAAAAAATGCTCATCATCACTGGCCATCAGAGAAATGCAAATCAAAACCACAATGAGATACCATCTCACACCAGTTAGAATGGCAATCATTAAAAAGTCAGGAAACAACAGGTGCTGGAGAGGATGTGGAGAAATAGGAACACTTTTACACTGTTGGTGGGATTGTAAACTAGTTCAACCATTATGGAAAACAGTATGGCGATTCCTCAAGGATCTAGAACTAGAAGTACCATATGACCCAGCCATCCCATTACTGGGTATATACCCAAAGGATTATAAATCATGCTGCTATAAAGACACATACACATGTATGTTTATTGCGGCACTATTCACAATAGCAAAGACTTGGAATCAACCCAAATGTCCATCAGTGACAGAGTGGATTAAGAAAATGTGGCACATATATACCATGGAATACTATGCAGCCATAAAAAAGGATGAGTTTGTGTCCTTTGTAGGGACATGGATGAAGCTGGAAACCATCATTCTCAGCAAACTATCGCAAGAACAGAAAACATATTCTTTCTTTATGAGACTTTGCTAGTCCTGGCATTGTCTGGTCAACAGTCAGTGTGGAATCATCTTCTCCTCTTATCTTCACATTTTCTACAATAAACAAAACAGGTTCTGAACTCTCCAGAAGATCACAATTATTCTTACTCTTCCCTTCTTAGCTGTAACAGAAGATTGATCTGCACTGTTATTAGACACATTCTTTGATTTTGGAACCAAATGAGTTACTATCAATTGTGTAATTTTTAAGTGGGTTACCTTATCTAAGGAAAATATTATTTAGATGTTTCATATATAGAATAATAAAGTATAATATAAAATGTAATAGTTTATATCATACTTTAAAATTATGTATGCTTTTCAAATGCATTCTCTGTCAATTCTTTAAACAAGAGAATGCATTTAAGATAATAAAAAATAATATTCTGGTTGCAAATAAGCATTTCAAATACATCACAGTAAATATTTGTGGTGTAAAATGACTTAGGAAGAAAAATTAATCTGAAGAAATATGATACATATTCATCATACTTTTTCTACTGTTAGAAGAAAAAAATTGAATATCAGATTTAAACATTCTTTATTAATTTTTTCCATTATCAGCACATCTATGGAATCAGTTATTGACTAGGATAATCATATAATTTCATCTCTGAAGCAGGACATTTTTAAAAGAAAAAGAGAAAATATTAATGTGTGAACCACACTGTTCTGGTCAAACTGAGGTCTATGGTCTTTTGACCTCTAACTAAACATACATATAGCAAAATTCATTTTCCCCATGACATATTATAAAGGAAAGTTTAATTTTCATGGAAAAAGTTTTAGGTGAAAGATCAGAAATGTATAATTTTGGGAAACAGAATTATGTTAACATGGCTGTCTGTGATGTTTAATTTTGTGTGTCAATTTGACTGTGCCTTGGGGTACCCAGCTATTTGACCAAACATTATTCTGAGTGTGAATGCGAGGGTGTTTTCTGGATGAGATTAACATTAAAGTTGGTAGACTGAGTAGAGCAGATGGCACGCCATGATATGAAAGGGCCTCATCCAATTTCTTGGAGGACTAAATAAAATAAAAAGGCGGCTCCTCCTCCAAGTAGAAAAGAAATCTTCCTGCCCGATGTCTGCATCACTGACTTTGATGCAGTGAACTGCAACACTGACTTTTTTCCTGCCTTTAGAATGGAATGGAAATTTTGGGTCTTTCTGGGTCTTGATCCTGAGACCTTTGGACTGGAACCATGTCATCAATTCTCTTCGTTCTCAGGCCATTAGACTCAGAGTGGAACTAAGCCATTGGCACTCTTGGTCTTCCAGCTTTGCCGACTCACTTTGCAAATCTTGGGATTTCACCTCCATAATCATATGGACAATTCCTTACAATAAATCTCCTTTTATGTGTATGTACAGCCTATTGGCTCCATGTCTCTGGAGAACCCTAACACGGTGTCCAGTGTCCTCACAAAGAGACCCCGAGGCGTGTCTTTCATTGAGCGGGGAATGTGCCAGGTGGTCATCTCAGGAAGCTCTGAGAAGTGAGACAGGGAGGGAAGGAAGTAAATGAAGCCTGTGTTATTGACCAGACTACCCTGTGAGCAAAGCAAATTGAGTCCAATTCCACTGTGGAACTGAGAGTGAGTGGAAGACATGACTCTGAGTTACCTTACTTGATGGGCAAGAGACGGGACTGTTTATGGAATATTTGTCGTCTTTGGTTGAGGACTGCTCGCGGGGGTGGGGGTGGGGGAGGTTGGTGAGGAGGAGGTGGTGTTTCCCAGGCACTTTTGCCCTTCTCAGTACACAAAAATAGTACGTGCCAAAGGGAAATGGAAGGCCGCCATCCGGATCTGCTTCAGTAAGGTAAATTACACGGTGGCAGGCAGCTGTGAGAAAAGAGGAAGGCAAAATGTGGCTTTGCTCTGCCTGTTTAGTTCGAGCAGTACAGGAGAGGTGAGAATACGTGTGACAAATGTTCCCTTGAAGCATGATTCAGCATTCCCTTTAGATCTGGCACACAGAATTTCCGTCACAAGCAAACGCCAAAGCAGGTAATTATATTAAACTTAGCCCACATTTCCGTAAAACTCTCAGGAATAACCTAAATAAACTCTAAGTTACTAAAAATCAAGAGATGTAAGACAGTATTCATTTATTTGACTTCAAAATTATTCCAAGTGTTTGATTAGTTCCTGTTTCTAAGACTTATCTTTCCAAATAAATAAGGAAACCAAAAAAGGAATTTATGTAAAGATAATTTTAAAAAGGAGATTTGAAAAATTGTCTTCCCTAGATTTCCTTGACGAATACCTATGCCTCATCTGCTCCTCAACCCCCTCCCTGCCACACGCCTACTCCTGGTTCAACTCTCAGGTCCCTGGCTACACTGTCTCAGATTCTGTTGGGTGGTGTTTTTCTATGTAGCCTTTAAATGTTTAAGATCAGGGTGAATGGGATTCAAATTCTGTTCTCTCATGATTTTCTCTAGGCCTTTTAAGCCTTACTCGTATCTTTAGTTTCCATGTACTTACCAATCATTCATGGATTTGTGTCCTAGTTCTGTTCTGCTTCGCAAGCTTATTTACGTGCAATGCCTATGTGGCATGTTCACTTGGATATCTAAAAGGCCTGGCACATTTGATGTATTCAAAACGAACTCCGTCTCTAATCTTCCCCCCCACATGTTTCTCCTTCATAGATCTCTAACTCTATAGATACGACTAGCATCCATGCGGTAACATATACCAAATACCTACTGTTTCCTTGTTTTCTCTATAATCAATTATCCCTGAACTCTTGTTAATCTATCTTCTAAATAATTTTCAAATTAATTCACTATTTTTTCATAGTTCCGTAGCCACTATTTTAATCTAGTTTGCCAAAATAGTAAATGATCTCCTTTGTGTCAAAATTTTCACCCTTTAAATCTTACTCTTACAACTAAACAAAACTGTCTTCTCAAAACATAAATCTGGTCACATCAACTTACTAATTAAAACCTTTCATAGTCGTTTCTCTTAAAAATTATTAAACCATTTAAGTCCTGCATAACCTCTATCCTTTACGTTCTTGTCTTCTAATATTCTGTTTTGTTATTTGAATTCCAGGCAATTTTATTTTTATCAAGTTCTTTAATGAATGTGTTTCATTTTGCCTTCATACAAATTATCAGAAATGCTCCATTTTGGAGAGATTCCTTGCTTATTTAATTCTTACATGTTTTAAAAATCTTAATTCAAATGCCATTTGCTAAGCGCAATCATTCATTACCTTCAAATCTGATCAGATACCACTGCTGCATGTTCCTTTTTTCACCCTTGTGTAATGTTCTTTCTAAAAGTCATTGATATATCCTCCATGTCTTGCATAGTGTTTTTAAAAAGTGTGTGCTTAATAAATAATTATTAAATGAGTGGAAGTAATATTCTTTTTATTTTCTTTTTTTTTTAGACAAGGTCTCACTCTGTCCCCTAGCCTGGAGTGCAGTGGTGTGATCACAGCTCACCGCAGCCTCGGCCTCCTGGGCTCACATGAGCAATCCTCCAGCCTCAGCCTAGTAAGTAGCTGGGACCATAGGTGTGCTCCACCATGCCTGGCTAATTTTCTTTCTTTCTCTCTCTCTTTCTTTTTCTCTCTTTCTTTCTCTCGCTCACTCTCTTTCTTTCTTTCTCCCATTTTTGAAGAGATGGAGTCTCACTGTGTTGCCCAGGCTGGTCTCAAACTCCTGGACTCACATGATCCTCCCACCTTGGCCTCGAAAAGTGCTGGGATTACAGGTGTGAGCTACCATTCATGGCCAGCAATAAAATTTCTGATATATCTTCTCATCATCATATTATACTATTATAAAATATTTTTAAATGCTTAATTGAAATTTATTGGTGCCTGATGTTTAGAATGTAGACTAACAAGATTAACATTATAATTAATATTAAATTTTAATTATTTAATTATTAAGTAATAGAGTTATTAATTAATATATCAATTAATTAACATATAATTAATCTAAAATATTTAAGTTGCAAACCTTAGATTAACTTTTAATCTTAGTTCATAGTTAATGTGGAATACTATTCAACCATAAAAAGAATGAGATCCAGTCATTTTTAACAAAATGGATGCAACTGGAGATCATTTTGTTTTGTGAAATAAGCGATGCACAGAAACACAAACATCACATGTTCTCACTTATTTCTGGGATATAAAAATCAAATCAATTCAACTCATAATCATAGAGAGTAGAAGGATGGTTACCAAAGGCTCAGAAAGATACTGGGGGTTTGAGAGGGAGGTAGGAATGGTTAATGAGTACAAGAAGAAAATTAGAAAGAATGAACTAGACCTACTATTTGATAGCACAATGAAGTGTCTATAGTCAATAATAATTGAATTATACATTTAAAAATAAGTTACAGAAGGTAATTGGACTGTTTGTAACTCAAAGAATAAATGCTTGAGGGGATAGATAACCCATTCTCCATGGTGTGCTTATTTCACATTGCATACCTGTATCAAAACATCTCATGGACCCCATAAATATATACACCAATTATGTACCCACAGAAAGTTTTTAAAAAAGAAAAATTTTCTTAAATGGATATTGCACACTCTCTGTTACAAATAATGTGCATTGGATATCATTAGGTAACAATTTTCTATGTTGATAAAAATGCCAATTTCTTTTTAATGCAAATACCACATGTGTAAACTATTTTTTACTCACCTGATTTTGGCAGAGGTAGTTCTCAATTGTGAAGACATTTATTTAATTATTCAGCCAAAGCTAGCTCATATTTCTATGATATAAATTATTCCTCTTTAAACATGCCATTTTAGAATAGTCACCAAATACCTTTTTATTAACCACAAGTACTACAGTAATGGTGTTATTATCTTAAACTTGACTCTCGAATAATTGTTTTTAATAGCAGGAAGTAATTTTGGCTTTGATAAAGATCTCTGTCATTATTTCTATTTATTTTCATCAGACAGTTTATTGTACATGAGAGAGTTGATTAAGCAATGTTATTCTAAAAACGTTTTAGTAAGATATCAATGATATTCTAGAAATAATACTTGTAAATGAGTTTAGAACTACCATACTTTGTTAGCTAACCAAAGAACAGAAAAGTAGTCGTCTCAAAAACTGAGTTAATTTTGACAGTCTTCACTTTCCAGGATGTCGGCAAACTATTTATTTTAATGTGTGAGACTCCCATGTAAACATATTTCTCTCTATTATTTACTTTGTTACGTATCAGAATGAATGGATTCTTTGTCAGGAATGGCACAATGCACAACAGATTACATGTAAATGGTTTTTTATGCGCTTACTGTGTTACTCTGCTTTTTACTGACCCAGATGTGAATAGTAATGTAGTCACTACTGCATCATCCAAACTTTTCCTTGCATGCCTTTGCCAAGTTATCTACTAAGATTTAGGAAAAATGTTTGTATTATTTTGTTTTTGTTTTTTTTCTGTGAATATGTTTCATAATTATAGATTTTCTTCTGGTTCATAGTTTTTCATTTTAAACATATTTCAAAGGATTGAAATTGGGAATATTTTCTAAGCCAAATTTTACTTAAATAGTGATTCCAGCGTTACTGTGAAAATAATTCCTCTGTTTTCCTCTGTAGGAGCAATGTGGGTTACATTTAACCCTGCTCTGAGATTTCACAAAACAGAAGGACTCTTCTGGCTCAGTACATTGGGGATGTGTATGATGTTCTGTTTTTAATTTACTGCTATAATGTATTCTGTTGTACCAATTAGTAATCGCTTAAAAGGGGGTTAGAAAAAATGCATTAATATGACTGCTATTTATTTATTCTAGTTTTGTCCTACATATTAAACTCGGATATTTTTTGCAAACTAGCAATTTTCATGCTGTTTTAAAATGCCTTTCAAAAAAAGTCAGGTCTTTCAACATTGTATTTATTAAATATCCATGAATGCATATAATGTATATTTATAATATATTCACATTTTGAGCACTCAAAATCTGATATATTAACTTACTCAATTGTGTGTCTTTATATCTTATGCTTAGTAAATTGTAAGAGTTCTTTGAGTGTTGTGTAAATAAATACAGGTTTTGTTCAAAATGCAAAAAACTGTGGAAGTTTTGCACAAGTGTATAAAGACAGGCATATATTCAATCATTTACAAATAATTTTTCAGTACTTGAAAGTATCCAACTAAAATACACAGATATTTTAAAAGCAAAATGCTCCAAGACTTTTGGAGAAACAAAAAATATTCTTTAGAACATCTATACAATGTTTAAATGTGGAAAACCCCACAGTTTTCCTTTTTTTTTTTTTTTTTTTTTTTTTTTTTACTTTTGTCTGACATATTCTGGGGCTCATTTAGGAAGAAACACAATGACTTTCAAGAGCTAGATTTATGGACAAACGGTTTTTCTTCTTTTGCCCGGGGCGGTGGCTCACCCCTGTAATCAACCCGAGCACTTTCAGAGGCCGAGGTGGACGGATCATGAGGTCAGGAGATCAAGACTATCCTGGCCAACACAGTGAAACCCTGTCTCTACTGAAAATACAAAAACTAGCTGGGCATGATGGCATGAGCCTGTAGTTCCAGCTACTCAAGAGACTGAGGCAGGAGAATCACTTGAACCCGGGAGGCGGAGCTTGCAGTGAGCTGAGATCCCGCCATTGCACTCCAGCCTGGCGACAGAGCGAGACTTTATCTCAAAAAAAAAAAAAATACTTTAAACAAATATGTAAAGGTTTTATGAACTTGGGAAGTAAGGATACCTCATGTTCCATTTGAATGACTGAGGATTTGAATCAAAGTAAAGATATTGATCCAGCAGAATGGATTTTCTATATCCTTAGCAAGGATTTTAAAAGAGAAAAGACCTGTGATGAAGCATCTATTAAACCACCTAATGGACAATCTTAAAAGCACAAGCTTTTAAAGTCTTTTGTGTCATTGGTTTAACAACATTTATCCATCACTAGATTTTGTAGATGAATAAAAAGAAGGTTTGAATCAAATGTTTTATCAGGAAAAAAAAAAAAAAGCACCTTATTTCTTTTGTAACTGAATAAGTATAATAGGAATTTAAGGTCATATAAAAGTAACATTTAACCCGTTATGGATAATGACTAAAGTGCTAAGAGAAACAACCAAAGACCACTGCACCATCCTATATTGCATAATGTAGTGAGTGAAGAAATATGGTGGGTTATAACACAAAGTAGCAGTCATCTGCATTGCTCATATTACAGTCTTTGGTTGAAAGAAAATTATAATATTGATAATTTTACTTGTTCACAAAATTAGTTCCTGTGAGTACTCTCATTCATTCAGTTGACAAGCACTTACATAGTTTCTAAGAAAGAGTGTTAGTACCCATTTCTATCCATTGTTTCACTAGAATCGTAACATTGTAACCTTATAATATTTTACATTGTGACATTCACATTGCAATACCTCAAGATTAGGTATTAGTCTCAAACGGTGTTACTGAGTATTTGGCATATTCTTAGGAATGCATGCTTATCAAAGCAGAGATCATCTTTATCTTGTACACTGACTTATCCTCATGTCCTAGAATAACTACTGGACCTCAATTAAGTAATTGTTGAATAAATAAATAAATGAATAATGGTCTTTTGAAATATAGTTTCCAACTGGTGGTTAAATTTGTTAGAAAATCAAATTTACTTGTCACAACTATCTTCTAAGAATAGCAAACAATAATCAAATACTTGGTAAATAATATGCATTGATGTAATTGCTCTGTATGCATTGGCTCATCGAACTCTTACACAGCACACGGAAAATTCTGTTGCTCTCATTGTACAGTATACGAAACATGCTCTGAGGAGTGAAGTTAACACTGATACATTTGTTTGACCCTTTTTCTCTAATGTTAACCACATTTCAGTGAGTTTGTGTTTTCTAGTCTCTCTTAGACTATACTAGCAATTGATGTTTTTCATACTATGTTCTGTTAAAGTCATCAAAATTAACTCTTTCTCTATCTGGTTAAATTAGCACCCAGTCCAAGACTTTGGCTCTATATGATCTGCATATTGTGTACACTCTTATATCTCTCTCACACATCGTTTTCCTCATTGACAGATAGATATATTCTTTTAAAATACACCCACTGTCTCATTTATAAAAACAGGTTCTTCTTATTCACAAACTCTTCTCATCCATACATAATATAAAAAAAACTCATGATAGCAAATTTGTACTAAGGGAAATTTAGAAATTTTAAAGTGTCTTGCAGATGAAAGATTTGTGAATCTTTGCCTTATTTAAATATTATTACTTAAGGGTTTCCAAACTAAATTTATGTAACACTCATCTAAAGATCTCTTGTTACTTAACATTAATCCTAAAGAAAACTATGCACTAACTCACTATTGTGAAGTCACTTTTATTTTACTTCAAAATAGTGGTTCTCATGTGAGGACAATTTCATCCCCTAAGTATATTTGAAAATGTCTGAAGACATTTTTGCTTGTTAGAGGAACAGAGAATAGCAATTAACATCTAATGAGCAGAGGCCAGGAGTGCTGCTAAACATCCCACAGTGCACAGCACAGCCCCACACCAGCCCCCCAAAAACCAAACAGAATTCTCCTGCCCAAAATGTCAATCATACTTTTCTTTAAAATATTTACATTTACTTTATTCATTATCTATTTTCTATTTATTTATTTATTTTTGAGAAAGAGTCTCACTGTGTGGCCCAGGCTGGAGTGAGCGGCGCGATCTCGGCTCACTGCAAGCTCCGCCTCCCAGGTTCACACCATTCTCCTGCCTCAGCCTCCCCAGTAGCTGGGACCACAGGCGCCGCCACCTCGCCCAGCTAATTTTTTGCATTTTTAATAGAGACAGGGTTTCACCATCTTGGCCAGGATGGTCTCCATCTCTTGACCTCGTGATCCGCCCACCTTGGCCACCCAAAGTGCTGGGATTACAGGCGTGAGCCACCGTGCCCAGCCTATTTTCTTTGTATTTGTCTGTCTATTTATCTATCTATCTCTATCTTCTTTGTTACAACAGATTGGGAGCTACTAGAGAACTGTGGCGCTGTGTGCACTGATATGGATGGCTTATGTTCTCTCACATCATTGCTTACTCCTGAAAGGAAGTAAATGCTTAATACTCTGAATTAGGCCATTGTGATACTCTCCTGTAATGAAAAGTTGTCAATCAAACTCAGTCCACACCTCAAATTCTACCACTCAATAGGAGCAGCGGGGTTAACATACCAAGTGTTAACAGGACTCTTTCCGTTCCAGCACTATCTCATACTCATTTTTTCTGGGTACAATTGTGTTTTTTCTAAGATGTTTAGTTCATTTTTCCCGTTTGTAATTCTGTAGTAAAAGTCTCACTTTCCATTTAACTTACATTTCTTAATGCTGAAAATTATCAGGTACTTTTTCTTCAATGGTGTGTTAAATTTCTTTTGATGTTAGTGAATGCTTTTGTGGCAATCATTCATTTATTTGAAAAATATTTCTAAATCACTGTGCATACAAGACACAGTACCACTATTATACAAGGGTTACACATCTGCAAAAACAGCAACCTCTAGGAATACAGTCCTAATAAATTAGATAAATCGTATAAAGTACAAAATAATGCAAACTCAAAATTGGAGGCACGATAGTACCTGGATGATGTATTATGGGAGTTGCCAGAGATGGATAGATTATACATATTTGTCAGAATCAAAGAAGATTACTTAGAAAAGTGGCATTTAAAATAATCCAGAGAAAACACAGTATTTGATCTGGTAGAGATTTTCTAGAGGGAAAGAAAAGAAGGGATTTAAGGCAAAGGAAAAATGAACAAAGTGTTGTATTAAAAAATGTTGGCTAGTGGGAATTGAACAATGGACACATCGTTCACTTGGACACAGGAAGGGGAGCATCACACATTGGGTCCTATTGTGGGGAGGGGGTAGTGGGGAGGGATAACATTAGGAGAGATACCTAATGTATATGATGAGTTAATGGGTACAGCACACCAACATGGCACATGTATATATATGTAACAAACCTGCACGTTGTGCACATGTGCCCTAGAACTTAAAGTATAATTAAAAAAAAAAATGTTGGCTATATATGAGGCATCTAGAAATAATGTAAAGCATAGAATTCATTATCTGAAAAAACATACTTGAGAGCAGCACTATAGGGGGTTGGTTGTATTTTAAAAGCCTTGAATGTCAAGATGTAGAGTTTGGACATTATGTTAGAAGCAATAAGAAATCATCTCGGGTTTGTAAGTATCAGGTTAAGAACCAATATTTAAGAAGACATGTTTGGCAGTGTGTAAAACTGAATGTATCTGGGAGAGGAATAGAAGCAAAGTGTCTGTATCATAAAGCTGGCCCACAAGGAAGACCTTAAAGAGAAGCAAAAGGTACCAGTAAAAATATAGGTAATAAAGGCATTGACACTTTTGTTCATTTTAATTCTTATTATTTATTTATTTATTTATTTATTTATTTTTAGATGGTGTTTCATTTTGTCACCCAGGCTGGAGTGCAGTGGTGCCATCTCGGCTCACTGTAGCCTCGAACTCCTGGGCTTAAGCAATCCTTCCACTTCAGCCCCTGATGTAGCTGGGCTACAGGAACACGCCATCATGCATGGCTAATTATTTTGTATTTTTTGTAGAGACGTGGTTTCCGCCATGTTGACCAGGCTGGTTTCAAACTCCTGAGCTCAAGTGATCCGCCTGCCTTGGCCTCCCAAAGTGCTATGACTACAGGCGTGAACCACTGTGCCGGCCCATACATTTTTATACTTGTTGACTCTATGGTACATTATTTTAAGTGCATTTGAAACAGTTCTAACTAAGTTTAAGGAATGATATTTCATAACTTGTGTTCTTCCTTTATTAGAGGTCCTCCAATAAAAAGAAAACATTTAATTTTAAAAATAAGTTTAAAAATTGGCTTACCTTGCAATTATGATATGAAAACATTGAATCATTTTATAAATCTAAAATACATTATGAAATTTTAGTGACACTATATTTCTTATGTTATGAGAAATCTTGCTACTTCAGCGACCTAGGTATTACTTCACCACTAACTCATCAATTATCCCCAACTACAATAAAAAGAGTAACATAATAAGAAAATGGATATATATATACAATGATACAGGAGTGGGGATGTCCGTATAATAACAACTAGTCACATGTGGCTATTTAAACTTAAATGTAATTCTATTATGTTTAAGTAAAATGTAAATAATATTTCCTTAGTCACAATACCCACACTTCAATTGCCAAGTAGCCACAGGGAGCTGATTACTGGCTACTATCTGGAGATAGAGAACATTTCTATTATCATAGAAAGTTATATTGGACAATGCTGGGGTAGAAGGTTTATACAAGTGATATAAATCATCACTGTTACCTAATCTCTATGTGCTTATAGGATTTTCTTTTGTAAATATTTAAAAGAAGTATAAAAACAAAAACACCACATTGTAGTTCTGTTTGCTACTGTATTTGTTGTTTTTGCTTCCATGATATCAGTTGAGAACTCAGAATTTTTCATTTTCTGCCTATAATGGCAGGAGAAGGAAATTAATAAAGACACCCCAAAATTATTAGAAAAACTGGAAGATAAATGCAAAAAGAAAATAGTGAAGCTCAAGCCTCTTAAAATGACAGCAAAACAAATTTTTGCTTTTGATAACTGTAGATAAATTGTATCAAGCTCAAAAATGGATGAGTTGGAACAGTTTCTAATACAAGGAAGGACTTCATCATACAATATTTTGCAACCATAAGATTTTGCTAAAAGGAAAATATGACAATGTTCTTTAACCTTTTATTATTTTTGAACATAAGAATTTACTTTACATAGTCTGTAAACGGAAACATGTTGAAAGCATTTGGTGATGAGGAAATTTTAAGAATATATTTTAGTTGTATTTTAATTGTTCTTTATAAATCTAAAAATGAAAATGTTTGGCAATTATGGAATAAATATATTTTATTCTTCTGGGTAAAATTATGAGCTGTCAAATTTTTTTTAAAGTATTGCATTCTGACAATGCTAGTGAAAGAAGAACCAAAAAGCAATGACAAGATAGGACACGGTAGAGATGTATTTTGAAGCTGGACTCATTATTACAAGATGGATATATTTCAGGATCATGCATGCCAATTATTGCTCAATTTGTATATATATACCATTAAAACCAAAAAATATGTAATAAAAATTAAGGTTTTTCTGTTTAAATTTTGTATTAAAAGTTCTAATAAAATTTGTTTTTTTCTCTCCTTTTGTTATTAAAAAATTACTTAGAATATGAAACCAAAAAAGTGTGGCCCAGATAGTAAATATGGCTATTTTGTTTCCTGATACATTGAGGATTAATAAAGTTTAATATATTGATTAATCACATTTTGATTATAATTGTGATACAAATTACAACAATTTATAATTACAAATTGACCAACATAAAATAATTACAATATCGAAGAAGAAGAAGAAAGGAAAGAAGGGGAAGAAGGAGAAGGAAGGAAAAAGAAAGAAGGGGAAAGAAGGAGAAAGAAGAAGAAAGAAAGGAAGAGAAAGAAGGAGAAGAAGGAGGAGGAGAAGAAGGAGAAGGAAGAGGAAGAAGGTGAAGATGTTGATGAATCTGCAGCAGCAGCAGAATCATCTGAGGACTGACACTACCCAACTTCAAGAAACAGTATAAAACTACAGTACTCAAAACAGTAAGGTATTGGTGAAAAAGGAGACATATAGATCAGTGGAAAAAATGGGATCCCAGAAAGAGACTCAAGCAAAAACAATCAACTATGTAAAGGAGCAAATACAATTCAATGGAGAGAGGATTGTCTTTTTAACAAGTGGTGCTGGAACAATTGGACATTCACATACAAAAACATGAATCTAAACATAGATCTTACACATTTCAAAAATTAATTCAAATGAAACACTGATCTAAGTGTAAAACACAAAACTCTAAAACTTCTGCAAAATAACGTAGAAGAAAATCCAAGTGACCTTGGATTCGATTATGACATTTTAGATACAGATTTAAAAGCACAATTCATTAAAAAGGTAATTTGGACTTCACTAAAACTAAATATGTTTACTCTGCAAAAGACACTGTTAAATGAATGAAAAGATAAACCACATACTATTAAAATGTATAAAAAGTGTATCTAATAAAGGACTGATATCCAAAATATACAAAGAACTTTAAAAATGCATCAATAAGTAAACAAATAATTAAATTTAAAAGTTAGCAAAAGATCTAAACTTTTCCAAGGTAGATATGTCAAACTTTTCTCTAATCTAGACATCTCACCAAAAAAAGGTATACAGAAATAAAATAAACCGATACAAAATTAATATCATACATCATTAGGAATTGCAAACTAAAGTAACGAGATGCTACTGCACACCTATTAGAATGACTAAAATTCAAACTACTGACTCACCAAACACTGGTGAGAATGGAGCAACAGAAACTCTCATCTATTGCTGACGGTAATGCAAAATGGCTCAGCCACTTTGAAAGTGAGTTTTTACTTTCAAGTGCTAAACATGGTCTTGCCATACAATCGTCCAATCAAGCTCTTTGGTATTTATCCAAATGAGCTGAGTACTTATGTCTGCATGAAAACCTATGCATGATGTTTCTAGCAGTTGTGTTCATAATTGCCAGAACTTGGAAGAAACCAAGATACTGTTCAATACATGAACGGATAAACAAATTCTAGTACAACCATTCAATTAAATGTTATTCAGCAATAAAAACAGATGAGTTACGAAGTCATGAAAAGACGTGCTGGAACCTTAAATGCATATTGCTAAGTGAAAGAGGTGAGTCCAAAGAGACTACATCCTGCATAATTCCCATTATGTGACATTCTAGAAAAGGCAAAACTATAGTCAGTAAAAAGATCACTGGTTACCAGGTCTTGTGGGAGAAGGAAAGTGAGATAAAGAGGTGGAGCACAAGAGATTTTTTGGGCTGTGGAACTAAATTGGATGATGTAACAGTAGAAACATGACATTATACACAGGTCAAAACCCACAGAACTATACAATGCAGAGTGAACCCTAATGTAAAGGATGTACTTTACTTAACAATAATCTATCAATATTAGTTCTTCAGTTGTAACAAAAATAACACAATAATGCAAGATGTTAATAATAGGGGAAACTATAAGGGGAGTGGGGAGAAGGTGTATATGGGAACTCTCTGTACTTTCTGCTCAACTAATCAGTAAACCCAAAACTGCTCTTAAAAATGAAGTATATTGCTTAAAAAAAAAAAAAAAAAAAAAAAAAACAGACTATTGGACCCAGATGGTAAATAGCAATGACAATTTTTCCTAATATATCAAGAGCCAATCCAGTAAAGTCTAATACATTGATTTATTACAGTCATTTTCTAACTATACATTTTTCTCATGGAAATCATGTGTATGTCTGTGTGTGTGTGTTTGTCTGTTTATAGTTTATTCAGAAAGTGGAAATACAAAAATTCCAAAATATTGGGCATTAAATATCTAGTCATTTTTAAATAAGAAAGATACCTGTAGCTATCTTTTAAAAATAGACATAAAGTAGAATAAGCTATTAAATTGAAAGTTAAAAAATTAGGTATTAACAAGATGTATATTTTTTCTTGTCACAGTTATTTATGTCTCATTTTTATCCAGTTTTTATTCTCTATTAGACTGACTTAAAAATAATTGAAAAGATTTGCTGACATCTCTACTATCCATTCATTCCATAATTTTGATGTTATGTTCTACTGCCTTTTTATGAAATTAATGTTTTTAAATAATTTTACAACTTCCAAAAAGTTTTATGAATGTGTACTTGATGATAAGCTTAATTAGGAAATTTGAGAGTATGTCAATTTTATATATACATTTATTGACTTTCAATTTGGAATTCCCATTCATGAATATATACATCCTCTTCAATGAGTTTTAATAACACACACACAAATTGTTATACAATGTAAAAATGGCACAAAAACAACATTTTGAATCATTGCCTTTAGATGGCTTAAAATACTTGGTGATTCACTTACTTTTAATAGTTAACATAATTATTCTTATCCTTTATAAAATAAAAAATAATGTCTCATAAGCAAAATATGCCAGTAATATATACTGTTGGTAATATAATACATAGATTTAACTTCTCTGAAAAAAATTAAAAATTTGTTGGAATCTCAAATAGTGGTCACACTCTAGGCTATCTTTATTGACAGAATGAAATGCATCTCTTACTAAACAGCATAGACCTCACCTTATGATTCTAGCACATGTACCATTTCATTAGCTTTTTGAAATATCTTAGACTCAATTAAAATTCTTCTAAGGCATTCCCAGGCATAAATATGACATTTTGTTAGTCAAAAGAACAGTTTAGTTCTAAAAAATGTAACCTAAATATAATTTTCATTTCACCTTTCCTGTTTCCTTTTATATTCTGTGCCCTTGTACTATATATAATTTATGGTAGACAAGATAATTAGATAATTAGCATTTCATAAATGAGATGCCAGATGAGTGAGATATTCTATTTTGAACGCTTCTTGGAATATTCGCCCTCCTATCTGATAAGCCAATATAGCCTGAAACATTTAATGTATAATACACAGAAAGGTAGTGAAAGCAAAGAGCATATAACTAACACAGGGTGATTTAAAATAAACTGACCTGGACTAGAGAAATGTACGGGTTTGTGTAGTGTAGACTGCATAAACAAGAACTTTATTATTTTTTATAAGTGAAAAAGGACAACAGCGAAGAAGACATGGAATAAAGAATCTCTACTCATATCTGAGAATCAAAAGACAATATAAACAACTGAATTAGCAAACTTTAAACCCATCTGTATTGAATATTGTCTTCTATAATCAGAATCTTATTTTTAATCTATTTCATTGTTTTAGAACTAAAGGGAGAACTGATCAAGCATATTAATTGGTCCAGAAAAGTAACAAAAAAGTACAGGGAAGAATTTAGTTTCTCTGGGCACAAAGTAATTATCTTTACAAGAGAGTAAGGAAAGGAATGAATCTCTTTAGAAATAGTTCAATACATTTAAAAAATGTAAGTTTTTAAGAGAAAAATGGATTGACTTTATTAGTCATTTGCATGGTAACTAGAATAGAGATATAATCATCAAGAAGGTAAAGGTCAGGACTGTCAATTGACCATTTAACCCCTTAAAAAGATATAATTTTAGTAACAATTGGACCCACACGTTTTTCTGTTATTTTAAATATACATGATATATTTCTTATTTTCATTCATTATTGACCTAATTAATTTCATTTAAACACAATTTTAACACATCAGCTTATTTCCCTCTCTTCCTTCCTTCCTTCCTTCAGCCACTCATTCCTTCCTTTCCTTGATGTTGAGATCGAAATGTTTCTGTGTACATGCAGGATCTCCTCTACAAGCTCTTTTAACTATTTATTGCTTTAAACATTAATAACCTTCATGTGTAAATAGTGACTCATTTTTATAGGCAAAGCCCAGTACTGTTAAAGGAAGTACTAAAAACATTAACGATAGCATAAGATTTCATGATGAGATGAATTATATATAAAATGTACTTTACTATTCACACATTTTAAAAATTTGAACCCTTATTTTTCTATATTTTCAGTTTTTTGTTACAGTATTAAGATGCTTTTTCAGGAAAAAAACGCAACACTCTGACATATTTTAGTTTTCTGTCTCTTGCGCTTTTCATTTTCATTGAGTTTTTTTCATGTAATTTTTGTCAATGATACATACAGAAAATGAATATTCAGTCATTTTCTTCTTTTCTGTGTTTTGTGTAGAGTACTTTCTATGAGTGCAGATATATTATTTCTACTGAGATTTAAATAATATCGGACTCATCCAATTTGTTCTTCTAAAAATTAACTCACAGATAAAAAGTTATTTTACAAAGAAATCTGTGTGAAAATGGGAGGACGAATTTGAGTTTTCATTGATTAATTTTTAAAAGTGGCTTTTCCCACTGCTCAGTTGTGAAGCTTGCTCTTCCCGATTATGTGAAATCTGCAGGCATTTGTGATTCACTGTGAAAGTTCTGCTTTTCATTTTCTTAAGTTTCACTTTTAAAAGAAATCTCTTTCATCATGGTGGCAGTATTTAAATGTATGATTAATATTTTATTTTTAAAAACGTTGCTCTGTTATATTTTACAGGCTAGATTCGTATAAATTGTATATCACAAGGTTATAGACTTAACACAGTTAAGCTCTTGAAATATAATTCCTCCTGCTATACTTTTTTCGTTATACTCTTGGCATTGTATGCTTAACTTTAATTTTCTTATTGCTCACCAAACTTAGGTTTCGACAATATCACAGGATTTTTATTTCAGATGTAGTCATAGCTGTTTCCATTATTGTAGGAATATATATTTATTCTTTTGACTTACCACTGAAAACAATATCATCTCTGTGGATCCGAAATGCTAAATGTTCCTCCATTTGGGCCAGCCTTTTAGGATTTTCATCACAAGAATATTGTCAGACAATGGAGAACTACTAAACTTATGCTCCATAAATCCTAGATTAACCCATCTTCTTCCTTTCCAAGCCTCAGTTCTACTTTCCCTCTTCTCATTCATGGAAAGTTCCATATCATCTAGATTACACATGTGGATCTATGTGCAGCCATGATCTACTGTCTCCGGAAACAACCATTGAGATGCTGTTACCATTATTCTAAGATCTTTATGAAGACCACATGGATTTGTTCCCTTTGCTCTAATTTTGACGCTGACTGTTGCTCAATGTCTCCTTTCCACCCTCTACTCATTTAGTCTCTGGGGAATGTTTTGCATGCTTAAAGAAACATTTAGCATTATCATCAGTTAGTTTTAATTAACTTCGCGTACTTGAATGATGGTAAGCTAGATGCTAGGAAAATAATTTAAATAGATCTGGTTTCTGCCTTCTAGCCATTTACATATTAAACCGTGATAGAATGAGATGCTATTTTTAATTGGCTAGCCATGAAAAGTGTAACATTTTTAATGTAAAACTTTCTTTAAAAATTAGATGATTCAATTGCCTTCCTCCACGAATTTTTACTTATTCATACATATTGAAATATGGTTAATAGCTAAAATGCTCAAGAATTGTATAATACTTCCATTTTGGATTTCCAAAGTCATGAAAATGACCTTGGCAGCTGATATACAGGCTAAAATATTCTCAACAAACAATTTTCCAGAATGTATAGAGTAATCAAATAAAGGTAGTCTGTGACTGTGGCTGGAATAAAACAAAGACAAGTTCATCTTATGACCAGGAGTGAAACAAGACAGAGACCAGGACCCTCAATGTCCACAGAAGTTTGCATAATTAACTATTGTTTCTTTATAATAACGAACCTACAATATTTTCATTTTTTAAAGTTACTTATACACTGATCATTGACATGCTCCTAATCCTGAGAACACACAATCCAGAAGCACAGCCGAACTCCTATAACAAGTCTCTTCTCACTGTTTCCTACCTCCATCCAGAGACTCATCTGCTGTGTTTTCTCCTTAGCCATAGCAACTTAAATAAATCTAGTTTTGCTTGACCATTGGTAGACTTTTGGTGATCTGTGACTGGCAGTGGTCTTCATAGCTCTTATGACTGACTTTTCTTATTTTATTTAATTATATGTTGGAATTTACAGTTAACTAAGTAGTCAACTATTATTTTAAATTTAGTTTTACTTCGCTTTGTATGTAAATATTAAAGAGTTTAAATTAAAATGCTGTTGATCTGGGTCCTTTAAAAATATTGTTACACGGCCGGGCGCGGTGGCTCCCACCTGTAATCCCAGCGCTTTGGGAGGCCGAGGTGGGCAGATCATCTGAGGTCAGGAGTTCAAGACCAGCCTGACCAACATGGGGAAACCCCGTCTCTACTAAAAAGTACAAAAAAAAAAAAATGAGCCAGGCGTAGTGGTGCGCATGCCTGTAATCCCAGCTACTCGGGAGGCTGAGGCAGGAGAATTGCTTGAACCTGGGAGGCAGAGTTTACAGTGAGCTGGGATCACACCATTGCACCGCGGCCTGAGCAACAAGAGAGCAAAACTCCATCTCAAAATAATAATAATAATATAATAATAATAATAATATATTTATAGTTAAAAAATTTTGTATTTTGAGAGACCCACTGATGTAAGAAAAAGAAATAGGAAAAGGAAGGCAATTGACATTTATTCAGTCTATTAAATGTCATGAACTTGACTTAAGTTCAAGGAATTAATTCTCTAGCTTATCATCACATCCCTACAGGAATGACTCCTCTAGTTTATAACCAAAGCTCAACCAGTTGCAGTAATTTTCCCAAAGCCAAAATACAAATAAATGTCAAAATTGACAGATAATCTCCATGTGGGCTCCACAGTATGCTGCTTTCTGAATTTGCTTTAAGGAGAATAGGAGTAAATTACTAAAACTAACCTAATTGAAATCATTTAAACATTATAGTATTTTCAATAACTACTAAACTAAGAATAATTTTTAAAACAATAAGCATATTATAGTCAGCTTTATATTTTCCATATAAAAAGTAACCAAAAAATTCTAGTTCACCTGGCAATTCTCCAATCTTTTCTCCTAACACTCTGTATTTTTCTCCTAGTCCACTCTACTCCGGTATCACTGGCACCCTTGCTATTCCTAGAAATAAAAACAGTAAACTTGCTACCTCAGGGTCTTTGTGCTTGCCCTTCCCTCTGCATTACATCAACACACATAGTCGCTTTCCTTAATCTCCATTTCCGCCTCTTGACTGCCCTCCTCTCCTTTATTTTCCTTGCTGCCATGTGCTTATCAATATGTACTTAGTACTTACCAATATGTAACATGTGATATGTTGCATTTATGTATTTATTTTCATCCCTACCTAGAATGGAGGCTGTAAGAGAAATGAAGTTTGTTGGTGATAGTGGAGGTGATTATTTTGACACTTCGGAGACAAACTCAATTTGTGTTTTTGTTTGTCTTGGTCATTGCTGTAACCCGAGTGCCCAAAACAATGCCTATTACATAGTAGCCGCTAAAAAATTTTGTTGAACAAATAAATGAAAACAAAATGCAATGAAACATATTGAAATAGTACTTAGAGTTTAGCATTTTAGGATTTGGTGTAATTGCATATCACACACAAATTCTAAGCTCAAGCTATAATTTTGTCACAAACAGAAAGAGAAAACAAAATCTTCATTACCTAGAAAATCAAATACTGCAATTTAGAACATATTATCTCCCATACCTAGGAAATCCAATACTGCAATTCAGAACATATTATCTCCTATCCTCTATTCTTTTATATTTTATTTCACATATTTCAATTCATTCACTTTTATTTTGATTAGTATATATAATTGTCTACTAAAACCTTGCTAAGTACTAAAACTGCCATGATCACAAGTTTGCTAGTTGTGTGACTCAGCCTTTATAGTCTTCAGAATCCTTGTGTGTATCTTGTGACTAATGAGAGTAACTACTCGGGGCAACTATTAGTAAATGAGTACTCAATGACATAATACCAGCAAAACATTTAGCACTGCCCCTGGTCTATTAGATTCACAAAATTAATTTTGTTCTTATTGATTATGAATAATGATGATGAAGAAAACATAATAAATATGTTCCTATATTTATACCAACATTAGTATATACCACATAGAAGGTAAAACTAGTCTAACTTTAAAAAGCATAGCTGAGAAGCCACATTTGCATAGGATAAAGTTATTTTAATATAACACTGTTCATCAAAGCCCTCTCAGATTACCAATTCTCAGTGATTTTGCCCAAATTACCACTTTTTCTCCCCCACCCTTACGTGCACACCTACCTAAAGTCACAATTTGAAACATAGGGGTATTAACCTTATACATCTCCTTCAATGTTCCTCACTGTTACAAATGAAACTCAAGAAAGGAGTATTTTCCTTTGAACCTGATTAATACTAGCGAGTGTAGTTTCACTTCATTTTGCTGTGGATTTTACTGCACCTTTACTATGACTTCAGGTAGTTTTGAAACGATCTGAGATGCAGATGAAGAGATTTGCTGCAGAGATAAAGGAGGGGGAAGTAGTGTTTACTTACAGTGTATTTCTAGCACCTGCATGGCTACCTGAGGGGTGGCATTGAGGGATTCGTGATCTACTCTGCAGATGACCGCCACTCCATCATCACTCCGGTCCACTCGGAAGTCCAGTGTGCTGCTGACAGTGAATGTCTTGCGATTTGCATCCTCTTCTTTTAAATATTTTACATCTGAAAATAAAATATGAATTTTAAAATGTGACACCTTTCAAAATAAAACAGATTGCATTTATTCAAGATAATGGAAACACCTTCTCCCTATCTTTATCAATTTTTAAGAAGCAAACTTTTGTGATTTTAACATTTAATCTATTTCAATTCAATTAAATAAAAATATACTTACTTTAAAAATAAATTCTAAGGGTTAGATCCAGAAAGACAATAAAAGGGTAGGGCGCAGCAATTTTATTTCTTTGGTCTCAGGCTTACCTAGCTTATAATCTGTCACAAGATACTCTTACATACTCCATTAAAACAATGTATATCATCTTACAAAAGTAGTCTTTCTTTTCTCCTAGCTGTAAGTCTTACTAAAACATAATCTTAATTTTCTGAGCCACAAGCACAGTTGGGAAGGGCAAATTTACAACCATATGGCTGTGCTTAAAAGAAAGCACAATGCATTTGAAATATAACTTTAACATGAACAATGTGAGGTGAACATAAATTGCTAAAGAATACTTAGGATGAGAAAGTTGTCATCTTTGGAAAGAAAAGGAGCACAGTCATCTGAATATTTTGAATACTTAAGTATATATTTGCAGTGAAATTTACATTGAGATGAATGCTCTTCACTTGGCTGAGGAATTTATTTCAGCATGAATAAGAGTACTTTCTACAAGATGTGAATTCATGTATCGATATTTAAACTTGCTGTGCATGATTTAGATCCATCGTTAAATGGTGCACTAAAGGATTATTTGTTCCCTGTGGAAAAGAAGTTTCATAATACTTTGCTTAATTTGTAATTTCTCAAGTCTGAAGTAGCTGATAAGAAGAGGATAATTTTAAAGGTTTAGAAATCAAACTGATAGGATAAGGTTAAGGTATCATTATAACAACATCTTAAATTTAGTTGATAGAAAAATGTATTCAATCTTCTTATGCTTTCTGTCATTTTTTTTTCATCATTCAGTATCAAATAAACTTTGATATTGTCAGGAAATAAGTCCTTTCACATAAAATATTTGATTTTAACACATATTAAGTAATTTATTTTAAAAACATTTTAAAATGTATTAATAACAAAAATGAATAAATTCAGTTTCTCAATCTTTGTGCCTTATGCAAAGATTGGATTTGCATGTAATATTTGATTAATAGACATATGCAAGGTTCACTATCACTTATTTCAGAAGTATGAATTTACCATATTGAGTGATTTTAAAGATAAATAAAATAACCATTAGTAAAACATATAATGGATAGACATGTCTTGTTCTTGAAAATGTGTTTATATTTGGGTTCACATATTAAGGGAAAACGACCTAATTAAGATTTTTACCTCAAAATGTTTTATGTATGTTAGGCAATTCTGAAGAGTAAGAAAATCTCTAACATTTAGAAAGGAGAACAGAAGCATGAAATCTCAATTCCATCTTTTAACTGAAAGTAAATCATGCAGGAGACAGAATTCTATGCAGAATTTTTTATAAACGTGTGTCCTGTGAAATATCTCATCTCATTTTTACTAAAGTCATTTACTAAGATTTTGGCACTTGAAAATTAGGTACAATTCCATTAAAAAATGTTAAATAAAAGACACAATGAGTTTTCAGCCAAAATATGTCAGAACAATTCAGATGCATTTATGATTCTTTGCTTATATTTAAAATATTATAAGGTTCTTTTACTTTTCAGTTTCATAGATTTATACAAATATGTTGCCTCATTTTTACATTTATTTTCTTTTTTTATAACTCTGTGCCCAATGTTTACTTGTTCCTAGCTCTAAGCAGTGTCAGAGTGAGAAAATATCGATCTCTTGACAAATGATTCTTATAATTATGCTGCACAATATATGAGAAATTACTGCAAAGTATTACTGCTGGTTGTTTACTTTTTATAACAGCTGCACTTTAAGAACTCACACATCTGCTTCTTTTAGCTGTTTCCCTTACAAAAGTAGCATTTAATGTAATATTAATTGGACACATAAAATTTGATAGCAACTGTATAAATCATAAAATGTTAATGAACTCATTCAAGTAAAATTTTAAAAAGTGTAAATTTGTTGATTTTAATATTGGCTAATGTGATAGATTATAGGGTTGCCCGAAGCCTTAAGATGAACAGAAAAAACATTGAAAAGAGCAAATCATAGTATCTTTTCTCATATTTTAGGCTGACCTTCTTCCCCAAAGAAATGAATAGGAAAGATACTTAAAATATATCTCTACTTTCCTGTTCTATATTTTTAAAATAACGATGCATTACACAGTTATAGAGTCAACAGAAATTTTCTTTACATTGCATAGTTTATTTGCTGATACTATATGTATCCTTCTTTCAGGTTCTATTCATTTTCCTTTCTTTTGCATGACAGTTATATTACATGGTGATTAAGAATAGCCTTCTCAAAATGCAGCGCACATATGATCTTGTTAAAAAGCAGATTCTCATTCAGTAGGTTAGGGTGTGGAGTCTGAGAGTCTGCTGCTGGCCCACAGACCATATTTTGAGGAGCAAGAGTATAGTACAAACATTTGACACTGGAGACATAACTAAAGGTGGACTGGGAATGTTGGCACTTACTCTTCCCATCTTTTTCTCTTTTTCTTTCTCTCGTTATTTTTTAATTGTTCCTCTTCAAAAACTTCCACTGGACATTATATACACACACACACACACACCTCTTCATTTTACATATTTCAAAATATATATATACACACACACATATCTTCATTTTACATATTTCAAAATATGCACGTCCTATATATTATGTAATGTGTTAATGAAATGACTAGAAAACCTTGAGAACCAACAAGAAACAGAGGAACTTGCAGAAGTTCTTTCATAATCCACTTCTAATCCACTCCTCCTACTCTCTCTACTAGATCTTCTGGACATTGAAATAGTCAAAACGGTGGTCACTTTTGGTGAGTCGGGTGGGAAACTGACTGGGAGAGAATATATTCGGGTTTTCTGGAGTTATGGAAATGCTCTACATCAAAAGGGGTGTGAGTTCATCTGCTTTGTAATTTGTGTCAAAATTTTATAGTTAAGATTAGTTCATTTCAATGTATGTAAATTTTCCCTCAAAAATCACAACTGTAGGCTGGGCGTGGTGGCTCACGCCTGTAATCCCAGCACTTTGGGAGGCCGAGGTGGGAGGATCACAAGGTCAGGAGACCGAGACCATCCTGGCTAACACGGTGAAACCCTGTCTCAACTAAAAATACAAAAAATTAGCCGGGCGAGGTGGCGGCGCCTGTGGTCCCAGCTCCTCGGGAAGCTGAGGCAGGAGAATGGCGGGAACCCGGGAGGCGGAGCTTGCAGTGAGCCAAGATGGCGCCGCTCACTCCAGCCTGGGCGACAGAGTGAGACTCCGTCTCAAAATAAAAACAACAAAAAAAAATAACTGTAAGTTATAGTAATAATTACAACTGAGTGGAGAGTAATTAGAGGGATAGATGAAAAAAATGGCTGAATGTTGATACATTTAAAACTGGTGATGGCATGCAGTGTCTCATTCTATTATTGTGCTTACTTTGCATATGTCAGAAATTTTTCTATAATAAAATTTTTAAACATAGCGAACGAAAAATTCCTCAAGTATAACTGTTAATGAAAATTAGTTGCCTGAACATTTCTTGGTAAAGTCTCAAGATAAAGGACTTTCTATAGTTTTTATATTAATCTTTATAAAATTTAAATTGTAGAATAGCAATCTCCTTATCTTCAGGAGATTAGATCTTTTGTCTTAGCAAGAACTAAGGTGAAAAGAGAAATAGCAAATGTAGGTTCGAGCGCTGGAGCACCCAAAGTGAATAAGTTTAAATGCCTCAAGTTAGGTTAGCTGGGGAAAAATAAATAAATAAATAAATAAATAAATAAATAAATAAATAAGCAGCCAAGATATCTGGATTTTCTTACATCCAATTTTTTTCACAAAATATATTTCAAGAGATACTTTCATATCTATCTTCCCTAGGTTTATAATATTAGGCCACCAGGCTCTATATCTAGTTTCTGGCCACTTTTAGACTGAAGTTTTGGAAAAAGAAAATCCTCTTAAGTGAAGTTTCTAGAGAAGTTGCCTTGTCTCCACAGTGATGCTAATATACCTTGAGTAGTATAATCTCAACTACTTTGGTTTCTTTGCTTTCTCCACTTTTGCAATTTTGGTGCTATTTATACAGACTGAAAAAGAACATATCTTCACTTTTTTTTTTTTTTTTTTTTTGAGACATAGTCTCACTCTGTCACCCAGACTGGGGTACAGTGGCGTGATCTTGGCCCACTGCAACCTCCGTATCCTAGGTTCAAGCGATTCTCCTGCCTCAGCCTCCTGAGTAGCTGGGATTACAGGTGCGCGCCACAACGCCCAGCTAATTTTTGCATTTTTTGTAGAGATGGAGTTTCGCCACTTTGGTCAGGCTGGTCTCAAACTCCCGACCTCAGGTGATCTGTCTGCCATGGCCTCCCAAAGTGCTGGGATTATAGGTGTGAGCCACCGCGCCCGCCAATACCTTCACTTTTATAATGAAATACTTTCCCCAAATCCTGAAATAGACCTCTTTATCAGCCACCTACCTAGACTAGGCCAGTTCTTTTTAATCCATTCCAAGTTAAATAGACCATACTGGGGACAAGGCAGGATTTAGAAACTGAAACTTTCATGCGTTCTCATCACTTGAAGGTATCTCTTAGGAATTATGTAGGCTATTAAGTGGCACTTCCTATTTGGGTCTTGAATTCTCTGACCATGAGCAAAACAGCGTGGTCTTAGTGTGTCCCAAACAGTTATGCTTATATGGAACTGGAACTTTACTATTATTTTCAGAAGTAGGGTTTCTTAAAGTGGTTTTTGATGGATAACATGATAGTTTTGGGGGAGGAATCAAGGAATTTAGTCTGAATCCACATAATTTTTGTCAGTGGTCCTTTAGTGATTTTTTGCCATAACCAGTGAGCTAGATTCATGACCTCATCTCATAGAGAACAGAAAATGTACGCATTACATGAGAGTTGGCTTTATTGTCAAAAATTAGGAGTGAACGAACTCAGTGGAGAACTGGACGTGTGTAATTACTGCTTCACAGTTCTGCAAATCAAACTTCTGAAAACTAAATACAACTTCCCCATTATTTCTTTCTTAACTGACCTAAAGTAACTATGTCTGGCTAACTCATTCAGTAACTTCAACGCATACTTTAAAGGCAATTTGTCTTAGAGGAAATGTCAATAATTTTTTGTGTGTATCTTAAGGTTAAATGTTCAAAGATATTTTACAAAACACTTTTCTTTAATGTTCAAGCAAAGCTTTTCATTTTGTATTTGTTTTAAACTGTCTCTAGACCAAACATAGTAAGACTGTATTTTATACTGTGTAACTTTAAAGTCTGGTAACCACATTCATTTGTGCACTGAAAAAGACCTCAAACAAATTCTTGAGGCAAATCTGATTCTTGCCTTTGAGCACCCCTTCATACAACTCCTGTCTGAAATAGGGTAGATTTTTAAAAGTCCTTATAATTTTCAACTTTTTTAAGGAAGTACCAGTCATAATCCTGGTTCTAAACTGACTCTTACAGGTATGGCCCCACCATTAATTGGCAACATGGATAACCATCCCACTTAGCAAGGAATAGTACTGAAATTCAGCTCTTCTTAATAGATCTGAAAAGGTCAGATGAGAAAAATAATGTTTATGGAGAATTATTAAGAGGAGATACTTCATTTATCTAAATATCAAAGTCTCTTTTTCAGTTTACCCAGACAAGTAAAATGTCAATGCTTTTCATAAAATTTATCTTAAATGTTATTTCCCAGATCTACATTCAGAGGTGCTACAAGAACCAGGTATATATATTACCTGACTCGAACGAAGCCTCAGGGTGAGTTCTGTATTTGTCTACATTAGAATGTCCTTTCTCCTCAAACATATTTAAAATGATGTTTCATTGCATGTCCAAAATATAATAAAATGTGGTAGAAAATTATTTTTAAGTCTATTCAGTAGAATAAGCTTTAAGAAAATAAAAATATCTATGCATTTGAGCAATTTCTGTAGCAGCAGGAAAGTGTGACTTCTTTGAAACATCTATGATGATGCAATTTTCTGGTAATCAAACTATTTGTTTCATGAAGTCCTGCGCATTCAGCACATGTAAGAATAAGCAACCTGCCCCTCATCTACCTGTAGTGACAATGAATAAATGAATCACTTGCATCAGTAAAACATTGTGAAATGCTAAGTTTCTGAATATATTATAATATTTCTATGTACCATGTACTACCAGAGTTTTTAAAATTATTTTTCAACAGGTTACCTTGTATTCTGAGAATCACATCATTTAAAAACTAAAATTACCCATTGGGACGTTCACAAGGTTCAATATAAATTATGTATTCATAAAATAAAGGTTAGATTAAATTTTTAACTTCGTTATTTTCTTTTTTACTATTTTTCTTTCTCTTTTCATTCTTTCTCTTCCTGCTGCTCCCCTTTCTTTCTTTCCTCTGCAGAAATTCCTAATTTTTATATTTCTCTATAGTTTGTATAGCCAGCATCTAAGACAGTATCTGAAACATCATAGATGCTTAATAAGTATGTTTTCAATTCATTAAAATAAGGGTTGCAATCAGCCAGGTAAAGCTTCTTTTCCTTCTAGTAAGTAGATTTGTTCTATGTCAATATGTATAATTTGGGGACAGTTGTCAGTCTTTAATTGATTGTCTTTGTAGTATATCTCTTTTTAAATCCTCTCATCAGTTTCTGTATTGGAAGAGTACAAAATCTAGAGGGATATGACAAAATATCTGGAATTAGGCAGACTAACTGTTTTCTTTTATTCAGATCTGTATTTGCCCTTTGTTTGTCAGTTCTGTCTTTGCTATTTTCCACAGCCATTGTAATTCTCACTGCAGACCACTGTAATTCTCACTGCAGATGACTGTAATTCTCACTGCAGACCACTGTGATTCTCACTGCAGACCATTGTAATTCTCACTGCAGACCATTATAATTCTCACTACAGACCAACTAGATTAGAGTCCCATTTATCGAACTTCCTCTAGTTGGGAGTTCAGGCATTTAACCATAGACAACAGGCAGAAAAAAGGAGATTGGCAATATCACTAAAGAGAAAAAAATTAAATGGAAAATTACCGAGTTAAAAATATACCTAGCTGTTAAATCTTTTCAATTTGTATATATTTTTCCATATAAATTTTACAAGGAAAAGGGGAATAACATTACTAAATATTATCTATACTTACAGGGAAAAAGAAAATTATAAAATAATTTCATCTCCTATAGAGGCAAAAAATAAAGATATTTTTTGAATATAAAATAAGAAAAATACAGGTTTTATCTATGAAAAATTAGCAGGAAGTGAGAGACAAAAGGATATGTAAGCATAAAGAGAGGAATATATTTTTAAGGAGATAAATTAGAATAATTTACGAGTCAATATCGTGAAAATATATGAGTACGAAAAAGAAATTGGGGGCAACTCCAGAACGTCATGCTAAATAAGTAGCTCTGCAGACTTTCTCTCCAGCTAAACAACCATGACTAGTGAAAACTATTTTAAAACACACACACATATTTCAGGTCTCTGAAAATTGTGCTAAGGGCGTATAGCAAATGAACAAATAATTATTTTAAAAAACTAGAAATCTTAGTAAGAACAGATAGAGTCTGTGGTATTTGAACCATACCTTGTTCCCTAATTCAACCTCATCCCCAACTCGGCATGAGAAAAACCGGGTAGATATACCCAAGGTGGAGATCCATGTTTCCCCAACCAAGGACTACAGTCCTTTCCAGAAGAGGCAGGCGGCCAGCATTTCTTATTTCACTCATTATAACTCTTGGTTGCAGAGCCAACATTCCAGGTGGTGTGACTGAAAGGTTGGGGCTGTCTTCTTTCTCCCAGTCCCTGCTCATATGCCAAGAATAAAGGGACCCCAATAGCTCTCACTTTAGCTCACTCATAGAGGGGAAATTTCAACCCAGAAGAGACAAAACAAGAAGACCAGAAGCTACCACCATTTTGCCCAGGGAAGAAGCCAGCTATAACAGGGAAGTGTTTTTCTGAACACTTTCTTTCTTTTTTTCTTTCTCTAAGGAAACCAAATATTTGGAACAGAGTTGGGGGAAGTTCAAACTGGAGACTTTGGAGGAAAGCAAGTAAGAAAGCCCTTGTGTCTAGATGAGATAAGCACGCTAAACCACAGACCATCTAGTTTATAAAAGAAAACCAGAGGAAGAGACAACTAGCAAGGGCCTTCCTGTCGTCACAGGTTAGAGAAAATCTCAAAGACTGGCCTCAAGAAAAAACAAAACAAAACAAAAAAACCCAGCAAAGGATTCTGGATTTAAATGGATCAAGCTGTGGAACACCTTATGCACATAGCATTATTGAAAACAGTAGTGCAACCAGCTGGCAAACAATGAAGGAGAATCACTGGGTGTGATACTAACATAAGCAGAGAGCTTAACAGAGACGACAGGAAAGACAGACATTCAGTGAGAGTCCTTCTGAAGCCATTATCATCCTAGGGGGACTGTGCACGTGCCAAAGCCTGTGCTTCCTGAGGAATGACATCAGAGACTTCACACTGCAATGGAAATAGCTCCTCCAAATCAATAAACCATAAGCCAAGCAAAACAGGTACTTTTACAAAGGAACTCCAAAAAAACAAGGAACTCCTTTGAAAATTGACTTTTCATCAAAACCGATGAAGGTCAGAAGGTAGTTGGGTAGCATATCCCAAGTGCTAAAAGAAGGAAAAAATGTCAAATAAAAACCTTACATCCAGTAAAATTAATTTTCGAAAATGAAGGTGAAATAAAATATTTTTCAGGTAAACAAAATCTAAGAGAAGTTATTAAAGCAGTCCTGCCTTATAAGAAGTGTTAAAGAAAGTTGGGCTAAGGAAAGTGATCTCAGATAGTTAAACAACAACAACAAAGCAGCAGTAAAGGTAATTTTATAATTAAAAAGAGGTTAAAATGGCATATTTCTTCTCTTTTCTTCTCTTAAGTGATTAAAAAATAATAATCAGAACAAAGATTCTTCAGGAAAACAAAATTAATGATGTAAAACAATTATTTACCATTGTATTACAGGATCTATAACATATGAAAATGCAATATATTTGACAATAACAGGACAAAGGAAGTGGATAAAAGTAAGTTTTTATCCTGTTTCCTGAAAGTAGTCATTATATAAAAAGTCTTCCAAGGTACTCTTTCAAGAGAATAACCAATCTTACTTTTCTGTCACATTTTCCGTCACAAAATCATAAGGAAATGATTTTAGGTGGTAACTTGAATTTGCAGGAAGAAATTAGGAGAATTAAAAACATATATAATGTGTTTCATGTGACAAATTTTAGGTACTTGCTATCCTTGCTTTACTCAGCTTCATTAAAGACATAACAGTATATGAAGTAGTAGTTGTAACCATGTGTTGTTGTGTTTTTAACATATTAAAATGTAATATGTTTAACAATGATACTACAAAAACGGGAGAAAGAGCAAACAGCTATATTGTAGTAACATTTCTATATCTTCTGAATTCGGTTATTATGAATCTGATTTAGATTCTGATAAGTTAAGATATATGATATGCCTGAGAGCATCTACTAACAATATAATTCAAAAACGAAGTGAAAAATTGTTACAGGAATTAAAATGTTAACTTAGAAAATATTTACTTAATATAGCATAAAGTAGTAAAGAAGGAATATAAAACAAAAATGACATGAAACATAGAAGATAAATGTAAAATCATGAATGAAAATAAACCTGTATCAATTATTATAATATCATAATGGAAATTTACCAATATCGATTATAAGATTACATGTAAGTTGATTAAAAATTCAATCAAAAAGCAGAGATTATAAAACTGGATTTCTTAAATGATCAAAATATATGCTTTCTACAGGAGACACACTTTAGATTTGAAGATACAAGTGGACTGAAAATAAAAGGATAAAAAAGAATATGTGATACAAACAGCAAACAAGAGAAAGCTAGACTGACTACACGAATAGAAGCCAAAGCAGATTTTAAAATAAAATATGTTATTAAAATAATGGAAATCATTTCAAAATGATAGAAAAGACGACCCATTAGAAAGATATAACAATTATAAATACATATACATCTATGTAAAGAGAGCACCTAAGGTATATGAAGCACAAACAATTTAGCCCAGCAATATTATTCTTAGGAATACATTCAAGAGAACTGAAAGCATATTTCTACACAAAACCTTGCACCTAAATTTTTATAGCAGAGTTTAAAATAGTAGCCCGAAAGCATAAAAACTCAAATGTACATCAACTAATGAATGAATAAATAACATATGGAATATGCATACAATGATATATTATTTGGCAATTATAAAGAATAAAGTACTGATATATGCTACAACACAGATGATATTAGCTTGTGCTAAGCTAATCACGAAAAACACATTATATATTTTTGTAGATGAAATGTCCACAGTAGGCAAATTTATACAGACAGAAAGTAGATTTGTGGTTACTTAGAGTTGGGGTGGAGACAGTTGGGGAAAGTCGGGAGTTATCACTAATAGGTTTCTTGTAGAATCATAAAAGTTTAAAATTGATTGTGGTGAGCGTTTCATAGTTCTGTGAATTTATTTAAAAACTATTAAATTGTATACTTTACATGAATTTGATGACATGAATTATATCTAAATAATGTTGCTATGTGAAAATAAATAAACTTAGCTAACAACATGTTTGGCTTCAATTTGGGATGTATACAAATAACACTTTAAATTTAGAATTATTGATTGAAGAGAAAAATGTGACAGAAAAGTAAGATTGGTTATTCTCTTGGAAGATTACCTTGGAAGACCTTTTATATAATGACTACTTTCAGGAAACAGAGTATTTTGTTTCCAAACTAGTAAATAAAATAGTAGACAGTGAATGCACTTGAACTTCATGATCCAACTGTAACCTATACTATAACGTAATAGAAGTAAAATAATCTATCTCAGTCAACTTCCCATTACCAACACAAATGGAAGGTAATTTACCAATTCATTTAGATACTGCTACACTAAGATGTCAATTTGATCATATTGTGAAAAACTGGATCCAATGTATTTTTATGTTTGTTTGTTTTTGTTTTGTTTTGTTTTTTGAGATGGAGTTTTGCTCTTGTCACCCACGCTGGAGTGCAATGGCACCATCTTGGCTTACTGCAACCACCTTGGCTCACTGCAGGTTCAAGCAATTCTTCTGCCTCAGCCTCCCCAGTAGCTGGGATTACAGGTGTGCACCACCACATCCAGCTAATTATTGTATTTTTCATAGACACAGTGTAATCAAATAATTAATGCATTAATTTTAGTAAAATATGATTCATAAATTTTGTAAAATATCTTATGCATTCAAAGACTGTCATTAGCCGAAGGTAATGGGAAAAGCTACCTTCTCCCACTATGTGCCACAAGGATCATGAAGTGAATTTCCATGAAAAATCCAAAGTTAAAGAATGAAAGAGGTATTTTTCTTCGCATATGAAGAAGCCGTAAAGGATTTTTTTGAAATAACCTGAAGAAAACTTGAGCAGTAACTAAGTCTCCCCATCATCAGATGAGAGCTATGGAGCTAGCAAATTTGAATATGTTTGTTATTATAATGTCAGGGTTACTCATGGGCTTCTGAGTGCTAGATGATTAAGGTATGCACTTGCTTTAACCCTTAAATTAAATACATTGATTAACAACATTAATTAAATACAAGTTTCAAAAGAAACAATTTATTTGGTCAATTTCTTGACACTATGTAAAATCCAGTAAAAAAAAAAAAAATGTTTTTATGTGTCTCATGATATACATACCGAAACTTTTTCCATTCCAACAATGTGTAAGAATTCATAACAACACTAAATTCCTGTAACTAAGCATATGATCTTGCGTAGATGAAAATTTCTCATATACAAAACTAAAGCATGATTCATAAAACTAAAATATAATGGTAATACGGCTGAGTGTGGTGGCTCACACCTGTAATCCCAGCATTGTGGGTAGATCACCTGAGGTCAGGAGTTAAAGACCAGCCTGGTCAAAATGGCAAAACCCTGTCTCTACTAATATTACAAAAATTAGACAGGCGTGTTGAAACACACCTGTAATCCTAGCTACTCCGGAGGCAGAGGTTGCAGTGAGCCAAGACTGTGCCACCGCACTCCAACCTGGGCGACAGAGTGAGCCTCCGTCTCAAAACAAACAAACAAACTATATATATGTGTGTGTGTGTGTGTGTGTGTGTGTGTGTGTGTGTGTAATACAATAAATGAATTGGATTTTGTGAAGTAGTACAAACATTTTGGAAAGTTGGCAAGGTCTTTCAAAAATTAAATATATGGCTGCCATACAATTCAGCTAGTCCGCTTCTAGGCATTTGCCTAAGAAAAATGAAAACATATGGGCACACAAAATTTTACCCACAAATGTTCATAGTAGCTTTATTATAACATCTGCAAACTACAAACAACCCGAATGTCCATTACTAGGTAAACGGGTAAATAACTGTGGTGTATATATCCATGCAATAGAATACTACTCAGCAAGAAAACAGAAAAGAAACTGTGTACGTGCAACAACATGAATGAGTCTCAAAATGTTTATGTTGAGACTCACAAAAAGAAAGATATGTACAGACCCTATGATTCTAGTTATGCAAACTTGCAGAAAATGCAAACTAATCTATTGTACCATAAAGCAGAACAATGGTTTCCTGGGAATGAGGTGGAGGGTGGGCAGAGAAGGTACAGGGAAGATGTTAGAAAGGATATGAATAAACTTTTGGGGATAATAAATACATTTTTTATCTTGTTTGTGGTGATGATTTCACTACTATAGACATTTGTCAAAACTTAATAAATTGTAAAATGTAAATATCTACAGATTGATTTTTGTCAATTATATCTTAATAAACTTATTTTTAAAATAAATATGAAAAAGTAAAGACTTTCCACGATTTCTGGTGAATATTCTTTCCCCTTTACCACTCATATACACATGGCACAATCATTATATATCCTTCTACAGAGTGACTTACGTATCTCCTAGCATTGCCTGGAAAGTCTTGAGGCAGTGCATTTAACACCATTGAGAAAACTTCAAGCTATGTGCACACACACACAGATATACATATCCACATGTAAGTGCTATTCATTTTTTTTTTTCCTCACATTATATAGTGCCCAGCATGTTCTGGATGAAATGGCAAGGCCACTTTCAAAGCAGTAAGTGTAAATAAAGGAACATAAAAATAATAGGTCTTTAAATGTTGAGGTTGAGGCTGGGCACAGTGGCTCATGCCTGTAATCCCAGCACTTTGTGATGCTAAAAAAATAAATGGCATATACTATAAGTTTAAATAATGATATTTTAAATTCATTCTTATTATACATGATGCAGGGACTTTAAACTCGGGGGACACAAATCTCTTCCTCTTCTTTTATGCTTAATTTCAAAGAGTTTGTGATCTCTGGTTTACATGTTAATATTTTACTCATTCAAATTAAGGTTTTATACAACTGATGTTAAATGAGTCCTTAGGACAAAACCAGTTTTGCAACACCAAATAAAGTAAATAAATATATAATCTACCATTTATCAAGTAGTTTCCACAAAGCTTAATCCAAAAAAAAAAAAAGTAAAATAAGCAAGCAAGAAATAAAGAAATAAAAAATAGAGTTATGTGGCCAGAGAATATTACTAAGATGTAGGTTACAGCAATTATTGTTGTAATTCTCAAACATTAAAATACTAAAGTACATCCCGATTCCATAGTACAGAATGCCCCTCCAAGAAAGAACTCATAAGGTACACAGAATGTTAAGAGTCATTTTCTAAGCTTAGTACTTTAGGATGTCCCTTCCTTTCTTTCCTAAATACCTATTAATGCTTTGCTTATTAGGCTCTAATCCCATGGGTTCTGAAACTTTATTGATAATAAGGAACACTATAGATACATGAGAAATAATAGAATTTTTAGGCCTGACAACCAGGAATTCTTAGTAAGTCTACTTTAAACCCAGGAATCTGCATTTTGTAAACTACCACCTGAGGTGATTCTAATCTAAGCGGTCTAAAGGCCACTTTTTGAGAAACACAACATTGAGAAATTCACTCTTCCCCAGCTGCCGATATATTATTTACTAAGTAGCTTACAGTAAAATTATGCTGTGTTTTGCTAACTTGAAAATTAGAAGCTGCACTATCTTTGATTGACATTAAAATGTATGGCAAGGACTTACTCACACAAGGAAACATAGCTAATGTCAATTCGAGCTTGATGGCCAAACATTTTGAAACACATGGTATATAATAAGTAAATCATGCTTATAGAATAATGGTAATGCCATTAGATACTGGCAAACTTCAGTGACCCACTATGGAGTCCAGCTTTCGTGGATATCCAGGTATACACAGCATGATTCTCAGGGCAGGGAGCACATGTGGAGAGAAGTTCTGTTTGAAGCACACTGTACACATAATGAGAAATGGCTATTTTAAAAGGCTAAGACTTACAAAATGCCAGACCTTTATATAGTCAAAATCTCTTTCCTCATTATAAATCACTTAACTTCAAAAATCTACTGTAAGCATAACCTTTTAAATTCTGCATAATTATAATTACTTCAACCTCAGATTTTTTCTCTTTTATTTGAGGCAAGGTCTTACTGTGTCACCCAGGTTAGAATGCAGTGATGCTATCATGGCTCTCTGCAACCTCAAACTTCCAGATTCAAATGATCTTCCAATCTCAGCCTCCCGAGCAGCTGAGACTAATGTGCCACCACTCCCAACTAATTTTTAAATTTTTTGTAGAGAGATGATCTCATTATTTTGTCCAGGTTGGTGTCCAAGCCTTGGGTTCAATTGATCCTCCTGCCTCAGCATCACAAAGTGCTGGGATTACAGGTATAAGCCACTGTGCCCAGCTTCAACCTCAACATTTTAAAGAATGAACTGTATTAGTCCATTCTCACACTGCTAATAAAGACACCCCCGAGGCTGAGTAATTTATAAAGAAAAAGAGATTTAATGGACTCACAGTTTCATACGGCTGGGGAGGCCTCACAGAAAGCAGAGGAGGAGCAAAGGCTGGGGAGGCCTCATGGCAGAAAGCAAAGGGGGAGCAAAGGCATGTCTTCCATGGCAGCAGGCAAGAGAGCATGTTCAGGGGAATTGCCCTTATATAACCATCAGATCTCATGAGACTTATTCACTATTACGAGAACAGCATGGAAAAACTTCCCCTACGATTCATTTGCCTCCCACTGGGTCCCTCCCATAACACATGGGAATTATGGGAGCTACAATTCAAGATGAGATTTGGATGGAGACACAGATTGTCTCCACATTTCAAAACCAATCATGCCTTCCCAACAGTCCCCCAAAGTCTTAATTCATTTCAGCATTAACTCAAAAGTCCACAGTCTAAAGTCTTAAGACAAGGCTAGTCCCTTCTGCCTATAAGCCTGTAAAATCAAATGCAAGTTAGTTACTTCTTAGATACAATGAGGATATAGTTATTGGGTAAATATTCCTGTTCCAAATGGGAGAAATTAGCCAAAATGAAGGATCTACAGGCCCTGTGCAATTTCACAATCCAGCGGGGCAGCCAAATCTTAAAGCTCTGAAATGATCTCCTTTGACCCTATGTCTCACATCTGGGTCACACTGATGCAAGAGGTGGGCTCCTACGTCCAGGTCACACTGATGTGAGAAGTGGGCTTCCATGGCCTGGGGCAGCTCATTCCCATGGCTATGTAGGGTACAGCTCCCCTGCCAGCTGCATTCACAGCTGGCATTGAGTGTCTGCAGGTATTCCAGGTACAGGCTTCAAGCTGTCAGTGGAGCTACCATTCTTGGGTCTGGAGGACAGTGGCCCTCTTCTCACAGCTCCATTAGGCAGTGCCTCAGTTGGTACTCTCTGTGGGGGTTATGACCCCGATTTCCCTTCCACATTGCCCTAGCAGAGGTTCTCCATTAGGGCCCTACCTCTGCAGCAAACTTCTGCTTTAACATCCAGGCATTTCCATACATCCTCTGAAATCTAGGCAGAGGTTCCAGAACCTCAATTCTTGACTTTTGTGCACCCATAAGCTCAACACCATGGTGAAGCCACCAAGACTTGGGTCTTACACCCTCTGAAGCTGCAGCCTGAGCTGTATGTAGGCCCCTTTTAGCCATAGCTGGAGCTGAAGCAGCTGGGATGCAAGGCACCATGTCCAGAGGCTGCACACAGCAGAAGTCCCTGGACCTGGCCCAGGAAACCATTTTTCCCTCCTAGGCCTCTGGGCCTGTGAAGGGATGGGCTGCCCTGAAGGTCTCTTACATGCCCTGGAGACATTTTCCTCATTGTTTTGGTGATTAACATTTGGCTCCTCATTACTTATGCAAATTTTTGCAGCCCACTTGAATTTCTCCCCAGAAAATGGGGTTTTCTTTTCTACTGCATCATCAGCCTGCAAATTTTCCCAACTTTTATGCTCTGCTTTCTCTTGAATGTTTTACCACTCAGAAATTTCTTCTGCCATATACTCTAAATTATTTCTCTCAAGTTCAATGTTACACAGATCTCTACGGCAGGGGCAAAATGCCACCAGTCTTTTCATAGCAAGGGTGACCTTTACTCCAGTTCCCAACAAGTTTCTCATCTCCCTCTGGGACCACCTGAGGCTGAACTTTGTTGTCCATATCACTACCAGCATTTTGATCAAAGCCATTCAATAAGTCTCTAGGAAGTTCCAAAGTTTGCCACATCTTCCTGCTTTCTGAGCCCTCCAAGTCTCTAGGCAAATTACTGTAAGTTTAATGGCTTAAAGCAATACATATTTATTATCTCATGGTTTCTGTGAGTGAGGGGTCAAGGTATAGTTTAACCTTGGCCTTTGCTCAGTGTTACTTGGCTAAATAAAGATATTAGCTGGGGCTTTAATTTCAATCTGAGTTGGGGTCCTCTTCAAGCTCCCTGATTGTTACTAAATTCATTACCTTGAGACTACATGTCTGATGTCCCTATGTTCTCACTAACTGTCACCTGGGACTGCTTTCAGCACCTAGAGGTCACCCACAGTTCTTTGCCATATGGCACCCATAAGCAATTCACAACACAGCTGTTTGTTTTCTTCTAGGCCAGGAAAAGAATGTATCTCTGACTTTAAGAAATAAGAAGGGGTACATTCTTAAAATGTACATTCTTAAAATGTACCCCTTCTTATTTCTTAAAGTCAGAGATACATTCTTTTCAAACAATGAGGCCCATCCTTGATAATCTCCCTTTGATGAACTCAAAAGGGACCCACAGTGATGTCTGCAAAACCCATTTTGTAATATAAGGTAATATATTATAGACAATCATATCGCATCATATTCACAATTATCTCCTATGCACTAGGGGAAGGGTTTATACAAGGGTGTGGATAATTAAGGGTTATCATAGAATGCTGCCTAATGCATTAATATAAAAGCTACTTAGGTAGAAAAGATCTCAAAGTTTTGTAATAGTAAATCCTCAAACTGCACAGAACTAAACTTATACATGGAATGACAAGTTTAATGTAAATATAAGCTCTCAGGGAGCTGACAGACTTAGGAAGGCAATGCACATCTTTTCTCACACTAAATGGCAGATATTCACTTTCTTGCTATGCAGAAGATTAAAGGCTGCAGTGAAACTACCTGTGGTTTTGGATGCAGCTCTGCCCAGAGGCACCAAAGGGATTTCTGAGTAAAACTCACATAGAGGGGATAAAAAACAGAGTTGGATGAAATTATGATTGTTTCATTTTACTTTTTAAAGCTTATTAAAAAAAAGCTTCACTATTGCCTATAGAATAAATTTCAAAACCTTAATCTGGAATAAAAGCTCTTTCATGACATAACTGAACCCTGCCTCTTTGTTTATTCTCATGCCTATACCACACATAAAGTTTCAGAGTTATTTCAATCACATGCTGTTACTCTGCGTAGATATATGAAATTCATTTCTTCAAAGTGTCCCACCACCTACTTTTGTCTCAAACACATATGATGAATTCCACTCCTTTGTGAAAGAAAATAGGAATCTCAGGATCCCAAAATCACAGTGCCAAAGGGAAAGTTAAGCTTGGGATCTCAGAAATGAAAAAAAAAAAAAAGAAAAAAAAGAAAAAGCTTTTCTTTTTTTTTCACGGAATGATAGCTACAATTTCAAACCTATGTCATAGCCTCATAATAACAGAAGGCCATGTATCTCCCCAAATGGTCTCTCTCCAAAATTGCTGACAAGGAAATTCCTTCTGGGTCCGATAATGTACCAGAATACATGCTGTACCTATAAACTAGCCCTAAAACAGAGTTCTGTAAAGTCTAACCATGACAATGCAAATTACCAGCTTTACTTCACAGGTATGAGACAGAGAAAGACCAGAAACAATCCCTGTGCCTGCCCCAGACCAGTGCATAACTGACTCCTTCCTCCGCTTCATCTATTCACATAGTTATCTTATGTAAAATGTAGATTGACTGAGAGACAAGTGCATAATTTACTTTTCCTATACTCTCTTTCTCATGTAAAATGTAGATGAACTGAGAGATAATCAAACTCTCACAAGAATGTAACCACTTGCCTCCCTGTCTACCCTTCCCCCAAACCCCTTTTCCCCCCGTCTTATTCCCCTCCTGCTTGCTCTTTCCCCTTTAAATATTGAAGTCTTTAAACCCCTTTTTGGAAAAGGCATAGACCACAGATGCTTCTGTGATTTGTGTTATTTTCTTGGGCGCGTCCTCAACCTTGGCAAAATAAACCTCTAAATTGACTGAGACTTGCCTCAGTCACTGTTTGGTTTATACATTGTTTAAGACACATTTACTCAATAAGCAGATATTTACTGAGTACCTGCTTCCATAAACGAACTGTTGAGCCTTAACCTCTCCCACAAAGTAGGGCTGATATCTGCTACTTCTGCAGAAAACTGTAGCCAGTTCATGTATCTGTGTCTGTTACATCTTATGTTTTTATATCTCTTTCTCAATTGTGAAAGCCTGGGAGGAATATTTTTGTTTTATTTGTTTATATTTCTAGGACTAATTTAGGAATTGGTACAACTCATCATGATTTCCTGAAAATAAGAATTACAATGATAATGATAATAACAGCTAAAATGTATTCAATGATTCCTTATACTCTGAAAACACTTCATTCATATTGTTTTATACGGAATTCTTGCAAAAGCACTTTGAAGCAACCATTATTATCCTTATGTAGCAAAGGAGAAAAATAAAGCTCAGAGACAGAGGCACGACTTCTGTATAGTTTACTGATACTCCTCATTTTATATTCTTCATACTAACGTGATTCTGAAACAGGAGGTCAACATCACTCACACATTTAACACAATGGTAAACATTTTCAGGCTTCCCCGTGGGCCTGCTCCACCAGAAAATCTTGGATCAAGGCCTGATAATCTGAGATTCAGCAAACCCTGTACTTGATGATGCCCTGTGCTTAATGGCTATAGCTTCAGAACCACTGTTCTATAATCAAGTATGGACAAATTCCATAAACTAGACCTTTCAAGTGACTTTTACCCAGAAACTTGGATATAGAATTAGTATGTTAGGTAGTGATAGAGAAAAGATAAAGGTTCGTATAAACGTGTCTATTTTTAGGAAAATATTCTCCATAACATGTTTGATAACCCCAAAGACATCGTAAACAGCTACAGGTTAAGGTTCTTGGTTTCTTCATTTGCATCTTCACCAATGCACCATAGAATACTGTGAAATTGAGAGGCATTTTAACAATTTTGTATTGCATTGAATTTAATTCAATTTGATTAGCCTGTCTTTTCCGTTTGCCTTATTTTACGCTAGGGAGTGTCTTTTTAAAACGTGTCAAGTGATATTATACTAAAAACAGTTAGATGGTAATAGGAAGTCAAATTTTTATCTCTGAAAAGAGAAAATAGCGCCGGATAAGGTGGATTACTCCTTTAAATGAGGAGGGTTTGCTAAAAGACGGACGAGTGACATTTTGCTTAGCATATCCAGAAACAGCAACTATAGTGAATATTCACTTTGTGCAGTAGTCTTTACCTAACTGTATTTACATATACACTTACAAAAATAAAATATATGCCACTCAGAAAGTCCACCATCTGGTTAGAGAGACAAACGATGTAAACCTGCTAAAGAATTACAAGATTAGATAGATAGATACACAGATAGACAGATAGATAGATGCAAGTGTAGAGATAAATGCTCTGTAACTGGCAGTGCATTAAAGAGCATAGAAAAAATGGTATCTTCACAAGTTTTCAATACAGCATAGAACCATGTTCTGATTCTGTACCTATTTCTGTCTTCATTGTTGTTCTGATCTTGGTTCAGATGATTTTAAAATATGTTGTTTACAAGATTAAACTTTTCATATTTCTTCATATGAGCAAAAATCTTTCCCCTCCTGCCCAGTGTATCATTAAATCCATTTGGCATTTAACACAGAGGCCACTTTTGTCAAAAATTCACTTCCTTTATAAATGTCTGAGTATATCATGGGTTTGTCATCCAGCTACAATGTGAAAAACAATCAATCAATACTAGTGAGGTACTTAATATGTGAAAGTGTATGACCTCCTTGAGGAGACAAGAGAGGCAAATCCTTGGAACACAAACAAAATACTAACAAAGTGAGAACTAAGTAAACAACAAATGAATTAACTAATTGTGTCAGAATTTAGGAAGAAAAAACATACAGGTAATAAAATAATTCACTGAAGGATTGTACATAAGAAGTGCATTTTAGTGCAAGCCAAGACCTTCACACAAAAGGAAATATATGATGTGTAAGAGTTCACTGCCTGGAGAATTCTTACAGGCTACAGAAAGCAGATTTTAAACTTATTCGAAAGTTTAGGGCTTTCCATTAGAAATGCTTCAGCAGAAAAGTGCCTGGATCAGATTCTTGTTGTAGTAAGATAACTCTGGAAGCAGTGTGGAACATCCATTAAAGAGAGATCTGACCAAGTCCAGAAATGCCTAGACTAACATATCCTAGAGGCAAAATTAGAATGGATGTTACTGAGCCTTGACAGAATTCAAGAATCAGGTTACATAGTAACCTGAAATTTAATTTAGTATAATAAGACATCTAACTTGTGTCTTGGGACTGGCATTTCTCAAATGTAATCCAATAATGTATATTTATTAGAAATACTAAGGCAAGGGTAGTGATCAGGGTAAAATTATGGATAAGGACCTTTTCTTGGGAAAAAAATATGCAGAGAAAGAGTAATTAAAATAGGAAACTGATAAAAACAATTGTGTGGATTATAATCATAATTTCTCAGTAATATAGGCAATCTTATATGCTAAGCCTACATGCCCATTACGAAGAATTAATTAGTGTGATATAAGGTATCACAATTATAGGTTAAAATAATCAGAACGTCTGAGCATGGTGGCTCACACCTGCAATCCTAGCACTTTAAGAGGCTGAGGCAGGAGGGTCACTTTAGCCCAGGAGTTTGAGACCAGCCTAGGCAACATAGCATGATTTTGTAGCATGATCTCTACAAAAAATAAAACAAGTTAACCAAGCATGGTCATGCACGCCTGTAGTCCCAACTACTCAGGAGGCTGAGGCGGGAAAATCACTGGAGTCTAGGAGTGCGAGGTACAGTGAGCTATGATCATTCCACTGCATTCCAGCTTGGGTGACAGAGCAAGACCTTATCTCTTAAAAATAAATAGATAAGTAACGTTTAAAAATAAGCAGAATGGTTTGCATAAACCTGTCTCATAGAAGATAATGTTGAAAATAATACATATTACAATGGCATAGGAATTATGTTTTAATAATCATCATAAACCATTCTTATATTTAAATACTAAGCCATCACCCTTATAAACTTATTCCCCTCCTAAAGAACGTATGTTTCATTTTGTGTGTGTGTGTGTGTGTGTGTGTGTGTGTGTGTGTGTGTGAGACAGAGAGAGAGGGAGTTTAAATTTAGGTGTATAAAGAATTTAAAGTATGCACTTTTATTTAGACAAGTACACATTTTTGCCTTTCATGAGAATTAACAGGAATCAAATTTATTGATATTTAACCAGTTTTATTCTCAGAACCCTGTAATTCCCAAAACAAAGTTGAAGAAATAATTTATACAGTTTCTCTGTCTTTAACTTAAATATTATATGTGAGTTCTGAAATAAAATCTAATATGTGCTAATTGCTTATTATTGTGAAATATGAATCTATGTGTTTCTTCATATATTAACTGAATTATTCCCTCAACTTTTCCATAAGGTGTATATTATTTTTAAACCTATTTTACAGAAGAGGAAAATGAGGCACACAGGGATTATACTTATATATTAATATACCTTGTAAAATTACCTTACTTAAGAATGAGTAAATCTGGTTGAAATGATGCGTAATCTGTAAGAGATACTATGGTTTGAAAAATAATGTAAAATGACTTTTTCCTAACATGTCATACTGGTTTCAGCACATTAATTTTGATTTTCATTTTTCTATTCTTTACCTTTAATCTCTTTGTCATTTTTGAACCATCTGATATCAGCTGCAGGTTTACTACCAGATGTTTTGCAAGTCAGCTGCATCAAGTCACCCTCCATAACTGGTGATGAGAATCCACTAATCTGAGGCTTTTCAGGAACACCTGAAATTTAAGCAAATGATGAAGTGAGCATCAATCTTCAGGGCTGATTTGTTATTATGTCTATTACTGTCACACATGAAACTAAACTGGATGGTTAATTGACAAGAAGTTCTCAATCAAGTTAACGAACTACTATGTAATAAACTGCTTCGTGTGTGTGTGTATACATACATAGTTGTATATGTCTATATGCATACACACAAATGTATATACATGTGCATACACATAAATGTATATACATATCCATACACATGTATATGTGTACAGATACATACATACATAGTATCAAGAAAATCAAGAAAGTATGTAAGACGCATATAGCTCAAAGTAGTTTTTTAAATTAAATTGTCATTTTTCTTTTCTTTTTTTTTTTTTTTGAGACAGAGTCTCACGCTGTTGTCCAGGTTGGCGTGGACTGGCTCGATCTCAGCTCACTGCAACCTTCACGTCCTGAGTTCAAGTGATTCTCCTGCCTCAGCCTCCCAAGTAGCTGGGATTACAGGTGTGTGCTACCATGCCAGAATAATTTTTTTTCTTTTTTTTTAGATAGAGTCTTGCTCTGAACCCAGGCTGGAGTGCAGTGGTGCAATCTCTGTTCACTGCAACCTCTACCTACCAGGTTCAAGCAATTCTGCCTCAGCCTCCCAAGTAGCTGGGATTACAGGTGGGTGCCACCACACCTGGCTAATTTTTGTACGTTTAGTAGAGATGGGGTTTCACCGTGTTGACCAGGTTGATCTCGAACTCCTCACCTCATGATCCACCCACCTCAGCCTCCCAAAGAGCTGGGATTACAGGCGTCAGCCACCGTGCCCGGCCTAATTTTTGTACTTTTTAGTAGAGACGGGATTTCATCATGTTGGCCAGGCTGGTCTCAAACACCTGACCTCAAGTGATCCACCAGCCTCGGCCTCCCAAAGTGCTGGGATTACAGGTCTGAGCCACTGTGCCTGGCCTCAATTGTAAAATTTTACCTGTGAAAATACCTGTGTGTAAATCTTAAAAACAATCATTCAATATACTTTACAATTTACTAGTGTAGAGATTTTAAAAGGTAGACTGCATTAAAGAAAAAAACCCACAAACAGATTTCTCTATCCCTTACCAAATTACAATTTAACTTTTGCTTCTTTCTTTCCTGATTTCATAGTTCTTAAAGCTTAAAAAGAATATTATCCTCTGTGTATTTTGTGGCCAGGCACGGTGGCTCACGCCTATAATCCCAACACTTTGGGAGACCGAGGTCAAGAGATTGAGACCATCCTGGCCAACATGGTGAAACTCCATCTCTACTAAAAACACCAAAAAAAAAAAAAAAAAAATTAGCCGGGGTGGTGGTGGGCACCTGTGATTCCAACTACTCAGAAGGCTGAGGCAGGAGAATCGCTTGAACGCAGGAGGCGGAGGTTGCAGTGAGCTGAGATGACGCCAGTGCACTCCAGTCAGGCTACAGAGTTGGACTCTGTCTCAAAAAAACAAAAAAAAAAAAAGAAAGAAAAAGAATATTGGAAAGCACCAATATGAGAAGTACAAATTAAACAACAGTAACACAGTAACCACAAAGATGCATGAAAAATTAACATAACTCCTCTTAACATTTTTTTATCTTCACCTACATATTACCTGCTTTCTTTTTTAAAAATCTCTGCCACATCACCGTTTAATAAACTGAATTCATCAGTCATCTATTCTTTGAGTTTCCAATTGGCTCTCTACAGAACAATACATTAACCTTATGCAGTTGTTATCCTGAAATCCTCCATTTTAGTGGGTATATTTTGTCTTTAATGGCAAACTTGTGAAGATTTTTATAAAATAGTCCCAGTGTGACTTGCAAAGAAATATGTTTTATATCCTATGCACAAAACCAATTCACTAGCTGGATTAGCTTTAATATTCCCACCCAAAAGAACAGCATGTGTTAGTCCTTTTAAATGCAACATTGTGCCTTTTTCTATCTAAAGAGGAGGGCAAGCTTAGGCGAAAAAAAAAATCAATCTTTAAATTCCTCTAACTTGTTCAGTACACAGGTGTGTTTCAATGAACTGCAGCAATTTCAGCTGATTGGGGCACTGACGTCTGTGGAATCACAGAGAGCTCGGAGCTGCAACGTTATTTCCTCAGCATCTCTATGAATGTATTGCTTTCTTTGTGTCACTTTCACCTTTGGGAAAATGGCCCAATATTTAGAGAATCAAAACACAAAGAAACTACAAGCTGCAAGCTCAAGCGACATTAGGTACTTCATTTAGGAATCTAGAAAATAGAATTTTAAAAGGAGAGACGGCACATGGAAATATCAGGGTTATTTAAATGCACTAAATACACAAGCAGGTCATATCTGAGAGCCACAAGTTCGCGAGAAAGGCCCTTATCAGGTGACTGACATGATCAAATAAAGGAGCATAGTATAGAATACAAGGTGAACTCATTATGCTCAGTATTATGTCATTTTGGAAAAGGATCAGAATATATACAACATATAGATTATGTGATAAAAAAAATTAGCTGGAATCAAGAGAACCGGTGTCTATTGCTGGTTAAGAAACAAAATAGCCGTGTGTCTTCTAGCAGTCATATACGTTTTTGAATCTCTCTGTCTTTGTCCCTTTATAAAATGCAGAAAGGAACTGAATGATTTTAAAATGCCTTTGTTAAAATATAGCAGAGAAAGGATTAAACCATATCTGTTCATATAGTCTTTGAAATACATTTTTGTATTGAATTATGTTGCTGTAGCAATATATATCACTCTGGTTGTGTGATTACATGGTGTTAGTCCCTTGCACTTACCCAGAACGGTGAGATAGGCCTTGGAAGTTTTGACAGGCATCGTAAATAAAGAACAAGTGTACTGTCCTTCATCAGAGAGAGACACATCACTGACACTAATACTCAATTCATGCCAGGAAGCGCGAACCAGCTCAATCCTATTGTCCCTTAAAGCTGGAAAGAGAAAATATTGAAAACGTAAATAAGAACATCAGAAAAAGTCAGTATTTTTAGACTATATATTTTCAACACAATACAATAAATGTTTTCTTTGGCCATACATTGAAATCTTACTTCTTGGAACAGTTTAAAAGAAAGTTTAAATACATTAAAATATTTTATCAGATATTTAAAAATCAAAGTAGAATTAGGTGCTCCTTAATGTTTTCAGAAATCACTTTATAATTACATGATTACATCTAATACAATACTTTAGATGAGGTAGATACTGATGTTGATAAACATAGCTTTCCTCTGCAAATCTTTCATAGAATACCAGTGCCAAGAAAAACTATAAACAAAGTGGGTTCACTTCTATGGAGAGATAAATTTGGTAAACTGTGACTGAGGCAGGCCTTCCAAGGCAACAACAAAAATATTAGCATATTAAAAGCTCCCTGCAGTAGAGGCACTTGAACTATTTAAACTTGAGCTGATACTGAGCAGAAAGGCACCTGTAAACTATCCGACTTTTAAATTTGCTCTGATTGGTTGGTGCCTCTGCTGTACTGTAAGTTAATGTAGTCTTCCGTCTGAATCACCTTTTCTATCACAAGACACTCATTTTCACAGAAGATATTTTAGCATCTTGCTGAATTACGCTTCACTTGACTCATTTTGGGGGAGAAAAAAAGCATTAAAAAGTTTATCATTATGTGCTCCACTAAGTAGAGCTGTAAAATCTGGAATTAAGCAAGCGGCAAAAAAAAAGTATACTCTAAATGGTGGAAAGAGTGAGGAGGACCAGTTAAAGACACCAGCACCCAAGGAAAATCCCAGTAGCTTCCCAAACAACAGTAAAAGATGATCCAGACCCAGCTTCTCCCAACCACAACCTAGAAACAGAAGTTAGTCTAGGTAGACTCATTTTTTATTGCTGGTCAAATGAGAATCCATCCACCAATATCAGGAGAGACTGGGTTACTTGCAAGGGGAATGAAGTAGGAGCCTTACTAACAGCAAACAGCTAGGGAAAGTGACCTGTTTTTCCAAGGTGCCTAAGACTTCCCCTTGCCATCTGGAGGTACTGAACAGATAAGCAGCTCTAGTAGTGTGTGTGCAAAGTGAGGCAGGAGGGTATACACAGGGACGGGATGTCTCTACAACAAGTACAGAGCCCTGGAAGTAATCCTCTTTTCATTAGCTAGAGCAGGGGTACGCAACCCCTAGGCCATGGGCCAGTTCCAGTTTACAGCCTGTTAGGAACCAGGTCACCCAGCAGGGGGTGAGTCATGAGCTAGCCAGCATGACTGCTTGAGCTCTGCCTCCTGTCACATCAGCAAGGGCACTTCTCAAAGGAGAATGAACCCTGTTGTGAACTCTGCATATGAGGCATCTAGGTTGCGTGCTCCTTGTGAGAATCTAACTAATGCCTGATGATTTGAGGTCAAACAACTTCATCCCAAAACCATCCCCCACACACACCGCCCACCATCCATGGAAAAATTGTCTTCCACAAAACCGGTTCCTGGTGGCAAAAAGGTTGGGGACTGCTGAGCTAGAGCATATTTTACCTCCCCTAGACCACTACAGCTTAGCCTGGGGAATCTCCTCTTGTCCCTTAGGTGGTCCAGAAGAGATCAGTGTGGTCCCCAGTAGAATTAGATAAATCAACGTGTCCAAATAGCAGCACAAAGTCCCTAAAAATTAAATTCTCATTAGAACCATAGCCCATAATTGAAAGCTAGGACTAGCAACTGCTTCTGAGAATAAATTTAATTAGCATCCAGAGTCTCTTAACATAATAACCAAAATGCTCAGCATATAATAATTTTAAAAACTTACTAGTCATAATAAACACCAGGAAAATCATAACTGAATGAGAAAAAATGATCAACAGATGCCTATACTGAGATGAATCAAATATTGAAATTTTTGACAAAAATTTGAAGAAGCCATTATAAAATTACCTTAATAAGCAATTACTAATTATCTCGGCACAACTGAAAAAAACATAAAACCTTAGCATGCAAAATGTTATTAAAAATGGATGTTATAGAAATAAAAATATAAAAGCCAATATAAAAACTAATTGGATTTGCTCTATAGCACAGTGAAAATAACAGAGGATAGAATCCGTTAATTTAAAGACAGAGAAATATAATTCACCCAATCTGAACAGCTGAGAGAAAATAGAAAGATAGAAAGAAAAGATAGGAAAGAACAGAGCCCCAGGGACCTGTGAGACAATACCAAATATCTGTCAGTGGTATCATTAGTGTCCCAGAAGGAAAGAAGGAAGAGAGTGGGACCAAAAGAGTATTCAAAGAAATAATGGTTGAAAACATTCCATATTTGGCAAAAGTCATGAAGATACAGAATCAATCAAGAAGCTGAGTGAAACCCAAGTAGTAAAAACCCAAAGAACCGTATGTCGAGATACATCAAAAGGAAACTTCTGAAAACGAGCATTATTGCCTGAGCTCTACCTCCTGTCAGATGAATGGGGGCACTTCTCACAGGAGAGTGAACTCTACTGTGAAAACTAGACGAAAACTAGACAAACTTCTTGAAAGGAGCCCAAGAGAATGGCTTATTACCTGTAAGAGAATACAAATTCAAATGACAATACATTTCCCATTTCAAATCATGGAGGCCAGAGGAAGTGGTGCGTTTTTCAACTCCTGAAAGGAAAGAGCTGTGAACTATGATTTCTTAACCAGTAACACTATCCTTTAGGAATCAAGATGAAATACATATGTTCTTAGAAGAAAGAAAAACAGATAATTTGCCTCTAGCAGGACTGTCTTAAAGAAAAATGAAAGTTTTTCAAACATAATAGAATTAGTAATAAGAGGAAGTATTGAAGCACCAAGAAGAAGGAACAAAAATAATAGCAAAATATGAGAAAATAGAATAGATTACCCTTTTTCTGAGTTTTTTTCAAATACATGATTAAAACAAAAAGCATAACTTTGATAATGTCCACCATTATTAGAGAAGGAATACTCAAGACAAGAAAAAAAGTGGATAGGGCAAAGATACCTAGTGGAAAGTAAAGTTTCCATACTTGAAGTGGTAAAATGTTGCTACCACTTCAGTTGTACCACAACTGTACCACACAGTCTAAATGTTGTAGACTGTGTAAATTACATCTGTTAATTGCAATACCCAGAGCAGCCACTAAGAAAGGCATACAAAGAATACATTCAAAAACTCTATAAATAAAGATGGAATCCATTTATATGATGTTTTGAGATAACAAAATTATAGAGGTAGAGAACAGAGTTTGGTTGCCAAGGGCTAGGGATGGCAGGGGGTGATGGAGAGTAGCGGGACATGGGTGTGGCTCTGAGAGGAAGAAGGGATCCTTGTGGTTCTGGAACTGTTTTGTCTCTTGATTGAAGTGATGGATACATGAATCTACGCATGTAATAACATTGTCTAGAAGTAAACATATATACACACACACTTACACATAGGAACACAAAAACAAATACATGTAAAACTGATGAAAACCAAATAAGACTATTGAACTGTATCAGTGTCCGTTTCCTCGCTGTGATGTTGTTTCATAGCTTTACAGCTGTTTCTGGGGTGAAGGGTACACAAGAGCTCTCTGTATTATTTCTTACAACTGCATATAAATCTACAAAAAATTTGATTAAAAAATTTTAATTCACATTGGACGGAGTAGGGGGAACAGTTAGGATATCAAAGCTTAAAATTCAATGTACACATTTGCTACACAAGAGGGTGATCCCAAATGCCATATATTTTTAAATTACCTGCACCTTCCCTATATGCTTTGTGAGAGGAGCAGATAATTATAAAACATATAACCTTTGGGAAAATTCTAAATCTTCGTGATTCTAAATATCTTTAAAAAATCATCCTCCCACACACTCAAATAGTAAATACTTAAATGATGGTATCCCCTTTGCCATCATTCTTTGTGACCTCTAATTGTTTAGGAAGACATATACTTGCAAATATTTTTAAAATTGATTTATACTGAACGTGAAAAATAAAGCAGGTCTGTGCTTGTGACTGTATTTAGATACAGCACACTTAAAAAAATTTCTATTTTCATACTCTATCTCCTACATGCCATGATATAGATGTCTTGTTTAGCTGCCAGAGGAAAATAGTAGGGCACAAATTTGTTATTGTCACAGTAGGAACTCATGCTATATCAACCCCTTTTTAAAACAATGATTTATTCACCTAAATATTTATCTTATATGAGTATATGTATTTATATATAATTTTATAATTTTTATTTCTATGTGTACACATATATTAAATATATATGTATATTATATATACTCATGTATTTTGTTCACACATTTTCTAAGAGGTCACCAAAAGGAAAAATCTCAAATTCCTGCCATGATACTGTATGGATAGAACATGTTACCCACCTCCTGTGTTCAATTTCATTTTCCCTAACACAGGTTCCATTGACACAGACAGCGCTTACAATTCTCAGTGAATCCTGACAAATGGAATTTAACTCTATTTTAGCCAGACTGTATTTTGGAACCTGTATAACATTGCTAAAGTTAAACTGAATTGCTCAAAACATACGAATATCAGACTTTCATATTTAAACCATTTTCACTGAATAAGGCTAAAGGTAGTGATTTGAAATCAAAAGACTTGGCTCCAGACACTTGTGTGAGGTCAGTTTCTGGTGATAATAACTTCTGATTCCTTCCATCTTTGGATTATGATGAGAATTGAATGATATCATGTAGAATGTAAAGTGACTTAAAATACATCTTCAGTGACATTTTAAAATTATTTGGGGTTTGGAATCCTGAGGGTAAACTAGACATTTTAGTGTCTGAAATGTTTCAATCAGTCAAACTTACCAAATCACATAATACTTTCAGTTATTTATATGATTATTACCAGCCTTGACTAATTAAAAACTAGGCTCTGAAAAGTGGAACATATGAAGTTTCATGTAAGTTTCATTAGAGGTTAATCATATTAACTTGAGCAAGTTACTTAAATATATTTCACTTGTCTATGAGGTAAAACTCATAGACATCACAGTGCTACATCACAATGAAAGTATAAAGAACGTGGTTTAGAATTTTAGATCTGAAATATATGAATATATATTTAAAAATGGACAACACATTCTTAAGGACCAAGAAACTGCCAAAATTACCACATGGATTATTTATTGTGTACATTTTCTTAATAGTTTATTGGCTAAACACTAGAGCTGCCTAACACGATTTTCCATGAACTGAATATTTTAAGTAAATCCTACATCCACACTGTTAATCTTTTCAAATTCACAAACACTTATGATGTCATCTACAGTTCACTTTAAAACAGCATTTCAAGTACAAAAGAATATGGAAAAAACCTGTAATAGTCCAAAGAGGAATATACTATAACTCAACGGGTTCCCTGTGAGCAGGAACCTTGTTTCACTATTTCAGCACCCTGAGCTATAGCTATATACACAGTAAGCATTCATTCAGCGAGTAGCTATTGAATTGAAACTGAGAGCTAAACTCTGTCTATATGTGATAAGAACAGAGTGAAAAAGAGCTGAACTAGGAAGTCCTCTTCAATATCTCTCCACAGGATCCCCCATGGGACAGAAGCCAAAAAAAAAAGAAAAAAAAACAGAAGAAAAAAAATGTTCCATTTAGACACTGTTAAGTATAAAAGAGCTAGAAATATCATGCTACAAAATTTTTTTAAGTAAGTGACAGTTCACTGGAAAATGATCTGAACTACTGGATGAGTGAACTTTGAAAATATTTTCATTTTACCTTACGGTTTCCCAAAACACAAAAGGCCATAGTTAATCAGTGACCATTCATATCATTTAACTTTTCTGTGTAGCAGTTCCCAAATATATAGTGAACCTAAATAAAGAATTGCAATATTGTCAGCGGAAATAAATTCAATCTTTTAAAAAATGTTTCCCTTTGAGGACACAGAATATAAATCATTACCTGAATGTCCTTTTCAATAATAAATTAAAAACTCAAACATTTTATTTAAAAATATTTTAAAACATTAAACTAGGATCAAATAAAGAATAAAAGAAATGAGCATGTGTAATAAAAGAAAAAAAGATCATTATTCACATATCAGAGAGATTAAAAATAAGCTAATGGGTTAAATAGGCCACTTTAAGGTCATGCCCTAACAGCCATTTAGTTACCTGCTACCCACCGGTGAGGTAATTTAACAGTTCAAAACTCTAAATTCTGAAATATTTCATCTTGGCTGCGTATAACACTCTACTATATGACCAATGAGTAAAATGATATTAAATAGTACTTAATTCTGGATAAAATGATTTTTCCAATACACCATTGGTTTCAAATGGTTCATCAATCATACAAATGTGTATTTTGGATTCATGCTGAATAAAATAAAAATGCCAAAGACAATTAATTGGAGGATTTTAGACACATTTTATGCCCATTCCTAACAAAAGGTACCAGCATATTTAGTAAGTTGTATATTAATTAGTTTCAGATCAAATTAACTTAGTAAGAATAGTACTGTTTAATTTATGTAGCATTATTTATTCAAGAAGCTGCTAGCAATTTGTGAATACTTGCATTAATAGTTTTCTTTCCTTAAGTGTTATATTTATAAAGTTGATCACATACTCCTTGCTGGAAACTTTAAAAAGTATCTTTAAATTGATTTCTAGTGAGTAATAATTCATGTCACATTTTAGAATGCTTAAATCATGATTGAAAAATTATATTTCATTGTGAGTCACTTTTAAGAGGGCATTAAAATGCAACATTTCTTACATTTTTTTCTAATTCACCCATTGGACATGAAAATTCCCCAAATTGGGGTTATGATATACCTTTTTGGACTTTTTTCAAGGCCTCACACATGTCATGGTACATATTGATACCCATTAGTAATTTACTAGATTAAATTGAATATATGGATTATTAACCTTCAGCATACAATATTCTACAATTGTATTAACGACATTTTAGAAAATTCCATGTATTAAGTGAATATTTTATACTGTGTGATTTTTTATCATTATAATTCATTATATTTTACAGACAAGTACTAAAGGAAAACCTACATCAGAATGATAGAAATCACTTCAAGTATCCCTTGGCTACATAAATTCTCAATGTTAATATAATTAATGCCTTAAAAGTATAACATTTTACACTCATAAGCTTTAGCCAAGACAAACATTGCACACATTTAAAAGGTTTTAAATGTATTTAATCTCCAACCAGTAAGTTTCATTTCCTAACCTAAATTCCATGTCACTGATGTGGTAGGATTTCAGCAACCACAGGGCGTCAGCCTTCATTTCCCTTAGCCTCAGTGCGTGTGCTCTCCACCCAAGAATCCCACTTAATTCCTACAGAAAGTGTAGATGTGTCAGTACAATAAGCCAAGTGTTACCTAGGGGAAGATGTACTTAAAAACTCTACCCATAAGGCCTTTGAAGCAATATGGAATTTTATTTTGCTCTCTGTTGCCTGAGAGTAGACTACTTCCTCTGTCTCTAACTTTGTTCTCTAAGGTTACCCAGACAAACACTGCTACTTCTAGACTTCTGCAACAGGCTTGCTGTCTGCACATTGTCCACCGAGACCTCTGCTAATTGCTCACTCTGCTTTACTCCTATTGTTTTCTCCCAAGCTGGTCACTAACAGGACTGACTCATGCAATCTGCCAGACCTGTTTTTTTCAGGTGAAATCTCTACTTCCCCCAAGGATCAGAATCCGGACAAGAATTTGAAGCTTCAGTGAGGACAACTTTGTTTTTTATATACTAGAAAAATTTTTCTGCTAATTAGATCTGTACCCTAATAAATCAGAAAGGAAAACTAAGTCAAATAAACTATAATAAAGCTTACAAAAAGGTCATAAGTCTAAGACTTAACACTTGTCAGATGTTATACTTTGTATCTTGAGCTGTATGATGAAAATATGCCACTAGATATTGCAAAAGAGGCAAGATGAAAGAAATCTAACCAGTCTTATTATCAAAATGTTATTTTATTTGTTGGTAGCTCCATACAATCTTATTGGATATATTAAAATCAGTGTGTATCATTTGTAATAGTACAAATTGCCAGGGGAAAAAAATAAGATTTGTGTTACAGACGGAATAAAATATCAAACAAGTGAATCTTTTTCTGTTTTGTTCTTTTACAGTCATACAACATAAAACAATCTAAATCAATCTTCTGGAAAATTGGTAAAAACCACCACTGCTCCAGAGCTCCTATTTTGTATACCAAGTTTCAGCCTGGACTGAATTTTTACTGAAACCAGAGTAAATGGAGTTTTCGAATAGAAATGCAAACAGAACCTATGCAATAAATCTGGAAACTGTGTCACTATTTGAAGAAAGTTTTTCAGTAATAGAATTTCAGTTTCTACACCCTAGTATTTCTATGTTTGGTATGGTAGTTTTATAAGAGAAGACTGTTAACAGACAGCCATCAAAATTAATTAACTACAAAATTCTAATACACATTTTCAAGAGCCTTGTAGAGACAAAATATTTCCTCTCCATCCTCTAAAAATAAACGTTTGTGAATATTCTGTTTCCTTCTTCAAAACACAGTATTTCCCTAGGTGTTTGTCACATTACCATTTTCATTTTTCTGGAGAAAATATATTTTGGTATTTGATAGCATTCACAATTTGAGACCACTCACTATTGGCCTAGATCTTTAGAACTAGAAAATGCTGTGGTATTTGAACCATACAATTTTTGTAAGCCCTCATTCTTTTTAACAACCTACAATATATTGGTCTCCTCATAGACATATGAAATTCGTTTTTTATATCTAACTATAAAACCACCATATGTAGCCATGTGGTGTAACTCTCATGTAGCATTTATATCAAAGAGACAAGAAGATTATATGTCATGCTATTATGGAAATGCATACACAAAAGTAGACTGGAAATCAAAACCATCTGCCTTCATTAGATAGAGAAATCAGCCCTTGGTATTGATAATCTGTCTTGTAATTTTACAGGATCCCATATTCTGTGAAAGCTTTTGGTTGATGCTTACAACACAGGAAGGGAAAATGACTCCAGACTACATTGTGTACAATTCTAATAATCCCAAAGTTGTTCCCTTCACAGCCTGAAATTTGGAATAAATTTTTCACAGTTCTGTTTTCATTAAGGTAATAACATAATGATTTAATGAAATAAACAACTTCTTAGAGTACACAAACTGAAAATCGAGGAACATGTTGTACAATTAAGAAATTGTTCATTTTTATATTTTTAAAATGTAGACATAACCATAAAAATATTAAAATAATAAATTGTATTAATAATAGTCCATAATTTTCTATGAAATGAGTTTAATATTTTTCATTGCCAATATATTTTTGCTGCGGAAAGTTTAACCACTTGATCTTGCTTTCTTCCTTCAGTTTCCCCAATTCTTACTAATTTTTCCCTCGTGGGGATGGAGGAGGTGTGTGTGAATTTTTCGCAAATAAAATATTATCTTTAAAAAATTAGCAAGTTACTGATTATAATAAATATTGTTTCTAAGATATCTCACATACATCAAAAATTCAATGAAAAAGTGATGAGTAATACAAATTTTAAAAAATATCATTTACCATGTAGAATTCGAAGAATGACATCCTATTTTTTGCATTTAATTTAATTTTATTTTTTTGAGACGAGTTTCACTCACTCTCTCACCCAGGCTGGAGTGCAGTGGCACAATCTCAGCTCACTGCAACCTCTGCCTCCCTGGTTCGAGTGATTCTCCTGTCTCAGCCTCCCCAGTAGCTGGGATAGCAGGCACCCACCACCATGCCTGACTAATTTTCCTATTTTTAGTAGAGACGAAGTTTCACCATGTTGGCCAGGCGTGATCCGCCTGCCTTGGCTTCCCAAAGTGCTGGGATTACAGGCTTGAGCCACCACGCTTGGCTGGCATCCTACTTTTTAAGGCATTTTCTATGATATTGAATTTTCTTTCTTTAAATGATTTATTATTTTTCTTTATCACAGAGTGTTCTGAATTGGTTTTTAACAATTCCATTTATATGAAGTTACATGTTAACATTTAGAAATTGTGTTAATGCTCTGGCTTGAATGCCTCCTCCGTAGCTCACATTGAGATTTAATTGTCATTGTAACAGTATTAAGAGGTTGGCCCTTTAAGGACTGATTAGGTCATGGGGGCTCTTCCTTATGGAGCATTTTAATGACTTCAACAAAGAAGTTTTGGGAAGTGTCCTTCTACCTTCTGCCATGATACAGCACAAAGACCCTTGCCAGATGCCAGCACCATGTTCTTACACTTCAGCCTCCAGAACCATGAGCCAAGTGAATTTCTACTGTTTGGAAATTATCCAGTCTGTGGTATTTTGTTATAGCAACATGCAACAGACTAAGACAGTCAATGTAAACAAAATTTCATGACATTCAAATTGATAACAGGTTTTAGCAAAAGGCAGAAAAAATAAATGTAAAAAGGAGAGGCGGCATATTTTAATACTTTGCCACAACTAAAAGATAAAATTTTGGAAAATTTAAGCATATTTTCTTGTAGCATATAGTATTGAGTGTATCTAAAGTGTATATATATAAAATGTATTAAAATAAATATAAATTTATATAAAGTATAAATATAAATACAATAATATGTATACATTGTACATATGAATAAATATATAGATAAGTGAGAAGGGCAGTTTAAGATGGAGTAGGGCAAAAAGCCAAAGTAAAATTAAAATTATTGAAGTTGTGATTCCTAGGGCGAAGGAAAGTGACTGATGAAAGGTAATTTGATAAACGTCTTTTATAAATGAGTAAAATAAGGGCTTTTTTTTTTTTTTAGCAATTCATGTAAGAAATGTTCCAAAACTTACCAAAAAGATTGGAAAAAATATACATCAAATTAGACATATCATGTGAAATTTATAATAAAAGAACACATTGTGTTTTATTAAATATAATGGTTCAGCAGTAACTGTGAATTCCTACTTTGTAGCTAGTTTGAAATGAGATATACTGTGGAGGTGACTTCTGAAACCCAGAGAGAAAGCTCTGAACACACACTGCTCTTACTAATTCTCAAGAGGGAAATCCATAGTGTGATATGTACAGCTTCAAAGTCTTCTGTACTTGCTGACTCCACCACCATCATAGGAATCTTTGAGATCCAGACTCACAGGCTTTGAGCTTGACTTGGCCTTGGTTACACAGGCAGCCCAACAACCAGCTTACACTGTAGAAAAGATCCTGGCTGTCTCTTAGGGAGCTTTCACTGAGATAATGGGGACAGTATGAAAGGAAAGATTGTTTAAAATAGTCTTCCAATGCAGGAGAGAATAAGAAAAATACATGATTTGAAAATAATTTGCTAATAAACTGTGTTTTGTTCGTATGTTCCACAACGTATTTTGAATAGCCACACTATACAAATATTTTGGGGAATTTTCCAACTGGACCAAACAAAAAGGACCTTTAAAAAAATTCTTAAAGAAGTGGATACCTACCAACCATGTGATCAATAGAAGGGCAGTAGATAAACCTAATGTCTCATCAAAGATGGATATAGGAACACAGTCATCACATAGAGGAAAAATCGCATGATGATGGTGATAGTGATGATGATGACGACGATGACGATGATAGAGTAATGTTAATTTACGGAGTATGCGCTATCTGACAAAACATTTGCTAAGTGTTTACATAGATTTTTCTACCTTTTATCTTCACAATAGCTCATTGAGACTTACACTAGCATTATTTCTCTTCTAAAGATGAGAAACCTAAACATCAGAGAGGTTCAGTAACTCACCCAAAGTTACATAGATAATATATATCTGAACACAGATGAACAGATGAGTATTCAGCCAGTCTGACTCTAGAACCTATAGATCTCTTAAATATCACATTCAAGTAACTTCCTAGCTAATAATTACTAATGCTCATATTCAATCTGTTTGAAAAGCTGTGATGGTATCTTATTAAATATAAGACTGATGATAGACTAACCAGACTTAGAAAACATTCAGTGGTTTTGATGTGCATTCTCTAATGATTAGTGATGTTGAGAATTTTTTAGTTTACGTTTTGGCCATGTGTATATCTTCTTTTGAAAACTGTCTGTTCATGTTTTGCCCACTTTTTATTGGGGTTGTTTTTTTCATGTAAATTCAACTTCCTTATAGTTGCTGGATATTAGACCTTTCTCAGATGCATAGTTTACAAGCATTTTATCCCATTCCATAGTTTGTCAGTTCACTCTGTTTATAGTTTCTTTTACTGTACAGAAGCTCTTAAGTTTAATTACATCTCATTTGTCAACTTTTGCTTTCACTGTGATTGCTTTTAGCATCTTCACCATGAAAGCTCCTATGTCCAGACAGTTCCTATGTCCAGAATATTATTGCCTATGTTGTCTTCCAGGGTTTTTATAGTTTTGGGTTTTACATTTAACTCTTTAATCAATCTTGAGCTGATTGTTTTGTATATTGTATAAGAAGGAGAGTGTAAAATAGTTCAACCATTGTGCAAAACAATGTGAGGATTCCTGAAAGAGCTAAAAACAGAATTACCATTCAACCCAGCAATCCCATTATGGGATATGTACCCAAAGGAATAGAAATCATTCTACCATAAAGACATATGCATACATTTTTTTTCATTGTAGCACTATTCACAGTTGCAAAGACATGTAATTAACCTAAATGTCCATCACTGGTAGAATGGATAAAGAAAATGTGGTACATATATACTATGGAATATTACACAGCCATACAAAAGAACAAGATCATGTCCTTTGTGGGAACATGGATGGAGTTGAAGGCTATCATCCTTAGCAAACTAGTGCAGGACAGACCACCAAATACAGCATTTTCTCACTTATAAATGGGACCTAAATGAGGAGAACACACAGACACAAAGAAGGGAACAGACACCAGGGCTTACCTGAGGATGGAAGAGGGGAAGAAGGAAAGATCAGGAAAAAATAACTAATGGGTACTAGGCTGAATACCTTGGTGACAAAATAATCAGTACAACAAATGTCCATGACACAAGTATACCCATATAACAAATCTGCCCTTGTACCCTGAACCTAAAGTAAAAGTTAAAAAAAAAAAAAATCAACAGCAACAACAACAACAACAACAAGTTAGTTAGCCCAAACAAGCTAAATGACTCTTTGTCTATGCATCTATTCAAGATCAATAAGGAATTTTACCAAGCAGAAAATACTAAGTCGGTGCTGCATTTTGAAGTGATCAGAATTGTTTCTAATGAGCCCAGGAGATCTCATGTTATAGTAAGAACAGTATAAAAGTAATCTCCTGCCATACACACTGGGATTGGCAGTGGTAGATTACATTCGAGAAGGTTCAGAACTCACAAGTAAAATGTAGGCAGATAGAGTCGGGTAAGGTGGCTCACCCCTGTAATCCCAGCACTTTGGGAGGCCAAGGCAGGCGGATCACGAGATCAGGAGATTGAGACCATCCTGGCTAACATGGTGAAATGTCTCTACCAAAAATACAAAAACTAGCCGGGCTTGGTGGCGGCGCCTGTAGTCCCAGCTACTCGGGAGGCTGAGGCAGGAGAATGGCGGGAACCCGGGGGGCGGAGCTTGCAGTGAGCTGAGATGGCGCCACTCACTCCAGCCTGGGCCACAGAGCGAGACTCCGTCTCAAAAAACAAAAATAAAAATAATTTTTAAAAAATGTAGGCAGAAAAAGGAAACAAGAACTTTAACAGCAATGAATCACGGGCATGGTGGTAGTTAGAAGTATCTGAGATCCCACAAAAATTAGGAAAGTTGAAATCCCAGATGAGCTCTACGGACCCACCTGTGTTAATGAGCCTCAAATTAGGGCCTGGGTTAAGAACCAGCACATTTATGAACCATTTAGTTGTAGAACAAAAAGGAATTTGAGGGTAATATGAATGTCCCCTCTCATCACACATCGTATCTGAAGAAATACCTTCCTGCTAAAGAATGAATGGAACGAAGCTGACTACTTTTCTAAAAAAAAAAAAAAAAAAAGTTTTATTCCATATTTACATTCAGTAACTAATTGTTTAGTGAAGGGCTGTCATGCGACCAGATTCAGTCAAAAAAATGTGAGTAAAGTGACACATTTCACTGCATTGCCGAGCTTTAAGAAGTTAGCAGAGCTTCTGTCCAGTTAGCTGAGCTAGTGAAGTTTTAGCATTACCATAACAGAAAAAAATGAATTAACTAAAAAGTAAAATGGGCAGCATGAAAAATACGATTTATCATAAAGGGATATCATTCTTAAAAAATTACTATAGAATTTGCTACAAAAACCAGAAAAATATTATAAAAGTGTTTAAATCCTCAATATGCTGTAAGAAGATATAAACTCCATTAAAAAACAGAAAGACACATAGAAAAACTAATCTGAAATATTACAATAAAAGATCAAATTAAAAACGGAGATGAAGATAAAGGTTCAAAAGAAGAATTCAAGCCCAAACTCAGAGTAGCCAAAGCTGTATAAACGCAGTGCAAAATGGAAACAATGATTTAGTTAACCAGCTTGAGATAGCTCAGAAAGCAGAAGGCAAGGAGTACATACAAGAGAAGGAAAAGATTACACACAAAGACAAATTATTGAGAAAAATAACACTATGACAGCACAATTGAAGGCATATTAGTAGCATAATTTCTATAGCTAAAAGTCATTTGTGTTTTCATTAGAATAGTTATTAAATCTCAAAAACAAAGGAGTAATTTCATCACAACTTTGAGGACAAAAATTTCATAACCAACCACTTTATCTTCCATATGATATTGCAATAGAAAAATCGTTACACATTCAAGGTCTCAGAACAATATTACCTATTTACCTAAGAAATTCATTAGGCAATCAAGATAATAGACTGTCAATTAAGGTAAGAATTGCATCATTCGAGTGAAAGTCGTTTCCGTTTTAACCTACATTTGTATGAAAAAAAACTGGCATCATGGATTTATAATAATGAAAAAGTATAAATAAATTAATATCCAACATTGTAATTTTAATGGAATATTAGAAAGCTTTCATGTTATAAGCCTGAAAACCTTTACAATAGGAAAATAATATAACCTTAATAGAAAATAGAAGAGAAAGATGTAAAAAAAAAAAGTGTTCAATATGTTATCTATTCTATAATAAAATAGAAAATGTATCTAAATAGATTGATGAAATTTGGGACTCTTGCTTCTTTGAGCTTTTCTGAATTTTAAAATTTTTATCAGCTAAGTTATATGATATCTATTTATCTATTTTTAAAATGTTATGCTGAGAAGATATAAAATAAAAATCACAGATTATAGTGTTGGTACCTTATTATATTACTACTGAAATTGACTATTTGCTAGCTGTAGAGCTGATTCACTTGTTTAGACTGTGTTTTAGCAAGAAACATGGCGTAAGATCTCATCTTAAGATGTGAAAGCAAGGCAACACGGAAATAGATGAGGCTCCAGAAAACAAAAGAAAAAGGAAAAGGAAGTGGTGATTATATTAATCATGTGAAAGTCTTCTTATACTTGCCAATTCACTATTTTCATCACTATTCAAGATCAGATACCAATTTTCTGAAGAAGTGTACAATGCTATTTAAAGAAAATCACCCATAAAATAAGCATAATTCCAAATTTTTCAAAGTATTTCTTCTTGTAGCACTAAATACTTCTTAAGTTCTTATGCTGAAACAATACAATTCACTATGCTTGATTTATGTATTACACAGATGTGGATCTTCCTTATGGCTTCCCCAGATTTTGAAAAATAAATCCTTTTAAAAATATTTAATGTTTAAGAAACATTTCTTTCAAACAAAATACATTTACTCTTGAGACCGGTAACAGCATAAATGTTCTCATCTGTGATAGAGGACATAATATTATGGGAAATATTTCCACGATAAAATAATATATAATCAATATATTCTTTATGTATTTATTTATGAGGATTAGGAAGAAAACAATCTTTAAGACACATAGGAGCACACAATAAATGTGACAGACTTGAGTGATGACATAATACTGTTTTGTCTGTGATGGTGACACGAAACAGCAAAGGACACAAAACTGTCAGTCTTCTTGTTTATCTTCTATCTGAAACTAATAAAAGAAGGAAGGTGATTGACAGCATCTAGACATAGACACTGTCTTAGACATACAGTTGCTACATTTTACACATACACAAAAGTACTATCTTGATGGTTTTAAAGATGCTTTACTTCTCTAACTTTCTAAGCTGTCATCTTTATCTAAAAATAATAATAAGGGAATTTATAGTGTGATTATACTAAATGTTAAATATTATCCCTCTTAGAAATGACTATTTTTTTCATAATTTGTGAAATTCATGCTGTTATTCATTCTATTAGAAATTATCCTGTTAAAAAATAGCACAAACTTGAATCTGTAAGAAATGACTACTTCTTAATGTACTATCTGTATAGAATGAATACACGTTTGTGCATGCGTGTGTTATATGTGGGTTTGTGTATGTGTGTATGTATATGTACATATTTATGTGTTCGGGTAGAGAGAGATTAGACCAGTCATGCTGAAAGTAGGAAAGTAGGAAAAGAATAATGGGGACAAATGGAAAAAAAAAAACAGAAGAACACATAAAATTGAATTTTTTATAATATATATATTTTTCAAATACATAAATTATTTATTAAAACATTCCTTCAAAACACTGAATATGTATAGAGGAAGTTCCAAAGAAGTAGAAAGTGCCTGTACTGATTTTTAAGAGCCTGCAATTTATTTGAAGGAGACTAAATGTACAGATATAAAATACGTAGGTGATAATTGCAAAGCAACATGAAAACAAGTGAATAATAATGTGGCATAAAATTCATAAATCAGAGCTAGGGATAGAATGTAATTAAATAAGACTCTAATGAATCAAGTTCATTAGAAACTGTTCTAGAAACTTTGAATATGGAGTTAGGACAGTGACTGACTGAAATCTGCAGAAGGATGTTAAATGTCAAAACTTAGCTCCAACAAAAGAAAAGACGGACTCAGTAACAGGGTGGGTAGGTCCAGAAAAGGTAACAGTACCTCAGCAAGCCCAAATATATACTGATCTCTTGCCACCCACACTTATTTTGCCTTTCTTAGTAAAATGTTAGTAATTACTGGTAGGCAAGCAAAACTTGTCCACTTCGGGGTTCTCTGCTACTATTGTTGTTGTTATTATTGTTATTATTATTATTATCATCATTATTATTATTTAAGACGGAGTCTCACTCTGGCACTATCTGGGCTCACTGCAACCTCTGTCTCCTGGGTTCAAGTGTTTCTCCTGCCTCAGCCTCCAAAGTGGGGTTTCTCTTCTTACAGCTCCCTCTGTTCATGGTGTCCCACCTACAAACCTCCCAGTTCCGAAATTCTATTTATTTGGAAAGGCTATCTATCTCATAGCTTTGCATGAAAATATTGCTTTCCACTCTCACTGAAATGCCATATTTCTTGAAATTCTTTAAATATCGTTCTCATTTCAGGTTTATCCGTCTCTATGATTTATTATAGTTTTCTGTGATAATATTGTATCTATTGTAGTTTAAGTTCTGTAAAAGTAGTGCTGTGTATTTATCTACTTCCCTCTCACAGCTTAACTACCAGCTGTGACTTAACACAGCTTAAATCACAGTTTAGACTCATAAAAATATAGACATGGTTATAAGGTTTTCAAAAAATTTCTAGTCATATTATCATTTGCAGAAATAAACTTTTTTTCCACATGAAAAATTTTCAAACATGTTTCTCCTGAAAATGCCATTATAGTGCACTAGTCTTTATGTGTTTGTATTCCATTTCTTATTTTACCAATAAACACTCATTCCATCAAGGAAAAGTGATTCGGAAAAACTGTATCAGGATTTCCTCATAAGTGGGTGCAGGAGTTCATATTTTTGCTCCATGCTTTCTTTGCAAACATATAATAATAAAAATATGAAGAAAAAAGCAACACACACACGTTGTATTTGGAGGACCAGTTTTTTAAATAAATAGATAAGCAGAGAAGAACCACATACAATGAGAACTACAGGTCTGCTTATTTGCAGGTCTGAAGTTTGTTCCTAGGGAGTGAAAGAGACTTCAGTGCTCCCAGACAGAAACAGGAGCAGGCATAGAAAGTTCTTGAAGCCAGGGCCTGGAGTGAGCCTCTCCAGCTCTTTGAAGGAAGCTAAGAGTAAAAACTCACACCACCTAGGCTGTGGCTTCAAACAGCTTGCAGGCCTGTAGCAGTGAGAACACAGACACAGCCTTATAATCGAGAACTGACCAAAATGCCTCTCTAACTGCATCACGATGCCCTGCCTAAAATGTCTTGATTTCAAAAGTATTTCTGAGCTGGGAGCCCAGGGAGTTAAGTGACTGCAGAGATAAGGTAACTCTCAACCTCAAGACAGGAAGAGTGAATACAGAGATGGGAAGTGAGGGTTGGAATGAAAAGGAGAAAGGCTAGAAAAAAAAAAAAATTCTAGCTTCCAAGGAGTATTCAAAGAAAATTGGATAAAACATAATATTATGTATCAGTTACACAAATAATCTAAAGTGTGTTTAAGATGCTTTCAGTAATAAATGAAGGGATAATTTCCATTAACATAAAGTAAGAAATTACAAAACAAATCTAAAAAGGTCAATATGTAAAGAAGTAATTTTAAATTGTATTAGAAAGTAGTCACTTGAACTGTACTTGGAATTACTAAATTCATTGCTGTTTTTGAGGAATTTAGTGGCAAATCACTCACAAAGATATATTCCAAATAGGATAACAGTTGAGCAATCAGAGGCTAAGCTGACAGCCTTCAGTACATACAGCTAAGAGTAAATCCAGCATAATGGAATGGTATAGTAGTATCATTTCAATAAATAATTGCAGTAACTTTCCCAAAACTGAAGAAATACTTAAGAAGGGAAAGTTACAGGCAAATTTCTCACAAAGATAAATGCAAAGAATACTAATCAAAATATTTAGCAAACTGAATTCGTTAGTGTAAATAGAAAGTAATTCATTCTTACTGATTTGGGTTTAGTCCAGCATGCAAGGTGTTTACAATTACAGAAAAAATAACCAATGAATTTTGATATACTAACAAAATAAAGGAGGAAAAGCCCATAACTATCTTAAAGAAGGCATACAAGTATTTTACAAGATTAAGAGCAATCATGATAAAACTCTTATAAAACTTGAAAGAAAAAGGAACTGGTGGTTTCACTTTTCATGCAGATGATCATTCATTCCAATCACTCTCCTAGTTCCTGGACTGTCGTCCTAAGATCCCAGCCTCTACTCTTTCTCAGTCACTCTGCAGATGTGCTCTTTACATTTTCATAAGCAGTACACGCAGCCCTTCCATATTCCACACATTCTACTTGCTGACCACCAACTCCCATCCCTCCAGTCCGCTCTCTCTGGGACTCAAATGCAACCAGAACATTTCATTCTTAGATGCTACTACACTTTGATTGTCATTCAAGCCTGTCATGTCCTCTTTTCTGATCTTATTTGGCTTAGATTTCATGCTCCATTGAGCAAATATGTATTATTAAGTGCTGTTTAGGGGTTCCTGGTGGCACATTTTGACCAAGATCACTTTCTGATTCAATCATTTTTCACTATTATAACAGAATACAGCAGACTGGGTAATTTATAGAGAAAATGATGTACTGGCTCATGGTACTGGATACTGAGAAGTCTAACCTCAAAGTGCTAGTGTCTGCTGAGGTCCTTGTGCTGCATTATCCTGTGGCAGAAGAGCAGAAGGACAAACAAGCGTGTGAGACAGAGAGAAAAAGAGAGCCAAACTCCTGCAATAAATAACCCACTCCTGTAATAAGGGCATTAATCCATACAAGAGGGCAGAGCCCTCATGACTGAATCACCTCTTAAATGCCTCATCTCCCAATGCGATGACACTGACAATTAAATAACCACATGATTTTGGAGGGGACATTCAAACCATAGCAATCCCTTACATTCCCTTTCAACTTCCTCATCTCCTCACTTAGAAAGACCACATGTGAGTTAAACAGATTTCACACGACTCCCTTATTCATGCCTATAACCTGTGTATAAAATGCTTTCAACTTCTCTTAGTCATTCAAGGCCATCAATATGCTTACAATGCCTAAATTTATGTCTCCAGCATAAACCTATTTCCTCAACCCATTACCCATACACTTAACTGACTTAACACCTCTACTGAATACAGAATAAGCAATTCAGAATTAACACGTCCAAAGCAGAGTTCTTGATAACATTTCCTCTCCTAACCAGCTCCTTCAGTCTTCCACATCTCAGTGAATAACTCCATCATCTAGTTCTTCAGGTACAAAACATTTGAGTTGTTCTTATCCCTCCATTTTTTCAATCACCAGAAAATACATCACCAAATACTAGCAATTGTATAATCAAAATTCAAATTCACCACCTATCATTGCCTCTACTGCTTTCACTATGGACCAAGCCATTCTGATACCTTACCTGGGTTACTAAACACATCACTCCGTGTTAACTATACATTTCATCTTATAGTCAAAATCATCTAGTAAGAGTAGTTTGGCTCATATGCATTTTATAGAAAGATAAAATTTGGTATCATTTATATGTGGCAATTAACAGGTTAATTAAAAATAATAATGACAAAAATTTGTTACTATGATTATCCTGGATAAAATAAACATTAATATAAATTTCTGTTGTTTTCATTTGGGGAACTAATATTGTCACCATTGTTCACAATGTGGACTACGTTGGCACAAGCTCGGAAATATTCTGGAAATATAATTCAATTCTTGTAATTCAAAAACTTTTCGTAAGATTTTAACTTCAAAGGTCTATGAAAACTATACGACATAAAGGATACCAAATTGCTTAGAATCATCTAGGTAGACAGATTCTATTCCTCTTATTAAGTTATTATAAAATTATATTTTCTTGATAAGCACTCAGAAATAAATAGCAGCGAAGTAATTAAAAGGAGAATAAGAAGTACCCTAATTGTGGACTAAAATGGTCAAGTCTTGTACTGCTAAGTAAAATGGTGAAAGTGAATTCACTGATGTAACATGAGACATCATTAGCTAAAGAAAGTCTTGAGAACAAAATACACAGAATTATGATCAAAGTGATTTCTCTGACCTTAGTGAAAATAGTTCTGAGAAGCAAGGAATAACTTACATAATTAATTTTTTGATCATTGTATTTATTAATAAAAATTATTGCAATTGTGCAGCATGGAGTAGATTGAATGGAAGGATGGAAGAGATGTCAATATGAGGTAAGTGATGAAGATGAATGTACATATTTTTGGTACTATACCAGGACATATTATATTAAATTTTCTTTTAAGTTATTTTAATTTATTTATGATATTATTAGCTTTGAATGAATATTTTCTCTTATTAAAATAAATACAAATTATAAAAAATGCAAAATATTCTATCCGTCTCCATATATTTTAGTTTGGATGAGGCCAAGAATCATATGTGTTGTATTATTCATTATATCTTAGCTCCTGACAAATAAATATTTGTTACATTGAATTTCTCTTATTACTATCACCATCAACAAATATCCACTGATTAAAGTATAAGCTAATACGTTTAGGATTATATAACCATTTTATCAAAAATGTGTATCTGCAGCCTATTCCTATCCCCTGACCTCCAGAGGATGTACACAACTGCCCACTCCATATCTCCAGTCGCATATATGATAGTCATCTCCAATTTAACGTGTTTAAAACAGAATTTCCCGATTTCCCTTCCTGAATTTCTCCTACTGAAATTTTCCCCCTCCATTTTATGTCAGCTTCATCCTTTCTCAGGCCATAAACCAGAAAGTCATCCTTGACTCTCATCTTTCTCTCAAATCCTACATCTAACAGTTAACAAATGCTTTTAGGTCTATTTCAACTTACATATCAGGAATTACACATTACAAATTCCTGATATGTAATTGGAAATAGACCTAAATTGGAAATAAGCATTTCTCACTATCTCTACTCCTAACACTCTACTTCAAGCCACAAATATTTCTCCTATTTTTGAGACTCCTAACTGATCTTTCTGGTTACCTTCTACAGTCTATTCTCAACACAACAGCCAGAGTGATCCTGCCAAAAACTAGCTTATGCTCAGACACTTTCAATGACCTCCTGTCCTGCTCACTGAAAAGCCACATATTCTTACACTGGTCCACTGCGCTCGGCAGAATCTGCCTCTTTCTTACCGTCACTTCTGTGACCTCATATCACACTGCTCTCCCCCTAGCTCGCTCTGTTTCAGCCACATTGACCTTGATGCTGCTCCTCGATGACAGGAGCTATATTCCCACCTCAGAGTGTTTGTGCTTCATTTTGTGGTGCTTTCACCCCTGATAATCCACAAAATAGACTTTCTCACTTCCTTTAAGACTTATCTGACCACCCTAATTGTTATAGTCTGAATGTGTGTGTCCCCCTTCCTCCAAATTTCATATGTGGAAACCCTAACTCCCAAAGTGATGAAATAAGGAAACCGGGACTTCTAGAGCTAGGATTTGCTCATAAGGTCAGAGCTTTCGTGAATGGGATTAATGCCCTAATAGGCCCTAAAAAACTCTACTCTCTCTGCCTCTCTACACAAGAAGATGGTGCTATCTATGAACCAGAAACCAGGCCCTCACCAGAGACTGGAACTTGATCTTGGACTTCCCAGCCTCCAGAACTGTGAGAAATAAACTTCCACTGTTTATAAGCCACTCAGTTTATATTTTGTTATAGCAGCATAAATAGGACGAAGATACTAAATTTGGTATTGAAATTCCTATCAAACTACCTTATTCCTCTTTCTTTTTTTTCCTCCATATAACAGATCACCAGATAACATAATGCAAATACATATTACTTACTTATCTTATTAGACGATCCCTTCAATAGTCTGTAACCTCATCTTGTTAGGTGATCCCTTCAATAGTCTGTAACCTCCATTTAATCCAAGATTTTTGTTGTTTTTGTTCCTTTCTGTGCCTCCTGTGTCCACACTTATTTTGTGTGGCACAAAATAAGTAACCAAGGAATATTTTTGAATGAATGAATGGATTTGCTAAGTATGTAAATAGTATCCATGAATATGTAATAAATATTTTAAAATTACATAGTGTTCAATCATGTTTCTACACTTCAAAATAAATACATAGATGTCACAGGCTCACAATGTAACAGCTGAAAAGAGCTAAAGATATAATAGGTAAAAACTCAATTCAAATATTAACAAAAATAAGAATAGGTTATGTTTTCATAATTTAACATGAATGTATGAAATGGAAATGGGAAAAAATCCCCCTTCGAGGGGAATGATGAAAAATTCATTTATGGCATAGAAACAACTAATATAAATATAACAGTATTTCTTTAATTAATTTATAAGTTTGCCAAAATTCCAACCAAAATTCTACTGATTTTTCTTTCAAAAATTTTGCAAATGAGAACAACATAAAGAGTGACATAAGGAGAACAAAGAAAATGTTTTAAGGTACTGCGAGGACAGTTAATACAGGTAGGTACTGTCCCAGCAAGGAAAGTTAGGAAAAGCACTTCTGAGAAAGTATTGATTGAAATTAGATTTGGAGAAGGAAGACTAAGAGTCAACAAAGTGAGAGTGTTTGAGGGTGGAGGATGAGTGTCTAGTGAGAGGAATTTGCAGAAATGTTTAATCACATAGGAAAATGATTACATCACTTAGAAAAGCCTATCTTGGCCAGGCACAGTGGCCAAGCACGGTGGCTCACTCCTGTAATCCCAGCACTCTGGGAGGCCAAGACAGGTGGACCACTTGAGCAGCAGTTTGAGACCAGCCTGGCCAACATGGTGAAACCCCGTCTCTATTAAAAATGCAAAACAATTAGCCAGGTGTGGTGGCGCATGCCTGTAGTCCTAGCTACTTAAGAGGCTGAGGCAGGAGAATATCTTGAATCCGGGAGGCAGAGGTTGCAGTGAGTCAAGATCGCACCACTGCACTCCAGCCTGGGCGAGAGAGTGAGACTCCATCTCAAAAAAAAAAAAAGAAAAGAAAAGCACAAGATAGCTTGTATATATATCCAATTATGTTTACATACAGAAAGAAACACTAAAATGACCATAGGATTAGTGTGTGAGTAATGGGTTGTGAATAATGTTTATTACTTTTTCATCATTTCTATACTTCTCAAATAGTATACAATGAGAATATTTTGTAACAAATGTCACAAAATGAAAAGGTTTGTGGCTGAGTCCTTCAAATATCTTCTGTTGTTTGAAGGTATTAAAAATTGTAGCTCACGCTGAGTTAAGCTCACTCATTTGGGATATCAGGAGCATCCATTTGTTTACTAAACTATCAAATAGGCTGTCTTGTTACTCTTTTTCTATATATCATAGTAGCAATAAGCCACTCCATGCTAAGCTTTGGCACATGATTAATGTGTCAGCATGTAGGTGCTTTAGTGGCCTTTGGCATTCTATTGCTAAAGGTGAATTCAGCGAAGTCCAGCAACGTGCGTTTGCCAATCCCATAAAAATGCAATATAAACTGTTGACCTGCCAGTGCATATAGCAGTGAGTAAAGTGTAATTGTATTCAACTCACATACTTCAGGTAATAAAGGAATAGTTTATTATCATTGCAGGTGCAGAAACCTGCCAACATTTCAGCCATCTGGGCTTCCTCAGGGCAGTATACGAGTAAAATATGTGAATGAGACATGTGAGTTGAATTCAGTTTTACTCATTTTTTTCCTGTTATGGGCTCGAAAGAAACTGCATTAAATATTTTGCAAAAGTCATCTGCAATGTTAGTTTACTTTAGAAAGCCATCAACTTTTAGTAATTTAAGCCCATTAGTTTTCTCATTGAAGTGCTTGTGTCTGAATGATAATGGGTGTTCAGATGGCATTTTATAACAAGAGAATTGTGTTAAATGTAATATAATCGGATAAACAAAGTTATAATTCCTCAGGGGTTAATGAACAATCTATCTTTTAACATGTTTCATCAAATGTGATATCAAGTCACAGAGATCCTATTCATTAGCAGTTAAGCATATGCTATCACAACTTATCAGACTATTTCACCGTTAGTAAAAGACACTAGACCATCTCATAGCTAAAGGCAGAGATATTGTGTGAGACTCCACACTGCAATTTTACAGCCAAAACATGTTTATTTCACATCAATGAGTTGTCGGATTTGTCCCCACTGCTAACACAAAACTAAGTAAAATGATTAGGACTGAAAGTTAATGGTAGGGTCAATAGTCCCCTTATTATTATATTCCCTTGGTAACTAATTACTTACAATCACCCAAAATAAGGGAATTAAAATTAGATTTTTGTTTTGTTTTGCTCTGACTGACAATGCAATTGTTAGTAAACAAAGATGTTTATTCTGTTTTTAATCTGCACTGCTGATGGTGGTAAAAATCCAATTCAATTAAATTTGAACTATTTTAATGATAAAGAAAACAATGACACCAATAGCTTCTCATAGAAATAATGTTAAGTGCTAAGATCTAAGTTTGTGGGAACAACTATTATAAGAACTGACTGTACTCTCTCCCCACCAGTTTGTTCTTTCTGTCCCTTTAAATGAACCAGGAACACCTACACAGTGAGCCTGGGAGTTACCCAACACTTTGGGAGGCTGAGGTGGGAGGATTGCTTGAGCCCAGGTGTTCCAGGATGCAGTGAGCTATGACGACACCACTACACTCCAGCCTCAGCAACAGAGTGAGACTCTATCTCGAAATAAATAAACAAATACGTAAAAAGGATAAAAAGAGTTTATAGTAGGCACGGAAGACTCTGCCACAAGTATTCTCTAAACCTTCACGGTTAAACCCAAGATTCCCTAGGTATTTCCTGGGGCTATAGGACATTTTGGCTAGTATCTTGACTCCCTGGCATGTGGTCCCTTAGCTTGTTTATTTTGACCCACCGTTGACCTCAACCTCTACAGTGAACTGAATGTTTCATTCTGCTCAAATGTCATATGTTGAAATCCCAGCCTCCTAATGTGATGGTATTAGGAAGTAGGGCCTTTAGGTGATCAGAGTGGAACCCTTATGAATGGGATTAGCGCACTTATAAAAGAGACCCCAGAGAGTTATCTCACCCTTTTTGCGCAATGTGAGGCTATAATGAGAAAACAGTGGTCTACAACCTGAAAGAGAACATCACTAGAACCCAACTATGCTCTTGCCCTGATTTTAAACATTCAGTCTTCAAAAGAAATAAGGAAATCTCTGTTGCTTGTAAGTAAATTAGTTTCTGACACTTTGTTATGGTAGACTGAACCAAGATAATATGCTTCCGAAAATGTTTTGCATGGTTTATCCCACAATGCTGATTTGCCCATCCTACCCTGACACAAAATGGGAGAACATAATTTTTTACTTAATTTTCCAAGCAGTGATTCTTTATTTATCTTAAATGTGATTTTTAGGCAAGTTTTTGTTTTTACTATATTTATATAGACAAGCACAATGGGATAATTCTTCATTTTGTATTTCAGAGTACCAAGAGTTAATTCAATTGAACATTTTTCAACATATTATTTAATATCAAACCCTAAATTAACTCATTTTGCATTTTGCCATTTCCAAACAATTCATTATTAAGCATAATATGTTGATGCCTGTAATCCTTGACCACGTTTCTGATAGTAATTTAACAGTATAGAACACAAAGAAAAGAAAATACTAAATCATTTATGACGCTTCTGAAGAAAAATTAGGTAGCATATAGTTTGAGATAATCTACTACTAAGGGAAAAGTGTTCAGCCAGCTTAGGTAATTAAGTAAGTCATGTTTACAGCAGGTTTAGAGAAACTGGCCAAAATCCAATAGATCCGTTATGAAAGAGTACAGAGTGCTTAACTAAATATATGCTATTTTCCTTTATAACAATTATAGAATGTGGGTTCAGCACCTGAATAGAGATAAAATAGATTAGCATCGATTTCTGAAAGGAATAAACCTAAAATATTTATGCAGTAGTAAACTAATAAGTTATATAGTAGAATGAATATTCTATTCTAAGTTATATAGTAGAATATGCATGTTTATAATGTCTACATAAGTGGAACTACACAAGCTTTATACTGCCTCACTGCCAATAACCACTAAACTCTAGCAAAAAGAAGAATCTCTTCATTACTATAAATGGAATGGTGCAATTCCAAGAAATGTATAAGAGGTTTGGGAAATCAAAGAACGAGTATGAACCAATGCAATGTTGCATTGATTTCCATCTTAATTAACCCGTAAATAGTGTATAATTAGTTAAGATTAAAATTTTATTGGCCAGGTGTGGTGGCTCATGCCTGTAATCCCAGCACGTTGGGAGGCCAAGGCAGGTGGATCACGAGGTCAGGCGATTGAGACCATCCTGGCTAACATTGTGAAACCCTGTCTCTACTAAAAATATAAAAAATTACCCAGGCGTGGTGGCGGTGGCTGTGGTCCCAGCTACTTGGGAGGCTGAGGCAGGAGAATGGCGGGAACCCAGGAGGCAGAGCTTGCAGATAATGCCACTGCACTCCAGTCTGGGCGACAGAGTGAGGCTCTGTCTCAAAAAAAAAAAAAAAATATATATATAAAAAAAAAAAAAAAAAAATATATATATATATATATATATATATATATATATATATATATATATTTTGTCATTATGTCAAAAGGGAAGATTGAAAATCTATATGATATATCACTGGATTAGAACCTGCTGGATTTAATATGAAATGTTTAATTAACAAGGGAAGAGCAGCGTCATCAGTGTGTAAAGACATGTGCATATTTTATTTGTTAGGCTCCTCTGAAGGGCAGTGCATGGTACCCTCAAGAAATAGTTTAGAGGGCTGCTTGGGGTGAGGTGACAGACCAAAGGACAAGCCTGAGAGCAATAGGTGCTGACTTTACTGTGCTCTAGTGAGGGTGTTTCTTGCTCATTGAGGGCCACTTTGTTTGTTGGGCAGCAAATTGAGTGGGATAGGAAGGTAACAGATGGGGCAAAACTGTGTAGGTCTGGAGAGTGGAGGAAAGGATGTTGTAGGAAAAGGGAAGAGGAGCCTGAAGATCAGTTGAAAATCTCTTGGGTTGTCATGGAAGGTAAGAGACCTTTGATGAGGTCTGATAAAAAGATTCCTGTGGGCATAAGATGGAAACTTCTCCCTCTTACTATGGAATAAGTCAGTAAATTCTACATGATGTATTCAAAAGTAGAATATTCTAGGCCAATGTGGAGAGTTACTAAGGTCTTCTCATTTATGTTGTTAAACGGAAAATAAACAAGGAGTACAGGTGGAGATCTGAGTTACAGACGTGACACACTTACCCACATTATTTTTTAGTGTGTTTTTTTAAATTGTTTTATTATACTTTAAATTCTAGGATACATGTGCAGAACGTGCAAGTCTGTTACATAGGTATACACGTGCTATATATGGTTTGCTGCACCCATCAACCCGTCATCTACATTAGGTATTTCTCCTAATGCTATCCCTCCCCTTGTCCCACAAACCCTGACAGGCCTAGTGTGTGACGTTCCCCTCCACGTGTCCATGTGTTCTCATTGTTCAACTCCCACTTATAAGTGAGAACCTCTGGTGTCTGGTTTTCTGTTCCTGTGTTAGTTTGCTGAGAATGATGGTTTCCAGATTAATCCATGTCCCTGCACAGGACATGAATTCATCCTTTTTTATGGCTGCATAGTATTCCATGGTGTATAGGTGCCACATTTTCTTTATCCAGTCTATCACTGATGGGCCTTTGAGTTGGTTCCAAGTCTTTGCTATTGTGAACAGTGCTGCAGTAAACATATGTGTGCATATGTCTTTATAGTAGAACAAATTATAATCCTTTGGGTACATACCCAGTAATGGGATTGCTGGGTCAAATGGGATTTAGAACACCCACATTATTTTTATAAGCACTTTTAGAGTGGTTGTGGAATATACTGAAAGAATTCCAGTCTGCCATCTACTTATTGAATGGCCAGGATAAATAAGTAAGTACGTACTTTCTACAGTGCTTTTTAATTTTTAAAAGAGTTTATCTCTAAAATAACATCATGTCCTACTATATCCTGGAAAAAAAAGGGAGTTCTGGAGTCAGTTGACCACGTATGCACCTGTCTCCTTTCCTACGTTGTAAAGTTTTTAATATGCGCTGGCTTATCATTACACCACCACAAAGCTCAGGACTGTGTCTTTCATATTTATACCCTTAAACATCTACTAACTATAAGAAGTAGGTTAGCTCAGGAAAACGCCAGCTTTAGTAACGACCCGGAAAATTCTGTTCCGCCTTTTCCTAAGTGGAACTTCAAGCACTGCACTATTTTGATTACTAATAACATTTATATATTATTTTAGTGTCCTTCTTTTTAAATTTTCTATTACAGAGATCTAAATAAACTATTGTTTATTTTCTCATGATTTCTCTCAAATAATTATGCAAGTATTATTTTTTTCATCTCATGGAAATTTCTAATTTTGGTTTTATTTGAGAAGCATTTCATATTTCACTAAGTGGCTCACTCTTTCTTTTACAAAGTATTACATATTTACAAGTGGAATAAAAGGAAAGTAACCATGTATGTCATGCATGTCATGCATGTCATGGCCATTTTAATTATGACATCCTAGCAATTTAATAAACCTAGGTAAGATAATTATTAGTTTATTTTATAATTTGATACATTTAAGGCTTTGATATAACCTTTCGTTAATTGCCTATAATTTTGGATGTTCAAAAAATTAAAAACTGAAATACTTAAAATGCATAAATATTCTATTCACTATTATTATTTCTTAGATGTTCTGTCCCCTTCTTCTTCTTCTATTGGTTGTTGTTGGTGGTGGTGTTTTTGTTGCTTCTCCCCACCCCTTGGTTCCTAATGCCTCTTTTAGTATATACACAATGGGTCATGTAGAAAATGTAAATTTCCTTCTGTCTATGATGTTTAATTGCTCTTTCTCAGCTGCTCAGTCATCTAGAACGTCTACTTATGGTTGTAATGACTGCTAATGTTCTAATGACAATGCTGGCAGAGAAAGAATTTTTTTAAGAAAGATTGTTTAAAAATAAATCACGGTCCCAGGTGTGGTTTTAATAGTTGCTACCTATATCCAGGGATGTATGCTTCAGTTTTAAATACTATATTTTGATTTGTTTTAAAGTAAATATTTAAACATACATTTTATCTAAACGACAAACTTTTTAGATCCAAAGAGAATAATTATCAGCAGTTTACATCCATGAATTGATTCAGCAGAAAAAGTATTGATCGAATGTTGTATGCCAGGTGCTGAGTTAGATGATGGGGCTAAAAGGAGCGAACTTCCCAGAAAGAGTAAATCATCTGTAAGCAAATAAGTATAATTCAAAGTGTACAGGTTCTGTTCAAAAGTATGTGCAAAGTATGATGATAATAAAATTTTAGCTAAAAAGAGTCACAAAATACAATTTAGTTATAAAAGGTTTTGCATGTCTCTTTTCTTTGGCTTTAACCTCTAAAATTATGTTCCTAGATTTACAGTGTCTTCACATTTGTATATATCCTTGTCCCCATCCTTGTATACTGATACATTTTTTTCTCTCTCTCAATATTTCTTGTTAAGTGTTTAAAAATAAAGTAAATTTCATGACTTTTTTGAAGACAGATTGTGGAACTATTCAATCCAACCAATGTATCTCACTTTAATATCCATGAATTAATGATTATTTATTTAATGTCCATTAGAGTGTTACACATCTTAAAGGACCTGAAAGAAGATTAAGACAAGATCTTTGAAACCAGCTATCAGTCTTCTGGATAGAGAAAAATCAAATATACATGTCTCCTTAAAGTCTCTAATCCATTTATCTATTAATTCATGCATGCATGGAACAAACATTTATTGAGTGCCTATTATGTACTTGGAGCAGTTATAGGCACAGTATTTTATATCCAAGAAAGCAGTGTAGAGAGACCAACTAATATATAGATTGCATATTTAAAAAGTAAAAATGCAGTAAACACTTAGTACTCTCTGTACAGAATAAATGAAAATCCAACTCATTACAGATCAGAAAAACTGTATGTTAATGGAAAGAACAGTTATTTTAAAGGCATTTGCGGTAATACAGATAAGCTTCAGACCTCCAGATCCATGTAGGTATATAAAATTGCCATGTAGTTGTATTACAAGAATCTCAAACTTAAGAAACAGTTAAAATAAACCACTTAATTGCTCAGCCTCCTGTCCACCCGAATCCTTCCGACAAACATTTGTTCTCCTTCGTTCTTCATTAAATCACCAAACAGCATCCCCATCACCTAAGTTGTTCAAGGTGAAAATCCTTGGTGTCTTTCTTTTCTTCCTTTCTTATATACATAGATCTATAGATTCTACTTCTGAAATCTCTCTAGATTCTGTCTAGTTCTGAATATCCCATCTGCCACTACTCTGCTCTGAGTTTAGCTAACTGTTATGTAGCTTTCTGGTCTCAGTTAAATGTAGTTTTGAAAAGACACCAACATTCACACTATAGTATCTAGTATGACAAAGTCTTTGATAGTAGAAAACTGATTTCAGTAAATGTACATTAAGCTGTGCTTATTCTCGGACTTAAACTCAGGAAAAATGATAAAGTAACTGGAATAATAGAAGAGAAATATTTTCATTTTCTTTGTATTTTAAAAGTGATACAAAATTTGGTCTTAAAAAGTGTTCTGGTTCCTAAGAGGAGATTTGAATTGTTTTACAGACCCCAAACATTAAAAGTGGCTGGACTTTCACCCTTGTTTGTAAAGTGATTTTACATGAAAAGTCAAATAGTAGAACAACTGTGAACAATTTAGGAAAAATCACTCTGACAGAGAATTCTCGGCTGGCAAGATCTTCACCTTCCTCTGCTTATTTCAATGAATCATGAGAAACAATTGCAAAATGTCACAACTGTCCTCTAGCCTCTAAATTTAAACAGGAAATAGCTCATTTAATTATGAATTTTCTTGCAAAACATTTTCAAAAACATACATTTATTTTAAACAGACACAATTAAAATGTTTTAGTGTGTCCCGTAACTTTGGGGGCATAAAATGACTAAAAAGTTTACAGTGGGGGAAAGACTTTGAGGGTTGCATTGGAAGTGCGATGTATCTAAATTTATGTGCAAGCGAGGACTACTGTCAACTGGTTCACATTGTAAATAAGACCCTTCCCCCCAGAGAATTTTGAATGTCCCTCCCATGCTACAGTGTGCTAGAGGTCTCAGCATCCAGTAAAGGACTGCAAAAACTCAGATTAGCAAGACAGAGTGATTATATTCCATTTACAGGCAACCAACCATGCACAAAACATATTGGAAGAAATATTTGCTTTCACAAAGCTTTCTCAAAACACTAAGATTAAACTTATAAAATAAACCTTTCCGCATTCGAAGATGCAATAATAAGAACTTTATGCAAATAGAAATAACTCAGAGATAACAGACACCCACACACAGGCACAAGGTATACAGTACTTCAACCAACAAAGAGAAAGGAACATCTTATGACAAGAATTGCAACAGACCAGAAGAGACAGCAGTTACGTAGCCACACTGATCAAGTTTGCCTTGCTTTTTTATATACCATGATTTGTTTTACTGTAACTTGCAGGCACAGTGATAATAATCCTTTCAGCCCTTTTAAGGCAGATAGAGCCTCTGGACCTATAGTTTCCAGCCACAAGCAACCTTATCTATTTACACTAGTTTGTTGCCATGTAAGTATTGCCATTTTCTATCTGTGTCAAGACCTGAAAATATTTGAGAAGCATTGAATTAATGAAGAGTAAAATATACTAAGTTTTCATTCCTTTTTACCAATTCTTTTATTCTTAACAGTTCTTGATGGTGTCCTGAATTAAAAATACCTTCACTTATATTCATGTACATTAGTGTGTCCCAAACTTTAACATCTACCTGTTAAATCATTTCCTTGTTGATACTGTTTGCAAGAGTTTTTGAGAGCAAAGTCTCTGAGAAGCACTATATCTAATTTATTCCTTGTACCCTTAAATCTAGCATTTACTAAATTTGAGCACATCCTATCCCAGAGTATGGCTATTAAAGTCAAGCCCCAAAATATTCCACAATAAGAAGGAAAACAAACAAATAAATCATCTCTCTAGCTTGGATATTCTGGTGCTAAACACCAGGAGTGGCTTATATATGATGATTAATACTCACAATGTGGTGTTCATGATAGCTAACCAGATAAATAACACAGAAAGCTGTTTTAACAGGGTTTATGTTTAATAAAATAAAAATGCCATTGTGTTACATTCACAATATTAAATTAAGCGTGATTTTTGCCAAATTCTGAAGCTAAAAGTATTTTTTGGGAAAAGGTTATTGAAACTCCAGATATGTTTTATAAGAAAAGAATGTTGTTTTTTATTTAGAGTAATTCATTTTGGACTAAAATTCTTCAGAAAATAGAAATAGCAAATTCAGTAAACAGTAGCATATATACGACTCCTCAGGTAACAATATTTGTTCAAAAGGAGAACATCATGAGTTTATTATTGTTGAAATAATACAGTTCTAGGAAAGTATATAATCTTACTTTTTCATAATATTACTAAGACTGACAGTAATCAGTGAACTGGCCAATAGCATTTCCTGCATATAAATATGAATTTGACTCACATTTATGTAACACAACTGTGACAGACATGGCTTGCTGTCCTCCTGCAATCCAGGTTCCTTCTGCCATTCTCTGGAACTGTTTCTAGGAAGCAGTGACCCAGAGACATTACAGCCTACAGTTCCTTTTCATCTGTTTGGGCCACGTGAATAATTTTTACTTGTTGGAATATGAGAAGTATAGACTGCCTGGATTCATATCTTGACTCTGCCAATTTTCAGATGTGTGAATTTAGTAAAAGTATTTAAATTTGTTGTAGCCTCAATTTTTTTCATCTGTAATACAGACTAATAAAAATATCTGTTTCTAGTTTGTTTGTGATGAAATGAAGTAGACCAGTGCCTGACATGTAGTCAGTAACATGAAGTTGTTCATTAAATAAAATCAAAGGAAATATTTATCCATAATTTCTTCCAGTTATTCTATTGTATGTGTTTCTTAAATTCAGGTTCAGGGAAAACTCATTTAAAGACATTATTTAGAAAACATAGTAAAAATAAGATTTACTGTATTTTTTATTATGACTGAAATTTAAGAACTCAAACCAAAATGAACCATGTACTAACACAGGTGGTAACTTAAAGATTGCCAGAAAATAAAATGCAATTATAGTAAATATTTTATTCCATTAACACACAATTATCCTAAATTAATTTTTGCACAACTCAAAAAACTCACTGAAAAATCAAATTCAGGTTGTTCCATTTTTTAAAATTTTGATTATTTTATGGTTTAATTGTCTCCTTCTCGAAATGTTACATTGCATACTACTAAGAGAAATATAAAATGCATCTAGCTGAATATACATTTTAAAATATAATAGGAGAAATAAGGAAAATAATAAAATCACACCCGAGCCTTTTGTCTTATAAGACTGGGATGAGACATGATGAATCCAATACTGAGATAGGAATTATTAATAATTGGTGCATATACTAAAAATATACATTTTTTAAGTTGTAATGGAAGAATTATCTGAGATAAATACATTTTCTTGCTGATCTACTCTGTTTTTATTAACTCCCCCAGCCAATCCAGGTAGTTCATTAGGTATTAGCTAATATGCAATGAGAAAAATGTTTCATAAGAGAAGCAATCAATATTAATTTAAAAAATTTATGAGTGTAAAAAGAAAATCAACTATTGAATGATAAAAAATGTATTAATCCCATATAGAAAATTAAACAAGGTGGCAGTTATGTGATTTATTTTTATCAAATAACTAATAAATTAAGTAACTTAAGACATCCTAACACAAGACTAGAAAAAAATAGGCGGCTAGAACTGGTTCAGCCAAGAACAGCAGTAGATAAAAGCATATTTATATCTCTGAGTAGCAAATAATTGATAATCTAAACTTTACCTTCCTCAGAGTTATAGCCCTAAATTAATTAAAAATATAATTTTTTATCCATTAATGGACCTTTTAAGGGATTCTGGCTTTCTTTAATGTCAACAATATGATAGAAGCTTATATCCAAATCCTTGTTTGACCAACTCTTTCACTCTTTGTAAGAATGATTTGACAGTTTCTAGCGTACCAATAGGTACTCTAAAGCAAATATGTAGCTCATTAAAATGGAAATGACAGGAGATATTTTTGCATTTTAAACAATTATTTCTCCAACAACATTTTTAAGATTAAGTAATTTAAGTAATTTTAAGTAATAAAATTCACCATTGTGCAAATTAACATTTCCCAAATAAAGCACTTGGAAACTTTAAAGCTTCAATTCTGATGCCGTATTTTTCTGAAATTCTGCCATGTGCTAATCAGTGGGTAGGTGATTTCCTAGGTTTTCCCAGCAAATCTTACCTAGATCACTACAGTGAAAATGGTTGACTTTTTGAGATTCATGCCGATACCAAATTAATGGAAAAGGTATCATTGATGACTCATTGTTTTTGTTTTGCTTCACTTTGCTACTTGAGCAGATAAAAAGCCTCTTAATGTGTTCTAGATTTTGTTGGTGATAATAGGCTAACAAATCCATAAGGTGCATAAATTAGTAGACTAGAGTGAAATTTATTAACAGCCTGGCACACTGCTAATATCAGTATCATTACTGGTTTTTGCCTTAAATTACATCAGTAGTTCCCTTGAAGCCCATGGTGCTGGTATGGAAAACACTGTGACTTGCAAATAATATTGATTCCTAGTGCTTTGGCAATGAAATTCAGCAGTCCTATCAATTAAACAAATGCCATCTTAATCCTACCCTCGTTTTGGTGGGGCTCTATGCTTGTCATCATACTCACTCAATGGCCAAAGGAAAAAATAGATGCAAAATCTTACATTTTAATTTATTTATTTAGAAATGGTATCTCACTCTATCACACAGACTGGATTACAGTGGCATGATCATAGCTCACTGCAGCCTTGAACCTCTGAGCTCAAACAATCCTCCTGCCTCAGTCTCCCAATTACCCTGGACTACATGCATGCACCACCACATTGGTTAATTTTTTTTTTTTTTTTTTTTTTAGAGAGAGTTTGACTATGTTGCCTAGGCTGGTCTTAAACTCCTGGTCACATGCGATCATCCTGCCTCAACCTCCATAGTGCTGGGATTACAGTTGTGAGCCACCACACATAGCCTTAATCTTGAAATATATTTTAATTTTTGCTTAACTGCAAATATTTGCATACCCTTAAAACTCAGTATTTTGGGCAATGTCTTTTCTGAATAACCTGACTCCTGACATGCAAACCCATGCATTCTAGGTATCTCCAACCTGGAGAGTTAGGAATTGGCATATAAGAAATTGAAACAACCACAAACAAATCTGCCTGTTCCCAAGTGTTCCTCTATACAGCTCTGTTGCTCAGTCATCCTACAGTACAGTGGGTGCGTATCATATATTGACTGAATGATTAAGCAAATAAATGAATCTTGGCTTTTCTAAATTAAGTATTTAGAAATAGAAATATTAAATGGAAGGCTAGAAAATATTCCAAATAGTCATATTTTTACTAAAAATGCAGTAATGTCTCTATTATTAAAAGCCTTCTATTCTTATGACCCTATGTGTTCTGAAGTTTGATACTTTATATAAAATACATAAGAATAATAACATTTCAGAATTCAAAGGGCTTTGCAGAACTCCTCTGAGTCTCTCCTATGAGAAGGCTGGCCTGTGCTTTCTTTCTTTTATTTGGAATCCTCCTCTGTCCTAGAATATCCCAGGCAGACCCACCACCAACCCCAGTAGAACCCCAGCTCTATAGTCATAAGAGTTTAGTATGAACTCAAGGCCACCAGTGTAGCCCGATACCAGGATAGCACCAAATGTCAGAGCTACCATCACCAAAGCATCCCTGAAGAGAACCAAATCTTCCGTTCAGATTTCTAAACACAATGTTAAAAGTAATACAGTTTCTTAAGATTTGTTTTATCATCTCTCATTTCATACACTGCTGCGGTATTCTATAAGACACGTATGGTGGATATAGGATTAATGACAGCCTTAAGGCCCATTCAAACATCCCGTGGGGCCTACGCTGTGTGCCACTTAGCACATGATATAAGCTAACTTGGGGTTTTCCAACTCTGGCCTGGGATTACCATGTCTTTATGACAATAAGACCTAAAAACTTTGGTTGCCCTGCAGAGGTAGCCACCTCAACACAGAGATTGTTCATGAATTAACAATCTTAAAGCTTCATGAATCTTAAAGTTTAACTTTACAGGAATAGCTTAAACTTCCTTTATGAAAGAAACATCTGGTAAATGATCTGGATTGAACATAGTTATAAGAAAGGAGAAGGAATTTTCCAAACTCTGAGAATGGTCTCCAGAGAGAGATCTTCCCAGTGAGTTGATCATCTGACTCCTGACTGCATCTGTCCCAGGTTACCAGCCTGTCCTGCTATCTGTCTTGTAAGAGCCATGCCACAATAAACTGCTTGGACATCAGATGGTGCCTTAAACAGTCTGCACTCCCTGGGTGCTAGTAATATCTAAACTAAGAGCATCAGGTTTGTTTTTTAAGTAACCGCTCCCCACACACACATACACTCCCATGAAACTGCACTTTCTGAAAACGTTTATAATAGAAACTTTTGCTCAAGTCTATCTGGAACATTGTCGAACACGTTTGCATTAGAGTTTCTCCTGGTGTTTTAGCTTCTGTTGTTTACCTGGAGCGTTAACGTGATCTTCGAATGCACTGCTGAGCTTGGAGAAAAGCCAGCTTACACATGTATTAATGATAATCTTACATATAGTTAATGAACATTTTTCTCTCTATTTTACTCATATTTAATTAAAGTGATGAGGGAACATCGAATTAGATATTTATTATTGTTGAAAATAAACATAATGGGATGGTTACAAAGCCTCATATAAATATTTATTTGGAAAAAAATTGTATTCCACCTTACTTTAAATAAAAAGTATAGGACAAAGTTTGAAATAGGTAGTTAATATCTTGCTTCATGATAAAAGTTAAAGAATCACCATATATCCTATTGTAACTTTCCACTAAAGAGAGAAAGAAAAAGTTGGGGGTGGGGTTGGGTAGGAGGAAAGAGAGAGAGAGAAAGACGATGTTCTTAAAGACAAAGATACATTACTAAGGCTGGGGTTAGATGGCAATGCTTCTGCTATTGATTTCCATGCACTTAAAGTCAGCGAAGAAAGCAAAATATTATCTAAATGAAATAAGATTTTTCAATTTCATAAATGGATTCTAAATACAATCTCAAAACTGAAAGAATTTTAGTTATTATTCCATGTTTTTCCAAAATGCATTTTTCAAAAGATGTTTCTAGTGTATCTAAGCACCACAGCAGCTTTCAAAGCCATGACAATGCTAAACATTTAATCATGGTTATACAGTTTCCTTTTTCTATTTCCTATGCAAATATACATAGGTACTATTAGCATATAATTACAATTATTTATGTATGTTTTGCTTTTACAGATAGCACCTGTAACGGGCAGTTATATGAATGCATGCCCACAATTGTGTATCTTTTTAAATATTTTTAATCTGCTCTCTAATGTATAGGAATCAATGCTAAATAACTTTTGTGTATAGTATCTCCTAATTTGTGAGTCTGACAGCTAATGAATTTAACTATATTTATGAGAGATAGGTGCCTCCTATAAGAAGTTAACAGTAAGGGCAAAATCATGATAACTGAAAGAAAGACATACGATTGAGTTTAATAAACAGAAGAGAAGTTGAATTAAAATATAGAGGACACCCTCTCTTTATCCTCAGTCCTAAATGGGATCTGCAGAGAAAGAAGGGGGTGTGGAGATGTGGCTTCCCTGCTTCCTAACCTTGCCCAGAAGACATGTGATGGTGCCTCATCTGTAGAAAAGCTTTCTGAAGGAAGTTTAGATTTGAGATGAATTTAAGAGACTGTGGACAGGAAATTCGTTGACGCAAGAAGATAGGTCTTATTGATCCAAGTCTAGTTTTCCACGAAGCTTTGACTGAAAAAATAAAAGTAAGAAAATAGCAGCTGTCCTGGTCTGAAATGGCAACATTTCCTGAAACACAGGCAAACATAACTTGCATTCAAGCCGAACACTTGATTTTTTCTACCACTTCAGCTGTTGTTCCTCATCTCCAGAGGCTGCCAGCCTCAGCCGTTTGGGAAGCCACAATGGATCTATTCTAGTCAATCCTCTTGTGGGTTAGGTCATCAGACCAGCAGTGTGGGACTTCCCAGAACAGATTTTCCTTCCAGTGCGGATTTGTTTTACGCTGGAGCAATACGCAAAGAAACTAACCACGAGGGTTCATCGTGAATGTTTTCTTGGTAGACGTTTTTAACCTCTGCAGCAGCTGCAGGATTGGAAAATGTATGCATTAAAGCAATTATTTTTTTAAATGGAAAAGCATAACATACCAGTAATGTGAGCATGATAAAGGGGTTTGTTACAGAAAATAAAAATACATTAAAATTAGTTACGAGACAGAAACTATGATTTTACAAATCATAAGCCCAGACTTTTTTTTTTAACAATATTATAAGGGATTCTCAATAAAGGCATACCAAGGAAATTAGACAAATTACAATCATTTGAAATTCAGTCACAGAAAGATATGATAGAATTTATGATTCTCTGCTTAAATATTAAACAAAGAAAAATGTTATATGCAGGCATCTCTTGCTATATAGCATATTTATTGCTATATTTATTGCTATATATATATATGAATAAAGTCTGTTAATCCAAATAAATATGTTTTTTGAACCTTAATTATGTGTGCTACCAATATTGTGTCCCCTACTCGTCCACCCCAACAGCCACAAACCTGGATTGGTTGGGTAGAATTAAAACCCAAGGGTGAAAGAAACAAGCTGTCAGACTTTAGTTTAAAACAAGTACTTCAAGACTAGCTGAAAACAGTGTGGACTCCCTTTGAATATAGGGAGTTTCCTCTAACAGGAATAGTAAAAAAAATTTGAATGAACATTTAGAATAATAATATGGAAATGAAAATAATATCAGAAAGATGGTAGGACTAAATAAACTTTAAGCTTCTTAAAATACAGGGTTCATCTTTTTTTAAGCAAGGTATTGTAAATTCATAAGGCACTGGGCTCACGACTCCTCTCTACCTCTCTTATATTACACTACTCCTCTAACTCCCCATGCTGCCTGATATATAATTCTAGCCTGGCACTGAAAATGTTTTTAAATATTCACCTAAAGGATACCATTACCTGTAATGTTCAATTTTAAGTTTTGCGATTGTCAATTTTATATCTGAAAAGTTTCATGCTATCAAGAGATTATGACATAATATTGAATATAATCAATTCTCTAATTGGGCATTTACTTTTCTTCCACTGCACTCCAATCATTCTGTAGTATTGATTATTATATTATTATTTCAATTATTGTAATCTTATAAAGTGAGTTATAATATTGAATATTATAGACATTTAGAATCACTGGTATTTGAATTCAGTAGTAAAAAATATGATATGTAGTTGCTTTCAGCTTCTTTTTTGGGTTTTCTTTTTGGTGGTATTTAGAACTTTTAAGTCTCTACATATGTCCAGTTTATAATTCAAGTCATATGAATAAATAAGAGTTAATGTTTCATTTCATATAAATTTATATAATTCTTTTAAAGTTCTAGCTGTATAATTAAAAAGTCACAAATATATCTTGCCTGTTAAAATTTCATTATTATATAGGCTACTCAAAAATACTTTGAGTAGCATTTTATCCTAAGGGATATTGCAAGTAATAGCTGGGTTCACTGAAACAAAATGAACAATGGATATCTGAAAAGAGAATACAGGTATTCTGTGTCATATAATTGAATACATGGAGTGTTAATCAGCTTATTTAATTGAATTGAGCGACCAATTAGAATCCTAGATGTTTTAAATAAATCATTTAGCACCTTTAAAAACTGAAAATAAAATTATATCATACTTTTTAAATAATCAGAATTATAAGTATATGAGTACATGAGAATATTCTTGATGCAAATGAAAAGGCTACATATTACCACAATTTAGTATTATTAGTCTTAGGTGAGGGCTTCTGGTGAACAACATATTGTAAGTCATGGATATCCTCATAGAAACAAAGAAAGTAGGTGTTGTCATTTTTTTCTAAAAATGGAAGGAAAAACAGAAACATGGTTCAAAAACTAATTAAACTTGCTGCAACAGAAATGAAAGCATTTCGATGCAACTTATTAAAGGGAAAATGCTGTGAAATTAACAGTAATCAAAAGCTAATTACAGTTGATGCAATAGGAACAGTCAAAGAATGCTTGATAACATTTATTGAACTAAAAAAACATGGCTGTCAAAAAAAGGACACATGTTGAATAAAATTCAAGTAATTACAGAAAACAGCTGAAGGAGAGTGAACTAGTAAATTGTATACAAAATAAAGAGAAATTTGAAATATACAATTCCTAGTAGAATCTTTATTCTAGTTAATGAACATGTCCCTGTGAGAAATAAGACATGGCCAAGAAATGACGCTTTCACTTAATTGTTCCTCTTTTATTACCCATCATTACTTGTAACTCTCAGATGGCGATGATAATTTTTTTTTTAACTGAATGAACTATTTTGTAAGATCTGTAAAGAATACATAGTCATTTCTTTAGTCTAACAAATGGTAACTAAATTCAGTATTTGTCTGAATGAGTAATGTAAAGACATAGGATTTTGATGTTTTCTTTCTCACCATGAAATGGGTGACCCTGACTTTCAGATTTGCAATTATGAGATATGACTGCCTTTCCTTTTGCAGTCCCACTTCCCCTCATCTTCCTGAATGCCAATTATATAGAAGGCTAAATTGTGTGCCTGAGGTAAGAAGTACACCAATTGCAATGTGCATTCATTGAGCTGCCTATCATAGGGAGCAGAGTAGCTAGTACAAAGAAATAGTCCTAAGGTTAAAACCAAAAAAATGGCAAAGAATAATAACCATATGTTTTTCGTGTTTATCATTATGTATGATTAGCCTTTTATGTAAGATCTAAGTACAGAGGAAAAATATATAGACAGAGTATTATAAGTATTACAAAATGGACAAGTGGATATAAAAACAAGAATTTTCATATGTTTCTGAATAGTCATCTTTAACAGACTAGAGAAGAAATTATACTATTTCAATAACTAAAATGAGGGTTGATGTTGCCAGAAAAGCAAGGGAAAAAAAATTGGAGCAGCTTTTTTATTCCTCTCAGGGCCTATGCTACACAATGAGTGATAGACACCAGGTGAACAGCAATGTTAATTAGGGTACTACAGTCTTGGCTGTTAAATTTGCTTCGGGGAAGAATAGCTGTGAGACGTAGGCATTATAGTACTAAACCATGGCTCTCAAATTTCCAAGCATATGTTCAAGAGAGGGGCTTGACAAAACACATGTTCTGCCTTCTCCATCCCACCTCAAGATTCTGATTCAGTAGGTCAGGCTAAGTCCAAAATATCTGAAATTTTAACAAGCACCCCCAAGTGAATTTGCAGTAAGAGCCTTTCAATTACATTTTGAGCTGCAGGTTATTAGTTTCTTAAGGACACTAACCCTTTATTAACCTTTGAATCATCCAAGTCATTTTAGTTACTTTCATAATTCCATCCCCATTCTATTACTGTAACTGGGTACAAACCATCAATCTATGACTGGTATTTTATATATTGTATAAATTTATATATTGTATACTATAAAAGATATAGTACAGAGTCAGTAAGAAGTAACTTAGTTAAATACCTGATGATTTTTCAACCTTGGTTGCATATCAAACTCACTAAGGGGCTTTCAAAAATACTATTTAAAATTTCAAAACAAAACCAAAATATAGAGATTAAGCTAAGGTCCTCCCCCTTCCCCCCAAAAAGCATGCTATAACCAGAGCACCTCAAATAAAAATTTTGTAGAAAATAATTGTTAGCATTATTTTTGAGTGCATAATATGTGCTAATAGGCAGTCTACAAACTTACTCTTCACAACAACTTCCAAGGTGGGTTGCACAGGGCTCTGTGTTTAGAAGACCTCCAATCTTGGCTTAAAGCTCTGCCATCAGTGATTTGTGTAATGCTCTGCTGCTGCCAGCTTGAAATTGGTCATGATGTTTGAGCAAGGGGCCCTACATTTTTATTTTTTCCTGAGCCCACAGTTTATGTAGGTGGTCTGGACCAATGAGGTGAGTTTGATTTATGTTTCCTTTTAAAGATGCAGAAGATTCAAGGGTTTAAATTTAAAACAAGGGTTTAAATTCACATAGCTTGCAAGTGATGTAATGTGATCCCGCACACTGGACTTTTAGCCCCGGTGATTGGTTCTTTAACCACTATTAATAAGATAACCACTTAAAATTTGATTTGAGTATGTACAGATGAAGTGATTCTAAAACATTGTTGTCGAAAACAAACAATCATTGAAGATAATCAAAATGACCAACTATGTCATCTGATTTATGTATGGTAATGATAATGCCCCAGTGAATTAGTATTGGTGTACTTATAACAGTAGACTATGTATTATAATGGCTATGGAGGAAGCTACTGAATGGATAATTAGCATAACTACAGCATACTTTCATCACGATTTCTCAGATAAATAATTTCCTAATACTACTTAGAATAGGAAGCCAACACACTTTCATTATCATTTTTCTCTTACGGTAGAGTTTAATTTTAGAAGTTATGTGTAATGGTAAAAATATACTCTAAAGTAATATATCTGCAGAATAGTAACAAAGTACAGCACTTTTAAGCAGTATGTTGTTTGTCAGAGTTCACTTAGATATTTTCAAGAAAAGATTCTTGTTCTAGCCCAAAATTCTCATGTGTGTTAAACGTCAAAAATGATTGCTGGAGCATGTCAGTCAGTTCCAAAGAATGATGATGAGATGTAACTGACACACTTAGAAAAAAACATAACTACTTTGTACCAAGTATCTTTCCTCTGATCCCTTCGCACTACCTCAATTCTAGCAGGTTAAACCCACCATGATGAAAATTTTTCTTCCTTAATATTGTGAAATCTCTCTGGAACTGTTTTTTTTTCCCCTAATTAAATTGTAAGTAAAAAGAGAATGTTTTTTATATTTAATATTATAGTCACTTAAAACTATTGAAAATAATTAAAGAAAGTTGTACTTGAGAAGCATGAAAACATTACATTATTCAGTTAACAGTTACCATGCTTATTTTCCTTTTATTTTAGTGGCACTGGTACATTTCAAGAAGTGAAGCAGAGATCCCCAGATTTAACTCCTCAAACAATATAGCACATGAAGTAGTTAGCTATATGATTTGAATTTGTGCTGTTAGGACAATGAGAAATATTCTAAAATGAATATGATTTGTATACATGACTAATCATATCTCAGATCATGAAATGTCCCTTATTAAAATTGTTGCCATTTGAAAAAAACGCATTGAACTACATCGTATGGAAACTGAGACCTTCATTTTTACAACTGCAGAAGAAAATGATCCGTCCTGTGTCATTCATATTCTTATGCCAGTTCATATGACAGTTCATATTCTTTCTCATTCGGTGAATTAGAAGCCACCTGAAATAACTTTGCTTATTATCTGAACTATATTTGTTCTTGTGCTTCAGCTTGCCAGGCACTAACATGGCTGTAGAGATGCCATTTTGCTCATATCAAAATCTTTAAATATATCAATTCTGAAATCAATCGATTGATACTTAGTTTCATGTAAGAGGCAGAGAGCTTTGAAATGCCTTTTCAGTTTTAGTCATGCAGGAGGGGATTGTCTTTGAAGTTTCGCTGGCCATCTTCTTCGATGCACAACATAAATTACCCCAATTCAGTATCTATTACCCTCGATTTCAGTCCCATTAAATCTTTCCAAATAGATATCCTTTATGTCACACACATACAGTGAAATCCAAGGAGCTTTTTCTCATAGACTTAAGAGGTGCCACATACTGCTGTCAAACGCAGAGAGCAATTTCCACGTTTTAAAGCAACAAATTAATCCTGACCTCTACTATTGATTTGCAGAAGGAGCCTGGTCTTCTAGGCCTTGATCAGGTTGCTTCTAATATGTTTTAATTATTGTTAGCAGCAGTAGAAGATAGAAAGAATCAGAACCTGAAGCCATATGTGACTACAGTTTCTTCTTTTCTTTCACTGGAATAAATTATAGTCTGCATCAGTAGCAAATGGTCATTTTTACAACCATGCCCTCTGGGCTTTCCTCCAAAACTCTTCTCAGCTCACTACACTAAGAAAAAGCACTTCACTGGCAAGTGACTCCACATTTTCAAGGTAGCTTTTTTCCTCCCCTGAAAGTGCTTTAAATAAGTGATGATAAAAGGTCAGATGCTATCAGAGTGCTTTAGTCCCTTCGTTACAAGTCAATAACATCATTCTTATTCCATTTGGCAGCTCAAAACTAAAACCCTTTTTCAAAACTGACAAGTTGTGGGCAATTATGACATTTAAAATAGCAGCCTGTATGAAAGTCATAGGGAAATATTTTCTTCATTGAGGGTTTTGAAACACATACGGTGCTTTATAGCCAGGAATTAACTAGAAATATAGTGACTTTCAGTAGAAATAAAGGGAGTAACATGAAAAGACCTAATTAATGAGAAATTTCATTAGTTAGAGATACTCTAACACTAGATGGAATATAATATAATAAAATCTGTCTATACTGTTTTTGCAAGAAAGGGAGATATATATATATATAGATAGATAGCATATATCTATATATAGATAGATATGTAGCATATATCTATATATATAGCAAGTTGTATATAGCATATATATATATAGCAAGTTTTATATATATATATGTGTGTGTGTGTGTGTGTGTGTATATATATAAAATACTTGCTGTAACACAAGGTCTCTAAGATTCCCTTTGGGGAATTAAATTGCATGTTTCTTTTCTAAGAAAAACAATAAAAGATAAAGTACATGGGGCTCTTTAGGAAAAACACCAATAATAAAAACAAGCAAAAGGCATTACAGTTCTCTAAAATAGATTTGATAAATCAGGGAAGCAAAATTCATTGAGAATTCGAACTAGCTTGACTTCTTTTTTTTTTTTTTTATTTATTTATTTATTATTATTATACTTTAAGTTGTAGGGTACATGTGCATAACGTGCAGGTTTGTTACATATGTATACTTGTGCCATGTTGGTCTGCTGCACCCATCAACTCGTCATTTACATCAGGTATAACTCCCAATGCAATCCCTCCCCCCTCCCCCATCCCCATGATAGGCCCCGGTGTGTGATGTTCCCCTTCCTGAGTCCAAGTGATCTCATTGTTCAGTTCCCACCTATGAGTGAGAACATGCAGTGTTTGGTTTTCTGTTCTTGTGATACTTTGCTAAGAATGATGGTTTCCAGCTGCATCCATGTCCCTACAAAGGACGCAAACTCATCCTTTTTTATGGCTGCATAGTATTCCATGGTGTATATGTGCCACATTTTCTTAATCCAATCTGTCACTGATGGACATTTGGGTTGATTCCAAGTCTTTGCTATTGTGAATAGTGCTGCAATAAACATACGTGTGCATGTGTCTTTATAGCAGCATAATTTATAATCCTTTGGGTATATCCCCAGTAATGGGATGGCTGGGTCATATGGTACATCTAGTTCTAGATCCTTGAGGAATCGCCATACTGTTTTCCATAATGGTTGAACTAGTTTACAATCCCACCAACAGTGTAAAAGTGTTCCTATTTCTCCACATCCTCTCCAGCACCTGTTGTTTCCTGACTTTTTAATGATTGCCATTCTAACTGGTGTGAGATGGTATCTCATCGTGGTTTTGATTTGCATTTCTCTGATGGCCAGTGATGATGAGCATTTTTTCATATGTCTGTTGGCTGTATGAATGTCTTCTTTTGAGAAATGTCTGTTCATATCCTTTGCCCACTTTTTGATGGGGTTGTTTGTTTTTTTCTTGTAAATTTGTTTGAGTTCGTTGTAGGTTCTGGATATTAGCCCTTTGTCAGATGAGTAGATTGCAAAAATTTTCTCCCATTCTGTAGGTTGCCTGTTCACTCTGATGGTAGTTTCTTTTGCTGTGCAGAAGCTCTTTAGTTTAATTAGATCCCATTTGTCAATTTTAGCTTTTGCTGCCGTTGCTTTTGGTGTTTTAGACATGAAGTCTTTGCCCATGCCTATGTCCTGAATGGTACTACCTAGGTTTTCCTCTAGGATTTTTACGGTATTAGGTCTAACATTTAAGTCTCTAATCCATCTTGAATTAATTTTCGTATAAGGAGTAAGGAAAGGATCCAGTTTCAGCTTTCTACTTATGGCTAGCCAATTTTCCCAGCACCATTTATTAAATAGGGAATCCTTTCCCCATTTCTTGTTTCTCTCAGGTTTGTCAAAGATCAGATGGCTGTAGATGTGTGGTATTATTTCTGAGGACTCTGTTCTGTTCCATTGGTCTATATCTCTGTTTTGGTACCAGTACCATGCTGTTTTGGTTACTGTAGCCTTGTAGTATAGTTTGAAGTCAGGTAGCGTGATGCCTCCAGCTTTGTTCTTTTGACTTAGGATTGTCTTGGAGATGCGGGCTCTTTTTTGGTTCCATATGAACTTTAAAGCAGTTTTTTCCAATTCTGTGAAGAAACTCATTGGTAGCTTGATGGGGATGGCATTGAATCTATAAATTACCTTGGGCAGTATGGCCATTTTCACGATATTGATTCTTCCTATCCATGAGCATGGTATGTTCTTCCATTTGTTTGTGTCCTCTTTTATTTCACTGAGCAGTGGTTTGTAGTTCTCCTTGAAGAGGTCCTTTACATCCCTTGTAAGTTGGATTCCTAGGTATTTTATTCTCTTTGAAGCAATTGTGAATGGAAGTTCATTCATGATTTGGCTCTGTGTTTGTCTGTTATTGGTGTATAAGAATGCTTGTGATTTTTGCACATTAATTTTGTATCCTGAGACTTTGCTGAAGTTGCTTATCAGCTTAAGGAGATTTTGGGCTGAGACAATGGGGTTTTCTAAATATACAATCATGTCATCTGCAAACAGGGACAATTTGACTTCTTCTTTTCCTAACTGAATACCCCTGATTTCTTTCTCTTGCCTAATTGCCCTAGCCAGAACTTCCAACACTATGTTGAATAGGAGTGGTGAGAGAGGGCATCCCTGTCTTGTGCCAGTTTTCAAAGGGAATTTTTCCAGTTTTTGCCCATTCAGTATGATATTGGCTGTGGGTTTGTCATAAATAGCTCTTATTGTTTTGAGGTACGTTCCATCAATACCGAATTTATTGAGAGTTTTTAGAATGAAGGGCTGTTGAATTTTGTCAAAAGCCTTTTCTGCATCTATTGAGATAATCATGTGGTTCTTGTCTTTGGTTCTGTTTATATGCTGGATTATGTTTATTGATTTGCGAATGTTGAACCAGCCTTGCATCCCAGGGATGAGGCCCACTTGATCATGGTGGATAAGCTTTTTGATGTGTTGTTGAATCCGGTTTGCCAGTATTTTATTGAGGATTTTTGCATTGATGTTCATCAGGGATATTGGTCTAAAATTCTCTTTTTTTGTTGTGTCTCTGCCAGGCTTTGGTATCAGGATGATGTTGGCCTCATAAAATGAGTTAGGGAGGATTCCCTCTTTTTCTATTGATTGGAATAGTTTCAGAAGGAATGGTACCAACTCCTCCTTATACCTCTGGTAGAATTCAGCTGTGAATCCATCTGGTCCTGGACTTTTTTTGGTTGGTAGGCTATTAATTATTGCCTCAATTTCAGAGCCTACTATTGGTCTATTCAGGGATTCAACTTCTTCCTGGTTTAGTCTTGGAAGAGTGTAAGTGTCCAGGAAATTATCCATTTCTTCTAGGTTTTCCAGTTTATTTGCGTAGAGGTGTTTATAGTATTCTCTGATGGTAGTTTGTATTTCTGTGGGGTCGGTGGTGATATCCCCTTTATCATTTTTAATTGCGTCGATTTGATTCTTCTCTCTTTTCTTCTTTATTAGTCTTGCTAGTGGTCTGTCAATTTTGTTGATCTTTTCAAAAAACCAACTCCTGGATTCATTGATTTTTTGGAGGGTTTTTTGTGTCTCTATCTCCTTCAGTTCTGCTCTGATCTTAGTTATTTCTTGCCTTCTGCTAGCTTTGGAATGTGTTTGCTCTTGCTTCTCTAGTTCTTTTAATTGCGATGTTAGAGTGTCAATTTTTGATCTTTCCTGCTTTCTCTTGTGGGCATTTAGTGCTATGAATTTCCCTCTACACACTGCTTTAAATGTGTCCCAGAGATTCTGGTATGTTGTATCTTTGTTCTCATTGGTTTCAAAGAACATCTTTATTTCTGCCTTCATTTCGTGATGTACCCAGTAGTCATTCAGGAGCAGGTTGTTCAGTTTCCATGTAGTTGAGCGGTTTTGATTGAGTTTCTTAGTCCTGAGTTCTAGTTTGATTGCACTGTGGTCTGAGAGACAGTTTGTTATAATTTCTGTTCTTGTACATTTGCTGAGGAGTGCTTTACTTCCAATTATATGGTCAATTTTGGAGTAAATACGATGTGGTGCTGAGAAGAATGTATATTCTGTTGATTTGGGGTGGAGAGTTCTATAGATGTCTATTAGGTCTGCTTGCTGCAGAGATGAGTTCAATTCCTGGATATCCTTGTTAACTTTCTGTCTCGTTGATCTGTCTAATGTTGACAGTGGAGTGTTGAAGTCTCCCATTATTATTGTATGGGAGTCTAAGTCTCTTTGTAAGTCTCTAAGGACTTGCTTTATGAATCTGGGTGCTCCTGTATTGGGTGCATATATATTTAGGATAGTTAGCTCTTCCTGTTGAATTGATCCCTTTACCATTATGTAATGGCCTTCTTTGTCTCTTTTGATCTTTGATGGTTTAAAGTCTGTTTTATCAGAGACTAGGATTGCAACCCCCGCTTTTTTTTGTTCTCCATTTGCTTGGTAAATCTTCCTCCATCCCTTTATTTTGAGCCTATGTATGTCTCTGCGTGTGAGATGGGTCTCCTGAATACAGCAGACTGATGGGTCTTGACTCTTTATCCAGTTTGCCAGTCTGTGTCTTTTAATTGGAGCATTTAGTCCATTTACATTTAAGGTTAAGATTGTTATGTGTGAACTTGATCCTGCCATTATGATATTAACTGGTTATTTTGCTCGTTAGTTGATGCAGTTTCTTCCTAGCCTCGATGGTCTTTACATTTTGGCCTGTTTTTGCAATGGCTGGTACCGGTTGTTCCTTTCCATGTTGAGCGCTTCCTTCAGGGTCTCTTGTAAGGCAGGCCTAGTGGTGACAAAATCTCTAAGCATTTGCTTATCTATAAAGGATTTTATTTCTCCTTCACTTATGAAACTTAGTTTGGCTGGATATGAAATTCTGGGTTTAAAATTCTTTTCTTTAAGAATGTTGAATATTGGCCCCCACTCTCTTCTGGCTTGTAGAGTTTCTGCCGAGAGATCTGCTGTGAGTCTGATGGGCTTCCCTTTGTGGGTAACCCGACCTTTCTCTCTGGCTGCCCTTAAGATTTTTTCCTTCATTTCAACTTTGGTGAATCTGGCAATTATGTGTCTTGGAGTTGCTCTTCTCGAGGAGTATCTTTGTGGCGTTCTCTGTATTTCCTGGATTTGAATGTTGGCCTGCCCTACTAGGTTGGGGAAGTTCTCCTGGATGATATCCTGAAGAGTGTTTTCCAACTTGCTTCCATTTTCCCCCTCACTTTCAGGCACCCCAATCAGACGTAGATTTGGTCTTTTTACATAATCCCATACTTCTTGCAGGCTTTGTTCATTTCTTTTTCTTCTTTTTTCTTTTGGTTTCTCTTCTCGCTTCATTTCATTCATTTGATCCTCAATCGCTGATACTCTTTCTTCCAGTTGATCGAGTCGGTTACTGAAGCTTGTGCATTTGTCACGTATTTCTCGTGTCATGGTTTTCATCTCTTTCATTTCGTTTATGACCTTCTCTGCATTAATTACTCTAGCCGTCAATTCTTCCACTTTTTTTTCAAGATTTTTAGTTTCTTTGCGCTGGGTACGTAATTCCTCCTTTAGCTCTGAGAAATTTGATGGACTGAAGCCTTCTTCTCTCATCTCGTCAAAGTCATTCTCCATCCAGCTTTGATCCGTTGCTGGCGATGAGCTGCGCTCCTTTGCCGGGGGAGATGTGCTCTTATTTTTTGAATTTCCAACTTTTCTGCCCTGCTTTTTCCCCATCTTTGTGGTTTTATCTGCCTCTGGTCTTTGATGATGGTGATGTACTGATGGGGTTTTGGTGTAGGTGTCCTTCCTGTTTGATAGTTTTCCTTCTAACAGTCAGGACCCTCAGCTGTAGGTCTGTTGGAGATTGCTTGAGGTCCACTCCAGACCCTGTTTGCCTGGGTATCAGCAGCAGAGGCTGCAGAAGATAGAATATTTCTGAACAGCGAGTGTACCTGTCTGATTCTTGCTTTGGAAACTTCCTCTCAGGGGTGTACTCCACCCTGTGAGGTGTGGGGTGTCAGACTGCCCCTAGTGGGGGATGTCTCCCAGTTAGGCTACTCAGGGGTCAGGGACCCACTTGAGCAGGCAGTCTGTCCCTTCTCAGATCTCAACCTCCGTGTTGGGAGATCCACTGCTCTCTTCAAAGCTGTCAGACAGAGTCGTTTGCGTCTGCAGAGGTTTCTGCTGCTTTTTTTTTGTTGTTGTTGTTGTTGTGTAGCTGTGCCCTGTCCCCAGAGGTGGAGTCTACAGAGACAGGCAGGTTTCCTGGAGCTGCTGTGAGCTCCACCCAGTTGGAGCTTCCCAGCAGCTTTGTTTACCTACTTAAGCCTCAGCAATGGCTGGTGCCCCTCCCCCAGCCTCGCTGCTGCCTTGCCCGTAGATCACAGACTGCTGTGCTAGCAATGAGGGAGGCTCCGTGGGCGTGGGACCCTCCCGGCCAGGTGTGGGATATGATCTCCTGGTGTGCCTGGTTGCTTAAAGCGCAATATTGGGGTGGGAGTTACCCGATTTTCCAGGTGTTGTGTGTCTCAGTTCCCCTGGCTAGGAAAAGGGATTCCCTTCCCCCTTGCGCTTCCCAGGTGAGGCGATGCCTCGCCCTGCTTCAGCTCTCGCTGGTCGGGCTGCAGCAGCTGACCAGCACCGATCGTCCGGCACTCCCCAGTGAGATGAACCCAGTACCTCAGTTGAAAATGCAGAAATCACCGGTCTTCTGTGTCGCTCGCGCTGGGAGTTGGAGACTGGAGCTGTTCTTATTCGGCCATCTTGCTCCGCCCCCCGGCAATCATTTCTTCCGAACTAGCTTGACTTCTAGGTCTTCTTTGATTATTTCCTTACAGCTCAGAATAAACAGTGATTAACAGGATAAGGCCGACAAGTCAGAAAAAAAAAAAAAAAAAAAAAAAAAAGAAGAAGCTAAACGGTTTTCATGGTAGCTACCTCTCACACATTTCAAATTATAAAGTGTAGCTTTTTAAAGGCTATCAAAATATGTCTATCAAAACATTAATCACAAGTATGTGAAGAAAAACAAAAGGCAACCCCAGCAAAAATACCAGAGCTGTGACAGATTAAAGCCTTATTTAAATTTTTACAATTTTGCATTGTCCATTGCAAGTTGAACATCTATTAAGAAGTTACACATTTCTTGACTCTCATATCTTATCATTTCAGTGGATCAAGAGACCATCACATTTCTGATTTCAACATTCACACACACGCCTGTGCAAGCACACTCCCATATAGCCACACACTGAATGAGTATTTAACTCAATAATTGTAATTTCTTGGCTAATCTAGTTATATTTCAGCTGTGTCACTTATGAGTTCTGAACAATTAACTTCTCTGGGCCTTTACACTCAAATTGAGGAAATTAAAGAAGACGTCACCTGTGACAACTCAACCCCATTTGTGATATACAACGATCTCCTGACGAATGTTCACTCTATTACTATGCACCCAAGGTTAACCTAGTTTTTTTTGTTTTTTTTTGTTTGTTTGTTTGTTTGTTTCCCAAGAAGATATGGGAAAACTGAAGAATTACTTAACCCAGTAAATGAGACTACAATTGGAAGTGTTGTTCTCCATGTGTCCAGTAGGTTCAACAGATTCCTTTGCACAAAGCATATAACTACAAGTAAACCTCAGAACATAAATTATGGGACTAAAAAGTATTTATATCATTATTTCTCAAAAAAATAATTCTCCAACATACAGCAGATCGGAATATTTTGATATGTTATAATAACACAAGTACATACATAGGAAATGTGATTAGGAAGTAGAAAGTAGATTTTTTCTACTTATACCCTCATGTCTACCTTATTAGTTGACATTTTTTTACTTGTATTTTTTCTGGTTGTGCTATAGCCTGTTTTCTTAAGGTCATGTAGTTAAAAACTCTAACCAATTAAAAGCTTCATGATAATCTTTGATTTATATATAGAATACTATTTGTGTTTAGCTTGCATTTTCTAGATTTATAATTCTTAAGGGCAGCTAATATAATACTATGAATATTTAAATCTTACCATAAGAGTATGATCATTTATTTCTCTTTTTAAGCATCCAAATTTTTTAAAAAGTAAGTTAAAAGTAGATCCATGATTTTCGTCTTCATGTTAAGAGATCTTTGACAATCATAAGAAAAACTTTATTTTTGGTTTTCTTAATAAATTAGAGATTTGATAGATGGTTGGCACTTAAATCCTATAAAATTTCCCTCTAGAAACTAATGACAACAAATAAACGAAAAGATATCCCATGTACATGGACTGGAAGAATTAATACTGTTAAAATGTTCACACTACTCAAAGCCATCTATAGATTCAATGCAATCTCCATTAAAATTCCAATGGCATTTTTAACAGATAGAAAAAAAACCTAAATATCATATGAAACAACAAAAGACTCCAACGAGCCAAAAAATTTTGAGAAAGAAGAACAAAGCTGGAAGCATCATGTTTCTTGATGATGATATAGCTTTTACTGTAACAAAACTATATTAATTAAAATAGTATGTTGCTGGCATAAAACAGCTATGTAGACCTCTGGAATCTATGCAGACATCATCAACTGATCATTGACAAGGGCACCAAGAATATATAATGGGGAAAAGTTGTCTCCAATAAATGGTGCTGGGACAGACTGAAAACTTTAGGGGAAATAAATAAATTTCTGGAAACACACAACCTCACAAGACTGAGTCAGGAAGAAATAAAAAAATCCTGAACAAACCAATATCAGGTTCTGAAATTGCATCAATAATGAAAAATCTACCAACCAAAAAGAGGCCTGGATCAGATGGATTCACAGACAAATTCTACCAGATGTATGAAGAACTGTTACCAATCCTGCTGAAACTAATTGAAAAAATAGAGCAGGAGGGACTCCTCTCTAACTCATTCTATGAAGCCAGCATTACTCTGATGCCAAAATCTAACAAAGACACAACAACAACAAAGAAAACTGCAGGCTAATATCCCTGATGAACATAGATTCAAAAATCCTCACCAAAATACTAGCAAACCAAATCCAGCAGCACATCAGAAAGCTAATTCGCCACGATTAAGTAAGCTTTGTTCCTGGGATGCAGTGATGGTTTGGTATACATAAATCAATAAATGTGATTCACCGCATAAACTGAATTTGAAACAAAATTATGTGTTTATCTCAATAGATGCAGAAAATGTTTTTGATAAAATTCAACATCCTTTCGTGATAGAAACCCTCAACAACCAGGCACTGAAGAAACATACCTCAAAATACTAAGAGCCATCTATGATAAATCCACAGCCAACATTATCCTGAATGAGTGAAAGCTGGAAGCATTCCTCTGAAGAGATATAACAAGATGAGGATGCCCACTCTCACCACTCCTATTCAACAATTTACTGAAAGTCCTAGCCAGAGCACTCAGGTAAGAGAAAGAAATAAAGGGTATCCAAATAGAAAAATAAGAAGTCAAATTATCTCTCTTTGCAGATGATAATGATTCTATACCCAGAAAACTCTAGACTCCATCAAAAGGCTCCTAGAAATGGTAAAGGACTGCAGGAAAATCTCAGGTTACAAAATCAATGTACAAAAATCAGTAGCATTTCTATACAACAATCATGTTCAAGCTGAGAGCCAAATCAAGAACATGATCCCATGCACGATCGCTAGAAAAAATACCATGGAATACATCTAACCACGGAGATGAAAGATCTCTACAAAGAGAACTACAAAACTGATTAAAGAAATCATAGATGATACAAAGAAATGAAAAACATCCCACGCTTATGAATTGGAAGAATCAATATTGTTAAAATTGTCATACTGCCTAAAGCAGCCAACAGATTCAATGTTATTCCTATCAAACTACCCGCATCATTTTTCACAGAACTGGATAAACTATCCTGAACTTCATATGGTAGCAAAAAGGAGCCTGAATAGCCAAAGAAATTCTAAGCAGAAAAGAATAAAGCTGGATTTGTCACATCACCTGACTGCAAACTGTACTACAAGGCTACAGAAATCAAAAGAGCAAAAACAGGCACACACTGCAATGGAAAAGAATAGAGAAACCAGAAATAAAGCCAAATACCTTCAATCATCTGATCTTTGACAAAGTCAACAATAATAAGCAATAGGGAAAGGAATCCCCATTCAGTAAATGATGCTGGAATAACTAGCTAGCCATATGCAGAAGAGTGAAACTGAACCCCTACCTTTCACTATATACCAAAAACAACTGAAGATGGATTGAAGATTTAAATATAAAGCCTAAAACTATAAAAATTCTAGAAGAAAACCTAAGAATCACCATTCTGGAGATCATCCTTGGCAAAGAATTTATAAACCAATTGCAACAAAACAAAACTTGACAAATGGAACTCAATTAAAGAGCTTCTGCACAACGGAAGAGAGTATCAACAGAGTAAACAGGCAATCTACAGAATGGGAGAAAATATTCACAAGCTATGCATTTGACAGAGGTCTAGTATCCACAATCTATGAGGAACTTAAACAATTCTGCAAGCAAAAAACAATAACTAACCCCATTTAAAAAGGGAGCAAAGAATATGAACAAACACTTCTCAAAAGAAGACATACACATGGCCAAAAAAACATACTTTAAAATGCTTTACATCACTAATCATTTGATAAACATACATCAAAGTCACAATGAGATATCATCTCACACCATTCAGAATGGCTACTATTAAAAAGTCAAAAAATAACAGATTCTGGCAAGGTTGCAGAGAAAAGGGAACCCTTATAAACTGTTTGTGGGAATGTAAATTAGTTCAGTTGCTGGGGAAAGCAGTTTGGAGATTTTTTAAAGAACTAAAAACAGAACTGCCATTCTACCCAGCAATCCCATTACTGGGTATGTATCTGAAGGAAAAGAAATCATTCTACCAAAAGGGCATATGTATTAATATGTTCACTGCAGCACTAGTCACAATACTAAAGACACGGAATCAACCTAGATGCCCATGGACTGGATAAAGAAAATGTGGTACATGTACATCATGGAATGATAAACAACCATAAGGGGAATAAACGTGTGTCCTTTGCAGCAGCATGGATGCAGCTGGAGGCTAATACCCTAAACAAATTAACACAGGAACAGAAAACAAATATCACAGGTTCTTGCTTATAAGTGAGAGTTAAACACTGAGAACACGTGAACATGAAGATGGGAACATGAGACAATGGGGACCACTAGAAGTGGGTGGTTTGGAGGGAGCGAGGGTTGAAAAACTACTTATCAGATACTATGCTCACAATTTGGGAGATGGGATCATTTGTAAACCAAGCTTCAGCAGCATGCAATTTATCCATGTAACAAGCCTGAACATGTACCCCCAGGCCTATAATAAAGTTTAAAAATAAATAAATAAATAAATAAATAAATAAATAAATTGCACAAAAATGTATTCTGATCAAAAACAAAATAAAAATCAATGGTTATGGGAAAACTGGATATTAGCATGCAAAAAATTGGACCCTTATACTATATACAAAAGTAACTTGAAATGGATTAACAACTTAAATGTAAGTTCTAAAACCATAAAGTTTCTAGAAGAAAATCTAGGGGAAAATATCCTTGGTATTCGTAACGAATTTTTTGAATATGATAGCAAAGCCTGAGCAACAAAAGCAAAAACAAACAAGTGAAGCTAAATCAAACTAAAGAGCTTTTGCATAGTAAAGGAAAGAATCAACAAAATGCAAGGCAGCTTATAGAATGGTAGAAACTATTTGAAGACATATATGTGATAAAGGTCAATATCCATATTGTATCAGGAACTCACACAACTCCATGGCAAAACGAAAACAAATAATCTGCTTAAACAGTGGGCAAAGGACCTGAATAGAAATTTTTCCAAAGCAGACGTAAAATGGCCAAAAGGTATATGACACGGTTCTCAACATCACTAACCACCAGGGATATGCAAATAAAATCCACAAGGAGATATCACATTATATATGTTAGAAAAACTATTATCAAAATGAGAAGTGATAACAAGGTTGGCGAGGGTGTGAAGAAAATTAATTACTTGTACATTGTTTGTGGGAATGTACAGGTAAAGCCATTACGGAAAATGGTGGAAGTTTCCTCAAAAATAAAAATAAAAGTATAAAACTACCATATGGGTCAGCAATCTCAGTTTTAGGTATATCCAAAGCACATTGAATTAGTATGTGGAAGAGATATCTGCACTCCCATGTTCATTTCAGAATTATTCACAATAGTCAAGAGGTAAAATTAACCTAAGGGTCCACCAATGGGTAAATGGATAAAGAAAATGTGGTATATATACACCTACTGTTCAGCCTTTTAAAAAAGGGAAATTTTGCCATTTGGGACAACATGAGTGAACCTGGAGAACATTATGCTAAGTGAAGTAAGTCAAGCGCAGAAAGTCAAACGCCATGTAATCTCACTTATATGTGAAATTTCAAATTTCATCTCAGAGGAGCAGAGAGAATAGTGGTTACCAGGGGCTGGGAGGGGGCAAAGAAATAGGGAAACGTCAGTCAAAGAATAGAAACCTTCAGCTGGAAGATGAACAAGTTCTGGGGACCCAAGGCACAGCATGGGTGGAAATGGATGTGTTAATTAATTTGATTGTGGTAATCATTCCACAATGCATACTTACATCAAATCATGTTGTACAACTTAAATATATACAATCTTCATTTTAAAGTGCCCAGAAGAAATGTATAGTGATATTTTTCCATAATTAACTACATTTGGAAAACAACACAAAGAAATGATACATGTTTGAGGTGATAGATATGCTAATTAGCCTCATTTGATCATTACGCATCATATACAAGTATCAAAATATCTCATTGTAGTACACAAATAGGTAACATTATTCTGTGTCAATTAAAATAATAAAAGCAAAAAATAAAACTAAAAAAAGCAGATCAGTTGGTGGACCCTTACGTCTTGCAGAGAAAGCTGGTCCTTCATAGACATTATCTTGAATGGCAACTATTAAAGAATCCTGAAATTAGGATATAATTACTCATCTTTGTGTTCTGTTCTGCTTCTAAAAATATGTCTTTATTCACACACATAATCTTGAATGATTTACCATTTATAAATCAGTGTTATATGAGTGTATATATTTTTATTATTTTTATATGGGGTGATGCTAGACACTAAAGTATACTTATAGTCAAATAAAATGATCTCTGGGTCCAACTTAGCCCAGATAAAATAAGAATTTACAAGGTGAGATTTACACTTCAAGAGATAATGTAGGAAAGGAACTTCATATTTCAGATATTCTATTTTTCTCTCCTTTCTCATTTAGCAGGATTTACTGGGAATCTATCATTTGTCAGGTACAGGATTGCTAAATCTGGTTACATGGTCATGTTTATCTCCCTCACAGAACTTGCAGTATACTGAGGGAGAAAACAATGTGGTTTGTAGGATGAAAATTAGGGGATTAAAATGGACTATTAAGAGAAAAAAGTTAGATAGCTGAAAGAACAATATCAATGATGATAGATGTCACGGAGAAATAAAGAATGAGAGAGTGAGGAATGACACAAGAGATAAGTAAATGGAAACAGGAGAGGCATAGCCACATTTAATGATATATAGCATAGGTGTAAAGTTTCAAGCTGAGTGGACTTTTGAACTCTGATGTGTTAACTGTGGTAGATTTGGGGAGGCCTTACCTGGTCATAGTAATATATGTGTCATTGAAAACCATAACTGTATAATGTCTGAACTGCCTAGAAGTCTTTTTTCTCTTTTCTCGCATATGGTGTTCTGTCTTTTTTTTTTTTTTTTTTTTTTTTTGGAGACGGAGTCTCGCTCTGTCGCCCAGGCTGGAGTGAGTGGCGCGATCTCAGCTCATTGCAAGCTCCGCCTCCCGGGTTCCCGCCATTCTTAGCTGGGACTACAGGCGCCGCCACCTCGCCCGGCTAGTTTTTTTGTATTTTTTAGTAGAGACGGGCGGATCACGAGGTCAGCAGATCGAGACCATCCTGGCTAACANGATTTCATATAAAAAACAAATTCACATTTTATAACATATATTTCAATAAGAATACTATAAGCAATTTTTTTTTTTTTTTTTTTTTTGGAGACGGAGTCTCGCTCTGTCGCCCAGGCTGGAGTGAGTGGCGCGATCTCAGCTCATTGCAAGCTCCGCCTCCCGGGTTCCCGCCATTCTTAGCTGGGACTACAGGCGCCGCCACCTCGCCCGGCTAGTTTTTTTGTATTTTTTAGTAGAGACGGGGTTTCACCGTGTTAGCCAGGATGGTCTCGATCTGCTGACCTCGTGATCCGCCCGTCTCGGCCTCCCAAAGTGCTGGGATTACAGGCGTGAGCCACCGCGCCCGGCATGGTGTTCTTTCTTAATCTACAGTTCAAAGATTATTCTTCTTTTGAAATTCATATTTTAAAAATCTATGTTTGTTTAGAACACAGACGCTTACCTTTTGTATGAGCCATATGTAAGTACAAAGAAGTGACTCATATTATATATTACAACTGCTTTACCCGTGTTCAGGATTATGGCAAATATGAAAGTTCAAACAGTTTTGAAATTGCCCTTTAAAATCTCTGCCAAACCTACAAGAAGCTTGGATAGCAAGTCAGGGTCTAATAATTGTTTACTAACCTCGATTCTCCTCTTCTTGCATTGTAATAAATGGTAAGTGGCACATACCTGCCCAGCTAAGCTGTGTTTCCCAACCTCACTTACAGCTAGTGTGGCCTAGAAATAATATGCACCACTTCTGGAACTGGACATCGAGGTAACCAATGGGCACTTCTCTATTCTGCCTCTTATTCTTTTCATAAACTAAAACATGAAATTGTCCATAACCAACTTCAGGCATGCAAATGAAAACAGAGCCTGGGGAGTGGGAGGCCAACAAGATAGAAAGAACCTGGATCCATGAATGACATCGTGGAACAGAACTATCGTGTTGACCTGAATCATTCACTTTGAGGATGATGTATGAGAGAAAAACTTTTATGAGTTAAAAACAATACATTTGGGAAAACACAGCAGAGCAGCATTAACTATTCTTTCTAAACACTTATAAGAAAATAATCCTCAGGAAGACTTTCCTTTTGAAACCTTTCTCATGAACTTCTCTAATCCGCTCTCTCTAGTAGCCTCTGGTCTGATTCCGACACAATAAAAGAAATGGAATTTCTAAAGTATTACAACAGATAGAAAATGATTAAGCTTTCCACAAATAGAATAATACCCCATTGCTTAATTTACTGAGAATCACTTGAATTTCTAAAGAATTTTATAATTTCCTTGTCAAGTTATTTGATACTAAAGAAAACATACTGTTTCTATGGATCTACACACCCTACTCTGCAATACAGGGTATATACATTACTACATGCACCTGAAAAAGTAACAAAATGCACATTTTATAAAATGTACAAGAATTTTGACAGCCATTATAATTTTCTACTGAGTTGACACCCACTATAACATTTGAAAAGAGATTGCAATTTCTACAAGCACTGCTAGAGAGCTATCAAGATTTTATGGTCATATATTTTCATATTATGTTGTTCAAAAATGATTATTCTTTTACTTAAATGTTCAATTTTATTCATCTTAATGAAACCTACTGTGATTTTCTTAATACCCTCTCTTTAAGGTCATTGAAAAAGGCAGTATTAATGGTGCTTTTCAGCATCCTTGATTCAGTTTCTAGCCTGCATATGTGACCATCCATTTTGAGGTCAATTTGGGTAACTTAATAAAATTAGAATTTTCTGCATAATTTCTGGACCACAAAGAACTCAATAGTTCCTAACTACATTTATCTTGTAATCAGAATATAATAGCATTATATCTCTTCTAACTTCCACTTGATTTGTAATTGCAGTGATATTTCTTCAAAAGTGATTGCTATTTTCAAGTAGAGGCCCAATTCTGCAAATGGGTTAAACAGAGCTCTCCATTTAACAAAAATAAAACTTTTAATATACATCTTGAGGTGGGCTAATAGTCTTTTTCATTAGGAAAAAGGAGCACACACTGAGAATATCTTTCTGCCATCTGAGTAATCAATGAGCCAATATGGTTGTAAATCTTCCAGAAATTCCCCATGGTTCAATTCAAAGAAAAATGTTTATTCTTCTCCGCCCCTTATCCTTCATTTCCTCATTATAATTTGGTAACTGTAGGGGGAATCTTTTCATCTTGCAAGTGAGAGAAAGAGGAAGTATTTCACACTTTCTCTTAACTTCTGCCTATTAAAACAATCTCTATCATTTGCATCTATGCTAACCATAAAAAAGTGATAAAAAATTTGTTTTAAGAAAAACAACTACAAAAACCCTGCTATCAGGAAAATAATTCATTATTGTTATCTTAATGATTGAAATGTGAATGTCTGATTTGTCATTGTTTTAACGGAAGTTGAGTGCAAAGTAATGATTAAAGATGAGTGCATTTGTTCATTAAATAATACAGTAGGCAGCTTTATACAAAAAGTAAAGAGTAACACATGCTAGTAATTGCACATGTGCCACAATTAACTCATTGGCATCGCATAATGCTCCAAGTAAAGTCATTGATAATGTACTTGAAAAATATATAACAAATGAGTCATATCAGAATAAGAAAGTTGTTTTAAAAATTATGCTGCGTTTCTATAAAAGTATGTGACGATATAAAAGGTCAACAATTATACTGTCATGATACGATTACAAAACTAATCTCCTTGCTGGATTATTTTACTTTCAAAGAGATATTACTGAAACTGCAAAGCATAACAATTATTAAATGATATAGTTTATACTCAAAATTATTTTCAATACAATCTACATTTATGGAGAACAAAAAAAAATCTAAAAAGCATTACAGAATTAACAGTAAGCATTCATACCTGAGCTAGTATTTGACATTTATACACACAGCTCAGACAACAGGTACTAACATCTCAGAATTCACCACTAGAGAATTCATCCATGTAACCAAAAACCTCAAGTAACATAAACTATCCACTATTTCTCCAGTACATTCTGATTGGGTGAAAAATGTCCCAGAATAAAATTACAACAGCAAAATGCATAGAAAACTTTTAGCACTGTCTCATACTGTAGCAACTTGTTCTGCCAGCTTTTGAGGCAATCTCTAAATTCATCTCCTGTTTTGAGTTTTGTTTTGTTTTTTCTCTAACTTGTACCCTAAAAGCTACTGAAATTTTTAAACAGTGGCTGTCATCATTTTTTTTTAAATTGGTACACAGTGACTAAAAATAAAGTTCACTTAGAAAATATAAAATAAAATATGTATTCCAAATTCTACGGATAGCCTTTTAATATTATTCAGAGAATAATTTTGTTACTCATAGTGACTATGTCAGATTCTGCCATTTTCATCCCCTGCACTCTATATGGGCTACACTATGGCTTGAGCAACTGACCCTTATGGAATCCATTTTCCCAGCACCCCTGTCCTCTGGTTTACAATTAGGTTCAGCCAAAGAAAGGCAATGGCAGGAGATTGTAGGGTAGAAAAGTAAGGTGGAATACTTATTTGGATTCTGGTAGTAGCTGCACATTTTGGTTACAGCTGAAGCCACGTGCCATATCAGGCTTAGGGATAGTAAGTAATACCTCCTCGCCTTTTCTGGTCCATGAGTCATTCATGTTTTGTTAGTTCCTTTAAGGCTTCCGACATCTTTGTAATACAGTACCTTCATTAAGCCCTCTAAACTTGAAACTTTTGATTGTGCCGTGTGTTTTCTACTGTGATCTGACTATACACTCGCATGGTAATTGTACTTTAAATGCTTATCAGTTTTATATTGTTCTCAGATGCCTAGATCAACTGTACCTCAATTAATGTAATACATACATTTGTGTATGCATATTGTAATTTTTCAGTATAAATTACTTTTCCTTTTCAAAATTCATTATTCTCCATTTTTATCATTTTGTCCTTTCTCCTCACATTTATCTCCTTCACCTGAAGTCCTTCATTCCATTTAGGGCATCACATTCACAGAGCTTTGAGAACTAAGTCATCTTTGGTTATCATTAACCCCTACTCAGGCCTTCCCTGATTATACATTCAACCAGTTTATTACCAATATAAATTTAAAATTTTTAGTTTTTTCACAGCTGCCTTTTATTTCCTTCTTCTCCACTTTTTAGTTTGCATCCTTACTGCTCCTCAGACAAGGTACCTGAACTTGCTCCATACAGGATAGACTGCCACTCCATTCAGTAAGCAAATAAACATTCAGAAGGTGAAATGACATATGAGGTGTACTTCTCATGCTTGAGGGCAATTTTAGGGACTTTTGAACAATTTAAACATTACAAGTGATTTTCCCTTTCCATGTGCTCTTTAGACTTAACCCACACATGAAGAGACTCCACCCTGATTGCACACTTAGTTCTCTGCCTTACATGTAGCTCTAATTCCTCAGGGACAATAGTGCCAGCTAGACCTCCCAGTGACAAGAGAGTCATACCTCTTTACCTCCATCACCTTTCACAGCACCTTGTGCACTGTGCACTCACCTTGAGTTTTTTTGTTGTTTTTTTTGTTTTTAAACTCTATCCATTTTCTTTCCCATACAAGTTTACACTAACCTTTCCATTTTAAGCTCCCATTTACTATCCATGACACAGCACTCTAAACCATGGGTGAGCAAAGGTTATGAATGACGTCAGACTGCTTAGTATCCTTGCACCACCTAGGACATTGCAGACTTCAACAAATTACTAAGTTCCTCTCCGCCTCATTATTCTTGCATGTAAAATGTGCATAGCAGTATCTCCATTGTGAGTACAACATGAGTTAGTGCTTTTTAAGCATCCTCAAGTAAAATAAACTATCCATTATTTCTCCAGTACATTCTGATTGGGTGAAAAATGTCCCAGAATAAAATTACAACAGCGAAATGCATAGAAAACTTTTAGCACTGTCTCATACTGTAGCAACTTGTTCTGCCACCTTTTGAAACAATCTCTAAATTCATCTCCTGTTTTGAGTTTTGTTTTGTTTTTTCTCTAATCTTGCAAATGGGCTGCAATTTTTCTGCCAGTTTTTCTTGCAGGAGATATTCTATTATACTCACATACCTGTATCTTTATATATCGAAATGTTGAGGCAGAGCTATAAACAGACAGATAAATTTCTCTACAAGGTTGTGCACTTTTCCAGTTCAGATACAGTCTGTTACTTATTCTCTTTGTACTACAGATTTGCTTAAAATGAAAAATAATTGTGTGATGCAAATTAATAGCTCTTGTAAATTAAATGTCTGTTATAATATTTGAGAGACACTTTGCGAAGATTATGGATAATCTTAACAACAGCTCTGCAAAGTAGGCATTATCTCTACTTTCCTCACAACAGTGCTCCTCAAACTTCCAGTCCACAACAGTTTATTACTCACCAGCAAAGAGATAAGTACACGCATTGAGAAAAATGCTTAGAAATCAGTAAGTGTGGTTTGCGGTTTGTTTTTGTTTCTTTGTTTCATAGAAGTAGATTGGCAAGCTACAATGGCAGGGAAATATTTTGATGTACTCTGATTTAGGAGTTCATATAGACCATAAACCAAGGTACTGTTTCCTTCATCAAGAAAGCCTTATTGCACAATAGAAGTATCAGCTGAATATCAGGGTTCTTAGCTATTTAGTAAAATTTGTGTTTTATGTATGTAAAAGCTAATTCATTAAATACAAAACTGTTCTCTTTATTATGTAATAACATAGATGTTGATTATAAGCGCCTATACTGCATGGTGAGACACCAAGTTTACACATGGGAGAATTATTGAGAATATCTGAACAACAAAAAACTTTTATTTATACAAGATAAGAAACTAGCCTATTCCCAAGTTTTAAATATGTAGGTTGGACAGCCAGCCTTCACTTGTCTTCATATTTGGTATCTTTAAAGATCTTTCTACTGCTGCAAGGAATGAATGCAACATGCTTTGCAATGGCAGGTGAAGTCAAAGGACCAAGCAAAAGTTAGGAACTTAGAATAATAGAGTTTCTACAATTATTTATGACATGATTCATAAATTAAGTACAATTATCAGTGAAAAAGTGATGATCTTGATATTGCATATTTGGGAAAAGTTATCATAGACCATTTTAGAACCCTGATAGAACATTTTGAATTTTTATTTTAGCACAAAAGATCCACATATGAAAATTTGTGGATCCTGAACTGATTTTTTTCATCAAAAATGTATTTAGCTGTAATATTACAGGATAAATACTGAAGCAGACTAGTAATGCAGGACTGAAGATGAACTTGGAAAATGTGATAAAATTTGCTTTTTTTGGATAAAATTTTATTTTATTTTATTTTATTTATTTATTTAAGACAGAGTCTCGCTCTGTTGCCTAGGCTGGAGTGCAGTAGCTCTATCTCAGCTCATTGCAAACTTCACCCCCAAGTGCAAGCAATTCTTCTGCTTCAGCGTCCCAAGTAGCTGGGATTAGAAGCACCATCACCATGCCTGGATGATTTTTGTATTTTTAGTAGAAATGGGTTTCATCATGTTGGCCAGGCTAGTCTTGAACTCCTGACCTCAAATGATCTGCCTGCCTCGGCCTCCCAAAGTGCTGGGATTACAGGCATGAGCCACTGCACCTGGCCCTGAATAAAATTGTAAAATAAATATCCTAAACTTGCTGAAATTGCTTCAAAATCTCTTCTTCCATTACTGCCAATGTATTTCTCTAAGATTCATTTCTCTACAATGACTGATATTAATATAAAGAATGGAAACAGTTCAGATTATACATTATTCCCAGCAATAAATGCTGTAACCAATTCAAAGAGATTATGTAAATTAATAAGCCACAACCAAGCATGTGCCACATTAAAATTTAAATAATTTATGTATATGATGTTCATTCTAAATGTGCATATAGCCATTTAATATGAAAATTACTGTTTCTCTCATAACTTTGCATTTAGTTCTAATTCCAGAATAACAAAAAATTACAAGTATAATAATTTATTATCTATATTATTTCCAATATATTCACACTCAACAAATACAATTTTAGCCTTTGTTATAGTTGCAGAACCTAATAATAAGAAGCTGAAACTTGCATTTTGTATGCCTTATTATTTGGTTTTATAGTAATTCATTTTTATTGCACATTACAAAAGTATTATTTGTGCTTGATATAGAAAGAAAAATGGCCCTCAAAAATGATTGGAGAAGTACTGATGAAGTTCATGAATAACGTTAGTTTGGCATGATCACCATTGCAGCTCCACACCTAGACCTTGTTGAGAAAAACGCTTGTTACATAGAAGATGAAACAGTTCCTGATACAGTCTGATGTATACGGAGTATATACCCTAACTTCTTGTGTATGCAACAAAAACAAACAGCCCCCTTTCTTTCTAGTCCCAGGAAAAAAAATTAGATGAAGCTAATGGAGGACTAGGATTTAGGGAGCATTTTGCTTCGGTTCTGGTTGTTTTCACTTTGTTTTCTTCAGTGATATGAATAAGAGTAGAAAGCGGGTGATCTGAACTCAAAATAACTTGCAGGTGTTCTCAGAGGCTTCTGCAGATGCCCAGGGAAGATGAAGGATTGATCCCTTCCCCTCTGGTGACCTAGAGGTAAATGGCATTCCCCTAGTAAGATTACTGATATCCGATCCACCTCTCCCTGTTCTTGCTAACTATCTTCCTGGAAAAGAGGGCAAAGCTTTCTCGTCTTGTTTTATGGGATTTTGAGGGTGAACAAGACGAGGTAAAGCATGCTTGAGGGAGAAAACTTCATCTACAAACACTTGCAAGCATGAGGAATCATATCGTATGCAGAGAACCACAATAGAATTATTTTTTTCTGAATTTGTATAATAAAAATAGGTACTCATCAAAGGACGATAATGAAAGACAAAACTCTTACAACTTGTAAACTGGAGGAGAAATAATAACCAACGTAGTTTTATCGCTGCTTTTCAGAAGTAGAATTCTGCAAGTCAAATGTCACAATATTTGGAAAGCTCTTTTGGTAAACATTTTTTAAAAATAAAAAGAGTATTTAAATTCATGATTCGTGTGCTGTCTCCCCCTCACCTCCTTAGCCTGTTGTTACTGATGGGTCCTAGGGCTCAGTCCTTAGACTGCTTTTCCCTAGATCTTCTTAAGCCATCAGGCCTGATAATACATATCTATTCTGTATTTCAGACCTTTAACTTGCTTGTCTCTGGACTCCAGACTCATATACCCAGCTGGCTATCATGTAACCTCCTCTTGTATGTCTAATAAGCTCAAAAGGACAAATTCAAACCTTCCCACAAAACAATCACCACCTTCACCTCCTGCAAGCTTCACCATCTCAAGTTTATTATTTCATGTGTTCAGGTCAAAAGCCACGAAATCATCCACGTCTTCTCTTTCACTCTTCAACCTCACATTCTTGCCATCAGCTGGTCCTATTTGCTCTGTGGTGAAACAGATTTGCTCTACTTTCAAATACACAGAACATGCCCTCTATTCTCATCATCCTCATTGCTACCCCTCTGATCCAAACAACCTTCATCTTTTGCCTGGGTTAATGCAATAGCTCTCTAACTGGTCTCCCTGCTTCTGATCCTCTCTGCCTGCCCCATAGTACACTTTGTCCATAACAGCCTGAGTGTTACTGTGAAAATGTTTATAGGATCACCTCGCTCCTGTGATCAACACTCTCTGCTCATTTCTCATCTCAATCAGAGAAAAATTCAGAATGATTCTATGGCTGACAAGGGCCCCTTGATCACTCTCCTCAGCCCATTAGCTCTGCCTTCCTCTCCTCTATCCTTCTCATCCACTTTGATCTGCACACGCTGGCTGAGCTCTTCTTTCAACACGCTCAGAGTGTCTTTATTTCTGGTTGCTTCTCTGCTTGGCTCACTGTCCTTCCAGAGGATGACACATGGCACTCCTACCTCTCCCTCCTCTTTGTGAGTGTCTGCTGCAGTGTCACCTCAGGAAGCTTTCTCTCACATTTATTCAAAATAGCATTTCCTATCTCTCTTCTCCAAGTTTTATTTCTTCATAGAATTTTTCACTCTCAGGCAAACTATATGTTTACTCATTTATTTTGTTTATGATCAGTTTCTTCCCATCTGAGAATAAGTTGCATGAAGGCAGAATTTTGCCTGTTCTGTCCTCTGCTAAATATCAAGTGCCTAGAAAAACTGCAAAAAGCAGTTTAATAATTGTTACTGAATGAATACATGAATCTTAATTACTCTCATGCATATAACATCAAACTGTAATGATATGGTAAATAAATATGACTATTAATTTCTTTTGAATCTGTAAACTTAGGATTCCATAGCAACTCAGAATTATAATTAATTTTCTTGATGATACCTTCTCTACCATAAATGGATGGTAGGGAGCTTTAAGATCTTTTAATAATGTAATCAATTGCATGACTACTCAAAATTAGACTCCTTTGCTCCTAGTTTGAAAATTGGGAATTCATTTTTTGTTGCTTAAGTATACCACAAAGTTCAGTAAATTCCTTGCCTTAAAACTTTTCATATCCATTCTGTGATGGTTAATATTAAATGTCAACCTGATTGGATTGAAGGATGCAAAGCATTGTTGTTTTCTGGGTGTGGCTGTGAGGGTGTTGCCAGAGGAGATTAACCTTTGAGTCAGTGGACTGGGAGAGGAAGACTCGCCCTCAATGGGGGTGGGCACCATCCAATCGGCTACCAGCGCCACTAGAACAAAGCAGGCAGGAAAAAGTGGAGTAAGCTGACTTGCTGAGTCTTCTGGTTTTCATGTTTTTCCCATACTCAATGCTTCCTGCCCTTGAACATCAGACTCTAGGTTCTTTGGCCTCTGGACCCTTGGACGGACTTACACCAGTGGTTTTCCAGGGGTTCTGGGGCCTTTGGTCACAGACTGAAGGCAGCACTCTCAGCTTCCCTACTTTTGAGACTTTGGGACTCAGACGGACACACTACTGGCTTGCTTGCTCCTCACCTTGTAGATGACCATCGTGGGACTTCATCTTGTCATCGTGTGAGTCCGTTTATACATCTATCCTATTAGTTCTGTCCCTCTGGAGAACCTTAATTAATATACATTCTTTCTCTGTTTCCTTAGCTCATGCTCTGGTCCAGGCCATCATCATGTCACACTTTAGCTGCTAAAATCATGTTTGTCTTTCTTTCACCTCTCTTTCCTCAAAGCCTTTCTTTCTATAGCTGTTCAGATACCAATTTCTTTTTTCAGTGCTCTAACTTTAAAAGAATTTATATTGCGACTAATGTGCTAAGGTAAAAGACAATAGCTAGGGCTATTCAATGGCAGAAGCAAAATTACTTACAGATAATACAGAGTCATTTAATGAATTCGTAAAGAAGTTACAAAACACTATTTGAACGAGTGAGAGAGTATTTAGTGAGGAGGTAATAAACAAAATAGAAATGTACATTTTGATGTGCTAGATACCCTGTCAACAAACAGAAGGTAACAAAGTAAAAGTAGCTGCCAGTGTCAGGCACCAGTGCTGGCTTCCCCCTCTCACTTTATGCTGCTCTTTGTCACACAGTCCCAGAGGCAGCTCTGCAGGTGGGAGAGCCTCTTTTCATAAAATTCTCACTAAAAGAGCCCACACTCAAATCGAAAAGTAACAGAGTCAGGAAAGGAAGGGGTGAACTCTTCTTTTTCTTTTAAATTATTTTTCCCTCACTTAGGTCTTTCCCCCAAATCCTTTAGAGTAGCCACTGAATCTCCAAATTAGAAATCTTCATTTCATTGTTACCCTCAACGTAGTTATAGCACTAAGAACACAGGGTCTTTGCTTTATGTCTCATTGACTAAAAGGCCCAGTTCAGGTATTTGCCCATAACACCGCCATTTTTGTTCTAAAAGGAGTATATAAGATCTCAACTTCCTGTTAGATAGAAACTGCTTAATACCTTAAATGGTAGCCTTATGATTTGTTTTGCTTTGAATGTAACATTTATTTGCATTTATTTTCCAATGTTTCAAAAATCTCAAAACACATTCTAAAAAGAGTTTCAGCCTACACACCGAGACATGAGATAAGGTGGCCTTTCAAAACTCACTGTCCTCAAGAAGTTTTATAAGCTGGAACTGAGATTGGTTTATGCAATCAGTCAAGGTCAGTTCAAGATCACACACAAATCCTCAATGGAACTGTGATTCAAGTGCAGCTATCCTGACTACCAAGCTTATAAATTTCGAACAACTGACTAATGTTTGCAAAAGTTCATGAGGTTAGATTTTAAGTTGCAAAGAAATAAATAAGCGACAAATAACTAATCATCATCACCACAGGAGAACATTGTTACCAATACCCAGACAATATTTTTATCAAAATTCACCATTTGGAAAAAGGCCACTCAATCTCACTGAGTGCAGTTTTCACCATTAAAAGAAGGGTGGGCTATATGTATTTGATGGGACTTTGGAAGTCCAAATGCAATATATTAGGTATAGATTTGTACTGCCGCTATTCTTTCTAAACTACTACCCTTCTTTCTAAAATGTGAAAGTGAGTGTTACGGAACACTCAAAGCAATCATTCAGTATTTCACCTCCCTACTTTCCATTTGTACTTCAGTCCACTTGCTAGTCTCAACATAAAGAGGTGTAAAACCAGGAGACTTAATTCTTACAAATACCCACGCTTTGGTACTAAAATAACGCTACCTCCTACATTTCACCAGAGCTGCAAAATGCTTGCTTACCGCTGTTTCCAAGGGTGGCTCAAAAGATCCTGCAAGGACTAAAGAAATAATAAATCAGGAAATGTAGAGTACCTAACCTAATTTGTAATTTTGCGTGCTCACACAATTTAAAATGACACATTACAAATATTTATTTAGAAGAAGGTATTTCTAAATTGTATTATTTCGTATGAATAGTGAAGAAATATTTCCTGAAGGGAGGGTGAAAAAACATTTAGTATTTATAAACACAGAAAAATAACTGAAGAAAATCAAGTGAATACATTGAAAAGTAGCTATTATTATTCAACATATAACCACAATAAATTCATAATTTAATATTTTCTAATTGGTATTGCCTTAGAGTGACTGGGTGTATTTTTGTCCTTTTTTGTTTATATTTTTGTGTACTTCAGTCAGTATTTCCAAATTTCCTTGTAAAAAAGCCTTTTGGTATTAAAAGCTGTAGTATTTTGTATGGATGCCCATGCAGTGATATTTGAAAAATACAAGTTTCTCATTCATTTTGTACTTGATGTTAAAATTATTTTCATAAAGTATTTATTCTATTAAAAGAAAATACCCTGCATAGAGTCGATACATTGAGACCATTTATTAGGATCATCATTGATTGCAGACAATTTACATTGGAGCCTGCACATTGTAGATTATAAATTAGAGTTATTTCCTGGCTCAGGGTACATACACTCCTGACTGTAACTCAAAGCACAGTAAAGGCACCTATTATAAGCTGAACCAATCTTTCTCTCTCCTGGCGTGTGGAAACTGGAACAGAAAAGTACAAAATACAGTGGCCTCTAAGTCTAAGTTTTTACGTATAATAAACTTTAGGTTGGTGCTCTAGAGCTAAGTTTACTCCTGCCTCAAACTAAAAAAAGAAGAAAAAAGCTCCATTTCCAAAATATATAGATTCACCATAAGGGAGGGCATCACGCTCTAAAAGTCTGATGCAAACGATGAAGAAAGACAAAGAACAGGAAAAACGCTAAAAATGAAACAGTAAACTTTAAATAATCCATCTTATCGAAAATACATTTTGTTGTTATGGATCAAAACTATGTGCTTAAAAATAGAATTGAATTTGGCTGTTATGCACAAGTAGTTTTTTGATATTGTTAAGATTTTCTTATACATACTAAGGAATTATAGTAATAATGCTATTTTGAAATTTACTTAAGAATGTATCTTTACCCTGAACTTTGCTGAAGTTGTTTATCAGCTTAAGGAGATTTTGGGCTGAGATGATGAGGTTTTCTAAATATACAATCATATCATCTGCAAAGAGAGACAATTTGGCTTCCTCTTTTCCTATTTGAATACGCTTTATTTCTTTCTCTTGCTTCATTGCCCTAGTCAGAACTTCCAACACTATGTTGAATAGGAGTGGTGAGTGAGGCCATCCTTGTCTTGTGCCGGTTTTCAAAGGGAATGCTTCCAGCTTTGGCACATTCAGTATGATATTGGCTGTGGGTTTGTCATAAATAGCTCTTATTATTTTGAGATATGTTCCATCGATACCTGGTTTGTTGACAGCTGTTAACATGAAGGGCTGTTGAATTTTGTTGAAGACCTTTTCTGCATCTATTGAGATAATCATGTGGTTTTTGTCATGGTTTCTGTTTATGTGATGGATTATGTTTATTGATTTGTGTATGTTGAACCAGCCTTGCATCCCAGGTACAAAATTGACTTGATCATGGTGGATAAGCTTTTTGATGTGCTGCTGGATTCCATTTGCCAGTACTTTATTGAGGATTTTCACATCAATGTTTTTCAGGGATATTGGCCTGAAATTTTCCTTTTTTGTCGTGTCTCTACCAGGTTTTGGTATCAGGATGATGCTGGCCCCATTAAATGAGTTAGAGAGGAGTCCCTCTTTTTCTATTGTTTAGAATAGTTTCAGAAGGAATGGTAACAGTTCCTCTTCGTACCTCTGGTAGAATTCGGCTGTGAATCCATCTGGTCCTGGACTTTTTTTGGTTTGTATGCTATCCATTACTGCCTCAATTTCAGAACTTGTTATTTATTCAGGGATTCAACTTCTTCCTAATTTAGACTTGGGAGGGTGTATGTGTCCAGGAATTTATCCATTTCTGCTAGTTGTTCTGGTTTATTTGCATAGAAGTGTTTATAGTATTCTCTGATGGTAGTTTGTATTTCTATAGTATTCCTATAGAATATTCTATATACCTGCATAGGCATAGAATATTCTATATTCTATAGAATGCTACAGAATAGAAGTTTGTATAGAAGTATTCTATAGAATATCACAGGATAGAAGTTTGAATAGAATTCTATAGAATAGAATATAGAACACTATAGAATTCTATAGAACTACCACTTCTATAGTATTCCCTGATGGTAGATGGTATTTCTGTGGAATCAGTGGTGATATTTCCTATATCATTTTCTATTGCATCTATTTAATTCTTCTCTCTTTTCTTCTTTATCAATCTGGCTAGCAGTCTATCTATTTTGTTGATCTTTTCAAAAACCAGATCCTGGATTCATTGATTTTTGAAGGTTTTTTCGTGTCTCTATCTCCTTCAGTTCTGCTCTGATCTTAGTTCTTTTTTGTCTTCTGCTAGCTTTTGAATTTGTTTGCTGTCCCTTCTCTAGTTCTTTGAATTTTTATGTTAGGGTGTCAATTTTAGATCTTTCCTGCTTTCTCTAGTGGGCATTTATTGCAAAATCAATGTGCAAAAATCACAAGCATTCCTATACACCAATAACAAACAGAGAACCAAATCATGAGTGAACTCCCATTCCCAATTGCTACTAAGAGCATAAAATACATACAAGGTATGTGAAGGACCTCGTCAAGGAGAACTACAAACCACTGCTCAAAGAAATAAGAGAGGTCACAAACAAATGAAAAAAACATTTCATGCTCATGTATAGGCATAATCAATATGGTGAAAATGGCGATACTGCCCAAAGTAATTTTATAGATTCAATACTATTGCCATCAAACTACCACTGACTTTCTTCACATAATTGGAAAAAACTACTTTAAAGTTCATATGGAAACAAAAGAGAGCCCTCATAGCCAAGATAATCCTAAGCAAAAAGAACAAAGCTGGAGGCATCACACTACCTGACTTCAAACTATACTATAAGTCTACAGTAACCAAAACAGTATGGTACTGGTACCAAAACAGATATATACACCAATGGAACAGAACAGAGGCCCCAGAAATAACACCACATATCCAAAACCATCTGATCTTTGACAAACCTGACACAAACAAGCAATGGGGAAAAGATTCCATATTTAATAAATGGTGTTGGGAAAACAGGCCCATATGCAGAAAACTGAAACTGGACCCCTTCCTCACACCTTATACAAAAAAACAACTCAAGATGGATTAAAGACTTAAATGTAAGACCTAAAACCATAAAAACCCTAGAAGAAAACCTGGGCAATACCGTTCAGGACATAGGCATGGGCAAAGACTTCTGTGTAAAACATAAAAGCAATGGCAAGAAAAGTCAAAATTGACAAAAGGGATCTAATTAAACTAAAGAACTTCTGCACAGCAAAAGAAACTCTAATCAGTGTGGACAGATAACTTACAGAATGAGAAAAAAAATTTGCAATCTATCCATCTGACAAAGGGCTAATATCCAGAATCTATAAAAACTTAAACAAATTTGTAAGAAAAAAAAAACAAACAACCCCATCAAAAAGTGGGCAAACCATATGAACAGAAACCTCTCAAAAAGACACTTATGCAGCCAACAAACATGAAAAAGGCTCATTATCACTGGTCAATAGAGAAATGCAAATCAAAACCACAATGAGATACCATCACACGCCAGTTAGAATGACAATCATTCAAAATTCAGGAAACAACAGATGCTGGAGAGGATGTGGAGAAATAGGAATGCTTTTACACTGTTGGTGGGAGTGTAAATTAGTTCAACCATTGTGGAAGACAGTGTGGTGATTCCTCAAAGATCTAGAACTAGAAATACCACTGGACCCAGTAATCCCATTACTGGGCATATACCCAAAGGATTATACATTTATTCTACTATAAAGACACATGCACACATATGTTTATTGCAGCACTATTCACAATAGCACAGACTTGGAACCAACCCAAATGTCCGTCAATGATAGACTACATAAAGAAAATGTGGCATATATACACCATGGAATACTATGAAGCCATAAAAAAAGATGAGTTCATGTCCTTTGCAGGTACATGGATGAAACTGGAAACCATCATTCTCACCAAACTATCACAAGAACAGAAAACCAAACACTACATGTTCTCACTCATAAGTGGGAGTTGAACAAGGAGAATACATGGACACAGGGAGGAGAACATCACACACTGGGGCCTGTCGTGGGGTCGGGGGATAGCATTAGGAGAAATACCTAATGTAGGTGATGGTTGATGGGTGCAGCAAACCACCATGGCACATGTATACCTAAGTAACAAAACAGAACATTCTGCACATGTACCCCAGTACCTAAAGTATAATAATAAATAAAAATAAAAAGGAATGTTAGAATATCTTAAATTCCCATGGTGTCTATGCTGATCCTGATTAAAGACGATTTAACATGGAGACACTTGTCACCAGAAATCACTATGTCTCCAAGATATCAGGCCCCGATGCAGTATATTGTTACTCTTTATATTTGACAAATGGTACATAGTTCAGTTACAATTACTTCAAAGGAATTCACTTTATCAAAAAAGTCTGTTTTCAGTCATGAATATTTTCAAGTAGAATTATTTTTTTCTAGGCTCATGAAGGATAATTTTATCAACTACTTACTCATTTTGCATCTCTTGGAAGAGTTTATTATGCAACAAGTAAAATTACAGTTACTTACCTGCAGATTGCTTGATGTAGTAATTTCCCTTGTCCTATATCCCTTCCACCACACCCACATATAGATGGTATGTGACAACTTGCCACTTGAGGCCAAAATCCATGTTTTATTTATTTTAGTATTCTCAAAGCCCAGCATATTTCCCAGGACATAACAATATTTTATAGATATCCATGCAATTGAACCGAAATTGTGACTTGGAAATCTTTCAAATATGCTTAGGTGTGCACAGATTGACACTTGTTTAGTGAAGCCTGCCTTCCTTGAAAGCTCCTAATTCTCAAAATGGAGAATCTGAAGTATCACCAAAAAAATAAATAAATAAATAAAAAACAAAAAATAAAAAAAATCAAGGCATTTTCCAGGAAAATGGTCACTCTTTGCATTATTTATTCCTTTGTTTTCGGAGAGGAAAATATATACACAATGGTGGTGACTATCTACTCAGTCTGAGTCTAGACAGTTCGTCATCCCATTTCTACTGCCACGACCATCTAAAATGATACTCCCAGATGATTTTAAGTCATTGCAATCATTGTTGACCATGTGCTAATTATGTATGTCTTACCAACTTATAAATATACTTATAAAATATGTACCTAGAAACATACATGATTAAAAGATAACGGAAGCCAAATTTTCATCAGAACACGCTTTCTTTCTAGCTGCTCTATTCAACATGAAATAGGCTCCTCAATTATCAGTGAGCTGCTGTAACTGCAGACAACCTAGCACGGTACCCATCACACAGCAGATGACTAGCAAGTATTTGTTGAATGATAAAACAAATACATAAATTCATCATTAGAAAGTAGAATAAAACTGTTCAGTGTTTGTTAAAATAATCTTTCTCTCCATAGGGTTTTAGTAAAATATATGTTTACAAACAACAATGGGCAACAGCTCTCAAAAGGACTTAATTCAAGAATTCAGTCATTTTTACATGGTCATCAGCACTTAGTTGTAGAAAATGTCACTTTTATTTCAAAAAACATTGCAGAAAGATTATCAAAAGTAGGCATATAATTTCTCTAAAATATAATATCAAACATGGAAATTATCCTGATTTTGATGTCCAAAATTTAAAATTTGTGGAAACAATTCAGGCATGCATATGTTGCTTTGAATGTCAACATTTCAGCCTTGATGCTTATAGCTTAACATGTTGTTATATCATGTAACCACTAAAATGTATAACATATATTATCATTATTTAAAATTGCTGGACTCAAAATGCACAGGCCTAAAGAAGTAAATGTAATAATTATACAATCCACAACTAAAGATTCTCTTTATGTTTAGAAAATTTCCAATAATGGCTTCATCTTTAGCAAAAGTAGGATTTAAATATGAGACAAAATGTTTTGAACAGATCACTCAGAAAGAGTGACTTTGAAATACAGAACCAGAAACTATGATTCACACAGAAAAAAAGAAGAAAAAAGGAAAGAAAGAAAGGAGGGAGGGAGGGACGAAGGAAGGAAGGAACAAAGGAAGGAAGGAGGGAAGGAAGGAAGGAGGGAGGGAGGGAGGGAGGGAGAGAAGGAAGGAAGGAAGGAAGGAAGGAAGGAAGGAAGGAAGGAAGGAAGGAAGGAAGGAAGGAAGTCTTTTTCAGCATAACGAAGCATGAAGTGAATTGAGCTTGCTATAAGAAAACTCAAGTTTCTCTTTTTTTTGAGACAGGATCTTGCTGTGTTGCCCTGGCTGTATTGGTTCACTGCAACCTCTGCCTCCTGGGTTCAAGCAATTCTGCTTCAGACTCCTGAGTAGCTGGGATTGCAGGTGCACACCACCATGCCTGGCTAATTTTTGTATTTTTAGTGGAGATGGGGTTTCACCATGTTGCCCAGGCTCATCTCAAACTCCTGACCCAAACTCAAACCACCTGCCTCAGCCTCCCAAAGTGCTGGGATTACAGGTATGAGTCACCTCACCTGGCCAGAAAACTCAAGTCTCTTCATTGCTTTGTCATTTACTACTCAAGTTGTTTACACATGTAAACCTCAGTGTCTTTATATATAAAATAGGAATGCCTACTGTATAGTAGTGTTGAGAACCCAAAGAGAAAAGGTATACATGCTGAATGTTATCTAATAACTTTACTGTATAACTATAAGCTATCATTAATTTCACATTTTTATTGTACAGATATATAATAGCTGCATTTTTAAAAGAAAACCAAAAGAAGCGTAATGGTAGCCAAATGTAATACCTGCTTTACTCAGTGAATCTTTAATAAAGCCTGTCAAGTTGATTGATAGCAGCTGGGGAGATATACAGTCAGGTGGCATGGATTGGCATAGAGCCAGGAGAACCTGTACCTCCAATTCTGGTTCATCTCATTTTTCTTCTCTTTATCAGTCTTAGTTTTAGGACACTTTACTCATGTTTTTCCTCTTCCATTGTTCCCAGTATTAGTGTAAAATTATCAGCAGAATAATTGGCTAATTAACACCAATGATTTTAAGCTATGTCTTTTTTTTTTTTTTTTTTTTTTGAGACAGAGTCTCGCGCTGTGTCACCCAGGCTGGAGTGCAGTGGCGCGATCTCGGCTCACTGCAAGCTCCGCCTCTCAGGTTCACGCCATTCTCCTGCCTCAGCCTCCGAGTAGCTGGGACTACAGGCGCCCGCCACCACGCCCGGCTAGTTTTTTGTATTTTTAGTAGAGACGGGGTTTCACCATGTTAGCCAGGATGGTCTCGATCTCCTGACCTCGTGATCCACCCGCCTCGGCCTCCCAAAGTGCTGGGATTACAGGCTTGAGCCACCGCGCCCGGCCTTAAGCTATGTCTTTAATAGATTTTTATTTCGATTTCTTTAGGAAATTTTTGAGGATTATTTTTTAAAAATTTAAGTAGAAATATGGAGAAGAAAATTACAAAAAAGTCATGTATTTTACATTTTTTATATAAAAACACAAGCACACAGAGATGTATCTGTTGAATGTGTGTGTTACGGGCTCCTGGAGATGTTTGTTCAAAGTATTTTTGTCAATAATAGGAAGGAATTGAAGTGTTCTTTCCTGAGCATTAAGTGATCAGATTGTGCTACTTCAATTGTTTTTTTTTTTTTTCACCTGCAAAGAAACAGACACTACGATCTAATTGATTGTTTTTTCCATTGCCAAATACCACATAGCATTTATGTGGTGTTTCAATGACCTCTACTCCCCACTTGCTCTGTCTCCCTATACCCACTGTCTTCCAAATGCTTATCAACTATTTATAACAGAGGTGCTCAGATTTGTGTAAAACGAAAGAGAAGAGGATTATAACAAGTGAATGTTGCCTTAGCTACATCTATTCTAGATCTCTCTGACCCATAAGGATCTATAAATTTTCCTCTTGATTCTTCTTTTCTATTTAGTTTTTGCAGATTCTTAAGTATTATAAGACTTCATACTTAGGCTGTGCAGAAATGAAGTGGAATTGTAATTGAGTTTCTACTTTGTAAGCTAATGATTTCTGATTTTGGGGTGCTCACAAAGCAGACAGGGAACTCGTTAAAATACAATTCTGGTCCAACCACCAGTGATGGGGCGTCAATGAACACCTTTTATTACTCTGCTGGTTGGTGTCAGAGGCAGAATTTAAATTCAGATCTGACTCTGTCTCCTGTGTCACAACGTCCCGTTTAAAGCTATACAATTTAAACAGTAAACAAGAATCATTTATTGAATATTTGATGCATGTTTTTATGATGGCCTAAGGGCTTTCTCAGTTAGAAACCACGTATTTTACTAGCCAAGGCTGGAAACAGACAAGGTCTATTATGACATCTGATGAGTGAATCAGCGTCTAGAATTGTGCTTTCCAAAACAGTAAGTACTGGGCATGGGAGGATATTGAGTATTTGAAATATGGCTAGTGTGGCAGAAACCAAATTTTTACATTTTACTCTATTTTAATTAATTTATATCTAAATATCTACACGTGACAACCAAATTGTTCAGCTCAGCCCAGATATGGAACATTCTCATCATCATGGAATGTTCTCTTGGACAATGCTGACTATAACGTATCCTTCTGTCTTATTTTTATTTTTATTTTTTTGGAGATGGAGTTTTGCTCTTGATGCCTAGAGTGGAGTGCAGTGGTGCAATCTCAGTTCACGGCAACCTCTGCCTCCATGGTTCAAGTGATTCTCCTGCCTCAGCCTCCCAAGTAGGTGGGGTTATTGGCGTCCGCCACCACGCCCGGCTAATTTTTGTATTTTTAGTAGAGATAGGGTTTCGCCATGTTGGCCAGGCTGGTCTCAAACTCCTGACCTCAGGTGATCCGCCTGCCACAGCCTCCCAAAGTGCTGGGATTACAGGTTTGAGCTACCATGCCTAGCCCTTCTGTCTTAATCTATGTGTATCTTCAACAGTTTGAAATGATATGCTGCTATTTAATAAAAGTCAGCTGCCAAGATCAATGGCAGAGGCTGCCCAGGTTACATTTAAAATGACTGGCATCCAGATGCCATTGCTCTCAGGAATATTTCAGTTAAAATCAAGGCAAAAGCTACACCTGGATTCTAAGTTCTTCACTACCTGACATTAGTTGAATGTCTGTGGAGAAATATCCTTGATTGTTTGGTCTTATTTTTTTCATTTATCAATGGACACAAGCTGCTGATCACATTAAACATGGTAAGAAGTTGTAAAAGCCTGAATTTGCTGCCTTCATCTTTATTTTACGTCAATTAGAAATATGACAGTATTAGTTTCACCTTAGCCAATTCCCCCACTAGACACCTATCTCCCCTGGGAAGAGATTCCTGAATATTCACTTTTTTGTTGTTGTTGTTTTTGAGGCAGAGTCTCATTCTATCACCCAGGCTGGAGTGCAGTAGCACGAGCTCGGCTCACTGCAAACTTCGCCTCCTGGGTTCAAGCAATGCTCTTGCCTGAGCCTCCCGAGTAGATAGGATTACATGAATATTCACACTTAAAGTCTCTGACAGAGACCCCTAGGAAAGGGGGTTCAGCCTAATTCTCCTTTACTTGATTTGACTGACCACTCACAGCATATTTCAGTAAATAAATCCATGTAAACAAGGCTTTTCCAACTCTAACATGACATGTGTGCTGCTATCCTGAGTTTTTCGTTCATAGCCAGGACCCTTGGAAACTTACACTTCCAGATAGCATGAAACGCTACCCAGGATGCCTCTTGGAGCTCACAGTGGCAGTAGCAATTGTTGTGAGGCAGTGATCAGCACTTGTTCTTTTTCTGAGCTGTTTGTCCTTCCTCCCTCCTTCCCTCCTTCCCTCCCTCCTTCCCTTCTTTTCTTCCTTCCATGCTCAGTAACATTTATCAATACATAAATCCAAGCTCAAGGGTGCAGAACTCTTGAGAGAGTTGACTTGCCTAAACCCAAGTGTCTCAATCACAGCTGCATTTTATAATCATTTGAGATATAATTAAAATATTCTGATACTGCATACCCCGAAAGACTGTGTTTGGAAAGTCCCCCAAGTGATTTTACTGTGTAACTAGGGCTAAGAACCACTGGCAACATAATCTGAGACAGAAAGAAGAGTGGGGCTAAAGATGAAGCTTTAACAGTAGCAGCCACATGTAGGAGATGGTATAATCAATGACACAGACAACCCATTCCTTTCCTTTTCTCTCTTGCTCTCATGTGCTGTCTTCACTAGTACAATATGTGTGCGTTACTATGGTCTAACTCATCTCACCTTCTTCACTTAGTCTCTGGTATAACTTGGAATGCTTGCTTGCTCAAGATAAGCCTTAAAATTGGTGAGTGTTAGACAGGCAAATGCAGATTAAAAGATCATGTGTAGAAAACCGTAATATGGAATCTTTTAAAATGGTTTTAATTTCAAACTCTTGCATTTGATAGGTATTACTGTCTAAGAATCCCTTCAACTAAGATATCACATAGAAATTGAACCACTCTTGGGAACAGATGGTGAGGATGAAAAACGAAAAAAAAAAAAACAAAAAGAAGGAAATTGAACCACTGACATGCGAGGGAATAGATATGTTAGATTGCCAAAGGATTTCTTTTCTTTCTTCAGTGCTCTCTGTTGTTTTACTGAAACTGACGTTTAGAACTACAATAGAGTTAGAAAAAACATAGTATCAAAAACAGAAACCTATCATACTAAAAACACAAACACATACATAGGCTTTTTCCAACCCAACTAAGCTATTACAACATCTGGGAAAGGAAAATTAAGTAAAGTTAGTCCAGGCCGGGCACAGTGGTTCACACCTGTAATCCCAGAACTTTGAGAGGCCAAGGCAGGAGGATCGCTTGAGCTCAAGAGTTCCGGACTAGCCTGGATAACATGCTGAAACCCAGTCTATACAAAAAACACAAAAATAATTAGCTGGGCATGGTGGCACGTGCCTGTACTCCCAGCTAATCTGGAGGCTGAGGCAGGAGAATTGCTTGAACCAGGGAGGCGGAGGATGCAGTGAGCCAAGATCATGCCACTGCATTCCCTGAGCAACAAAATGACACCCTGTCTCAAAAAAAAAAAAAAAAAAAAAGTGCATACTTCAGCAATTCATAGAACTGGTGTATTTATTATTTCAAGGCAGTGTAAAGATGCAGGAATATATTACCATATTTCCCAAATATGGCGTGATTTTTTTTTCTCCTCATAATGATCCCTCAGAAAAGAGGAGGTTGCCTTATATTCAAACCTTTACAAATCCTTTATGACAAGTTGCTCTCCGTTTCCTCCAGGAAAGATATATTAGCTTGAAATATCCCAAATCAATTCTAGTTTTCTAGTTTTAGATGCTTTTTAGAAGATAACTTATAGAATCACTAAAAGCGGAAGCAAGGACATTTCATATAGATTTTGTCTTTGTGCCTGAGGATTTGACCTCACAATTGGAGATGTCACTGTAAACATGACTCTTTAAAATCTCCTTAAAAGCAGTGTAAGAGTTGCTATAAAGTGGAGATTGTCATTACACACCTGTGGGATGAATGAACAACAACAAAAAATGTTCTAATATTATAAAAGTTTATAGTTGCCGCGAGGGACAAATTTCTTGTTGACAGTGTGCTATGCTTTCAAAAACTGCTAATAAGCAAGATTGTTTCATTAAACACAGGGATGGAAAAAAGTCATATTTATAAATTAATATTTTTCCATATTACATTAAATATGTATGTATAATCAAGTTGACAAATTAAATAGTATAATAATACATTTAGTTGTTTAACGAACATTTCTAAAAGTCTGTTTTTTTAGAACACTTTCTTTGGCTTCGGTTTTAAGCAAATGAGACATTTCCTTAAAATTGGCACCACGTTAGAGCTGAGCATACAGTTTAATTATTTATTTACTAATATTTGTAATCAATTAATACTAAAAGCAAAAACAGGTTGTTTAATATCTGTGAGTGACTTTGTGTATGCATTTGATTTTTTTTTACTAATAGAACTTCATTTGTTTGAAAGAAAACTAAAACTGTAAATTAAATCTCTTTCTAAATAATAAAGTTCTACTGGAGTATTAGGTATTAACCCTCCATGACAGTAAATTTTATATTAACTGTCGATATGTTAATAATTTTATATTAAATGTCAATATGACTGGGCCACAGTTCCCAGAGGTTTGGTTAAACAATCATCTAGATGTTTCTGTGAAGGTGTTTTTTTAGATGAGTTTAACATTTAAATTAGTAGACTTCAAGTAAAGCAGATTATTCTCCGTAACGTGGATAGGCCACACTCCATCAGTGGAAGTCCTTATGAGAAAGTGTGAAGTCCTCTAAGTCCCCTGTAGAAGAGGAGATTCTCCCTGACACTGCCTCTGGACATGAACTGCAACAGAATCTCTTTGGGTCTCCAGCCTACCAGCCTGCCCTGTATTTGTCAAACTTGCAGGACCCCAAAATTACTTGAGCCAATTTATTAAAATAAATATAGATCAATTGATCTATCTATCTATCTATCTATCTATCTATCTATCTATCTATCTATTCATTTTGTTTCCCTGGAGGACCCTAACACTTCCTCTATCTCTGGTTCATTTTTCTGCATAGCACTTGTCCCCTTTTAATGTACTATAAAATGAATTTCATTTGCATGTTTCTTTATTGTCTGTCTCCTCCACTAGACTGTATTTCCCAAAAAGGCAGATACCATTAACTTTCTGCTCCCTAATTTTAATGCCTGGTACAAAGGGACTCTCAATAAATATTTATCAAATAAATGAATTAGATACTTCATCTGTCCTTCATTATATATTTAATATTTAAAACAAACTAAAGATTTCATTTTAAATCTAGAGTACATTAAAAAAACCATCATAACAATGAACAAATACAATGAATACATATTAAAGGTGGACGAGCACATTTATTAGACTGTATGTGATATTTTAATTGTTTAAATGGAACTGATTTGAAGTTATCTTACTATTACCTACACAGATTCATTAAAAAATATATTAAGACTAATAGCCAATTTTAAGAATAAGAACAGCTAATATATAAATAGTTATTTATATCCTATATAATATAAATGTATCTTAAGCAACAGTCCCATATTTTCATTACAGTTATGAACTCACTTTTTCATTTAATAATGGATGAAGGCTTAGATATTTGGTGTACATTTTTAGTTGTTTGCTTGAATTATGTAACATGAATTTCCTTTGTTCTCTGGGAATATTTAATCAAAATCTATTATCCAGTAAGAAGCTGAAATTAGTTAATGAAGTCCAATTCAACTTTTAAAAAGACAGCTTCTTTCTTAATTTCAGTTTATTTTGGAAACATGAAATACTTCAACATTATGTGAATCATTTTTACAATTCTTACTTTCAGAGCAAATTCATGAACATAAAATCATTAAACTTTCCAAAATCATATTGTATCTTCCAAATATATAAAACTGATTTTCATAAAAATAATATTATATTATCAGGAGAAAGAAAAAAAAAACTCAAACTATAAACAAAACAGCTACAAGAGTGAGAAAATATGGTATCTAGAAAGAAAATGGTTGTTAAGAGAAGGTATAAAACTATTTTTGAAACAGAATTAAAAGTGTTTATTTTATTAAAAAGTTGACATAGGTTATCTTTGGTGTTTATGACTTGCAAACTAAAGTATTTAATATTTAACATGTTTAAATACAAGCAGCAGCAGTTTGGTAATCAAAAGGAATAATTTGAATCATCTCAGAAAAGTAAATTTATTGTAATTAGGATATTTTAGAATACGATTAAAACATTTGAAAGAAAATGTATTCACCTTTCTTGTCATCGAAGTACAGAGTCTGTTGAGCTGGATTTGACCACTGGAGGGAGGTGTTATCATTTTGATCAACCCTGCAGGTCAAAATTGCAGTTCCGCCTTCAACAACGGTTACATTCTGTGTTAGTGGAAACTGCCCTTGGCTGCCTAAAAGGGGATTTAAAAAAATGTTGATTAAATGAAAGTCATAAAATGATTAACTGCCTAAAATCTACACTGGCCTTAACTTCTCATGCAAAATAAAATTTAAAACAACCAAACAACAACAAAACTATATATTACAAAAGACAGAAAAATAATTGAAAATCTTCAGAGAACAACAGCATTGACATATAATTAAGACTCCTTTGTACTCCCTACATGTTCTAGGAAATTTTTTTTCTCCTAGGCATACATAAAGATTTATATTCAAATAGTAATTATAATTATTAATTTCTCTAGGCTTTGCGTTAGTTAATATGGTACTAGACTTGGTCATTGTTGAAGATAAGGCACTGAAATAATTTTGGATAAGTTGAACTCTCTAGAGCAGTAGAGGAAGCATAAAATACTTCCCTGGTAGCTTTTATAATCCTGAATAAAGTTTTTGAAATATGGATACTAAAACTTTAGATTCAATTTCTGATAAAGGAAATCAAAAAAAGAATCCCACTTAACTAGGTTTTCTTGTAGAGTTAGCTCTTTTTAGAAATACATAATGTATTGTATAAAACAGTGGGAGTACTCTTTGAAAAGTGTAGGATATCCATTCAAGTTTTAAATGATTAATCCTAGGTGATACAGGTTAATACCCTTCTTTGTTCCTTTCTGTAGTTTCTTGTTTTTCTCCAAGTAATACATATTTATTTTATAATCAGAAAATACATATTTTTAAATGACCCTTGTTAATTTGGATATCATCAGTATGTAATCAAGGTTTTGCTCTTCCTAAGCATTTTACTAATTTATTAAAGTAATTAATGTAACAAATGTACTTAATAAGCGCAATTCTAATAGTTTAAACAAAATTTATGCACATGGATACATAATACATAAATTTCTCTTCAGCAAGATGATCTGAAGATAAACTCTGCTAAGTCTGATAACCATGATTAACATGGGTAAGAATGACTTTCTAGAACCAGGTTAAAATATTATTATGTAAGCAAGGTAGTTCATTAAGTCAAGGATAACTTACATATGCAAGAACACTGTAATGACTTAATCACATCCATGAAACGTATTTCCTTTTTATTCTTTAGTTTTGTAATGATTTGATAATTACTACAAGCACCACTTGAGGTTATGCTGGAACTATTGGCATAAGAATCTTATTAGCGGGGATTCCCGGGCCAGATGGCCAAACAGGAACAGCTCCGGTCTGCAGCTCCCAGTGAGACCAAGGCAGAAGGCAGGTGATTTCTACATTTCTAACTGAGATACCCAGTTCATCTCACTGGGACTGGTTAGTCAGTGGGTGCAGCCCATGGAGGGCAAGCAAAAAGTAGGGTGGGGTGTCACCTCACCCAGGAAGTGCAAGGGGTCAGGGAACTCCCTCCCCTAGACAAGAGAAGGCGTGACTAACTGTGCCATGAGGGATTGTGCTATACGGCCCAGATACTATGCTTTTCCCATGCTCTTTGCAACCCACAGACCAGGAGATTCCCTTGGGCGCCTATACCACAAGGGCCCTAAGTTTCAAGCACAAAACTGGGCAGCCATTTGAGCAGACACTGAGCTAACTACAGGAGTGTTTTTTTTTGGTTTTTTTTGTTTGTTTGTTTGTTTGTTTGTTTGTACCTCAGTGGTGCCTGGAACTCCAGCGAGACAGAACTGTTCACTCCAATGGAAAGGGGGCTGAAGCCAGGGAGCCAAGTGGTCTTGCTCAGTGGATCCCACCCCCACGGAGCCCAGAAAGCTAAAATCCACTGGCTTGAAATTCTCGCTGCCAGCAGAGCAGTCTGAAGTCGACCTGGGATTCTCAAGCTTGCCATTACTGACGCTTGAGTAAGCAGTTTTCCCCTCACAATGTAAACAAAGCCTCCAGGAAGTTCAGACTGGGTGGAGCCCACTGCAGTGCCAAAAATCCTCTGTTGCCAGACTGCCTCACTAGATTCCTCCTCTCTGAGCAGGGCATCCCTAAAAGAAAGGCAGCAGCCCTAGTCAGGGGCTTGTAGATAAAACTACCATCTTCCTGGACAGAGTCATTGGGGAAACGGACAACGGTGGGTGCAACTTCAACAGACTTAAACGTTACTGCCTGCCAGTTCTGAAGAGAGCAGTGGATCTCTGAATACAGTGCTTGAACTCTGCTAAGGGACAGATTGCATCCTCAAGCGGGTCCCTGACACCCATGCCTCCTGAGGTGGAGACACCTCCCAGCAGTGGTTGACAGACATCTCATATAGGAGAGCTCTGGCTGGCATCTGTCAGGTGACCCTCTGGGATGAAGCTTCCAGAGGAAGGAGCAGCCAGCAATCTTTGCTGTTCTGCAGCTTCTGCTGGTAATACCCAGGCAAACAGGGTCTGGAGTGGACCACCAGCAAAATCCAGCAGCACATTAAAAAGCTTATCCACCACGATCAAGTCATTTTCATCCTTAGGATGCAAGGCTGGTTCAACATACTCAAATCAACAAAAGTAATCCATCACATAAACAGAACCAATGACAAAAACCACATGATTATCTCAATAGATGCAGAAAAGGCCTTCGATGAAATTCAACACCCCTTCATGCTAAAAACACTCAATAAACTAGATATTGCTGGAACATATTTCAAAACATTAAGAGCTACTTATGGCAAACCCACAGCCAATATCATAATGAATGGGCAAAAACTGGAAGCATTCCCTTTGAAAACTGGCACAAGACAAGGATACCCTCTCTCACCACTCCTATTCAACATAGTATTGGAAATTCTAGCCAGAACAATCGGGCAAGAGAAAGAAATAAAGTGTATTCAAATAGGAAGAGAGGAAGTCAAATTATCCCTGTTTGCAGATGACATGATTGTATATTTAGAAAACTCCATCGTCTAAGCCCAAAAACTCCTTAAGCTGATAAGCAACTTCAACAAAGTCTCAGGATACAAAATCAATGTGCAAAAATCACAAGCATTCCTATGCACCAATAATAGGCAAACAGAGAGCCAAATCATGAGCAAACTCCCATTCACAATTGCTACAAAGAGAATAAAACACCTAGAAACACAACTTACAAGGAATGTGAAGGACCTCTTCAAAGAGAACTACAAACCACTGCTCAAGGAAATAGGAGGGACACAAACAAATGCAAAAATATTCCACGCTCATGGATAGGAAGAATCAATATTGTGAAAATGGCCATACTGCCCAAAGTAATTTATAGATTCAATGCTATCCCCATCAAGCTACCACTGACTTTCTTCACAGAATTAGGAAAAAAAAAAAAAAACTACTTTAAATTTAATATGGAACCAAAAAAGAGCCCATATAGCCAAGACAATCTTAAGCAAAAAGAACAAAGCTGGAGGTATTACACTAACTGACTTAAAACTATACTACAAGGCTACAGTAACCAAAACAGCATGGTACTGGCACCAAAACAGACATATAGACCAATGGAAAAGCACAGAGGCCTCAGAAATAATGCCACAAGTCTACAACCATCTGACCTTTGACAAACCTGACAAAAACAAGCAATGAAGAAAGGATTCTCTATTTAATAAATGGTGTTGGGAAACTGGCTAGCCATATGCAGAAAACTGAAACTGGACCCCTTCCTTACACCTTATACAAAAATTAACTCAAGATGGATTAAAGATTTAAACATTAAGACCTAAAACCATAAAAGCCCTAGATGAAAACCTAGGCAATACCATTCAGGACATAGGTATGGGCAAAGACTTCATGACTAAAACACCAAAGCAATTGCAACAAAATCCAAAATTAACAAATGGGATCTACTTAAACTAAAGAATTTCTACACAGCAAAAGAAACTATCATCAGAGTGAAGAGGCAACCTACAGAATGGGAGAAAAATTTTGCAATCTATCCATCTGACAAAGGTCTAATATCCAGAATCTACAAGGAACTTAAACAAATTTACAAGAAAAAAAACAAACAACCCCGTCAACAAGTGGGTGAAGGATATGAACAGACACTTTCTCAAAAGAAGACATTTATTCATCCAATAAACATATAAAAAAACTCATCATCACTGGTCATTAGAGAAATGCAAATCAAAACCACGGTGAGATACCATCTCACGCCAGTTAGAATAGCAATCATTAAAAAGTCAGGAAACAACAGATGCTGGAAAGAATGTGGAGATATAGGCCCGCTTTTACACTGTTGGTGGGAGTGTAAATTATCTCAACCATTGTGGAAGGCAGTGTGGTAACTCCTCAAGGATCTAGAACTAGAAACACCATTTGACCCAGCAGTCCCATTACTGGTATATATCCAAAGGATTATAAATCATTCTGCTGTAGAGACACATGCACGCACATGTTTATTGCAGCTCTATTCACAATAGCAAAGACTTGGAACCAACCCAAATGCCCATCAATGTTAAATGGATAAAGAAAATGTGGCACATATACAACATGGACTACTATGCAGCCATAAAAAAAGGATGAGTTCATGTCGTTTGCAGGGACATGGATGAAGCTGGAAACCGTCATTCTCAGCAAACTAACACAGAAACAGAAAACCAAACACTACATGTTCTCAGTCATAAGTGGGAGTTGAACAATGGAACATATATATGGACACAAGGAGAGGAATATCACACACCGGGGCCTGTCGAGGTAGGGGGGTAATGGGAGGGATAGCATTCAGAGAAATACCTAATGTAGATGATGGGTTGATGGGTGCAGCAAACCACCATGGCACCTGTATCCCTATGTAACAAACCTACACATTCTGCACATATATCTCAGAACTTAAAGTAAAAAAAAAAAAAAATTACAAAGTTCTAAAACTCAGATGGTTTCTATTCAAAAAACAACAAGTTTTCTCCTAACTTTATAGAAGAGAATGTTTAATGTTATGCAACCAAAAGATTTTCCTAAAACTGGGCACTTGTGCTTTAGACAGGTAGTTTTCTTTTCTTTTCTTTTTTTTTTTAGATTGATTCTCACTCTCTTGCCAAGCTGGAGTGCAGTGGCACAATCTTGGCTCACTGCAACCTCCGCCTCCCAGGTTCAAGTGATTCTCCTGCCTCAGGCTCCCGAGTAGCTGGAACTACAGGTGCCCACCACCATGCCCAGTTAATTTTTGCATTTTTAGTAGAGATGGAGTTTCACCGTGTTAGCCAGGATGGTCTTGATCTCTTGACCTTGTGATCCACCCATCTCAGCCTCTTAAAGTGCTGGGATTACAGGCATGAGCCACCACAACTGGCCAGACAGGTAATTTTCTTATTGTGCAAATACAGGCTATTTGTGGCTCAATAAATAAAATGCTTGATAACTGCTGTTCCCCCGTGGAAAAAAAAAAAAAAAGACTCTTATTACCCAGAAGCCTGTTGATTGGCATCATAAGAGACAGAAGACTCTGAAGGGGAAAATTTCTTTACAGACCTAAATGACACAAGCATAGAGGTTCGTGACCACCTTACAAAATTAAGCCTATCACGTAAAAAATCTGATATCAGAAGCTTTGTCTCTTCAATGCCAACCTCTCAGAGTCACTATGGCAACTACCCAGGATATCGCCCTGTAATTTGTAGGGTGGAGTTTTTAAATTGAGGTTAGGAGATGTCTGGAATAAATTCCTTGATAGTTGACTGGAAAGTCAACAGGAGCCAGAGTGGGATGTGTTTTGCCTTCAGCTCAGAGGTGACCTCTAGCAAGGTGACATGGAGAACTATCAATCTTGTGAAGTGAGGTGAGGTGAAAAACCACATCAGAGAAAACATGAAGTAAGACAGAAAGAAGAAATAATTACCAGAGATTAGGAGCTCACCAATATGAAGCTCTAAATGGTTTCAAAACACTTTTCTTGGGCCCCTGATATTGATGTAATGCATCCATTGAGCAATCAGGGTGTTATTCTTTAAGTGATAAAAAGCACGCAACTGCTAATAAAAATATACATAGTTCAGCCCAGATGACATTTTGATGATCAACCAGTACATAAATAAGACTGTTTGCTTCTTTAAAGAAGTGGAAAAAGAGCAGTGATGCTTGTGAAAATCTCATCCACTACATTTACAAAACAATTTTCAAAACATTCCCATAAGAAAATATCATCCTTCTCATTTCACAGATGGGGACACTGACACTGGGAGGTGAAGCAATTTTTCCATGGTGCAACAAAGTCAATGAACCATTTGGAGTTTGTTCTGAAAGTTCAACATTTTTTATTCTTATCTTTCCACAAAGGCTTTAGCCCTGTTTGTTTAAATGTAGATTAGACAACAATGAAAACAAATGAGTCATCATTTAAAACTTTAAATTGCAAATTTAAATAAGATGTCAATATGAACTGTTCTTAAATATCTTATCCCCTTGATAACATATTTCTGATAACTAGCTGTCCCTAAATATCTTATCTTATTGAGAACTTACTTTTATAATGTATTTTTTCTTGCTGGCCCATAGCCAAGAAAGAAACTAATGTTTGTAAGAGTCCTTTACATACCAGATACTTAATATACACTAGTTTACCTATACCTTGTTCTTCCAGGTTGGAGATTAGAATAGCTTCTCTCCATCTTCTCTCCACATGTATTCTGACTTTGAAGTATGACTTTAGTTCCCTAGGACCTGCAGCCTAAAATCCCTGCAGTCAAATAACTTAGTTTTTCCCAATACAGAGCAAGCTTCTGTGGAGAATCTCCTACTCCTAAATGCCCTTGGGATATGTGGTTTCCAAAATCAATTCAAAAGCTTTGTTGAAGATAGTCAAAAGTCTCAAAGCTATGAATTGCCTTTTACTTTGGATTTTAACCTGAAGAGAGCATGAGTTAGCTGCTACTTTTATCTTTTAACTCTTCATGGTTCAAGATCTCCATTCAATCTTAGAGTCTTTCCAAAGAAATTACTAATTTTTCAAATTAGCAAAATTAGTATGGTACCAGGTAACCGTAATTGATAATAATACATTGTGTATTGCAAAAATGCCAAAATAATAGATTTTTAATGTTCTTATCACAAAAATAATGGTTAAGTTAGTGAGGTGATGAATATGCTATTTAGCTTATGGAATCTTTTTGTAATGTATGCAAGGATCAAAAAATCAATTGTACCCCAAAAACATGCAAAAGTATTATTTGTCCATTAAAATACATTTTTTAAAATTTAAAAATCTTAGCCTTAATTCAAGAATTACATAGATGTGGCCGGGCACGGTGGCTCAAGCCTGTAATCCCAGCACTTTGGGAGGCCGAGGCGGGTGGATCACAAGGTCAGGAGATCGAGACCATCCTGGCTAATATGGTGAAACCCCGTCTCTACTAAAAATACAAAAAATTAGCCGGGCATGGTGGCGGGTACCTGTAGTCCCAACTACTCGGGAGACTGAGGCAGGAGAATGGCGTGAACCTGGGAGGCGGAGCTTGCAGTGAGCCGAGATCGCGCCACTGCACTCCAGCCTGGGTGACACAGCGCGAGACTCCGTCTCAAAAAAAAAAAAAAAGAATTACATAGATGTATTAGAAAACCTACTATGTGCCTTGCTTTGTATGAATCAACATCTGAAGGATGGATAAAGAAAGAGAAGCTTACTAAGGAGTCTGCAAAGTAATTAGATACTTTAGGAGAGAGTTTAATGACCAGCAAGAAGACGGCCCCGGATGGTACTGTATGGATCTTGTTTACTATCTGCAAGGATTTTTAACATACATTGGTCATATCATTGAGATCTTATTTTAAAATAATACTGGCTCTGGCTAAGCTCGCCACCATCCTAGATTTCAGAGGAGTCATTCGTATCAAACAAGCATATGACAAGATTTAAAAGAAACAAAACTTTCTCTTGGGAATCTTAGAAGCTGGCTACTTTTCCAAGCAAGTTACATTTATTATTTTCTTCCCCTCCTTCTAGTGTTTACTTCCTCTTATCATTTGTGTAAATATCTCTCTCCCTTACTTGATTCTAATCTAATTAAGGTTATAGTAACAGGGACATGTTTTTTCTCTTTTAATCAGCTACACTGTTTACCATATTGTATAGTAAATAAGAGCGCTCAAAAGGCGTTCACCACCTAAAGTAAATGCATCATTTTAAAACAATGGCTGGCATTTGCAGGGGCCGTTTTGACAGTAGAATTTACCAAGATAACTTAAGTTTCATGCATTTATTCATGGTCAAGATGGAAGGGCAAAAAGAAAGACTAATTCTTCACTGAGAAAATATATGAAGATGGACTTCTGTGATTCTGAAAGTATTTTACCTTTCCTTCCTTGTCCAATTTATCTCGCACCAACATACATTTTAATAGAGACTTTTCAGTGGCCAGGAAAATAAGGTAAATTCAATTCTGACTAAGCAACTGTGATAAAAGCTAAACACAGCTTATAGTCAAACATGTCAAAGGTGCATTTAGACATTTTACACCTATTTTTAATAAGTGAATGAACATTTGAAATCCAAGTAAAACTTGATATGCTAGAGCTGACTCACACCAGCTCCAGAGCATCAACTAGGTGCAACTCTTCTCAATTCATGCCCAGTGACATAGGTTGGCAGCTTGAAATTGACCACAGAAGGTGTATTTTTACCAGGGAAATTGGCAAACACCACAACTCAATGATTTTCTCCATAGAGCATGTTGTTAAACATTTACACCTCTGAAACTCATCCTTGATATCTCTTTTGGGTGCTTCTGTGCATATTTTCAGCTTTCTCCCCATTCCCACCCACAATTCTTCCAATAAAAATCCTTCAAATAGGCTCCCTTTTTTCCTCTACTCTGTGAACAGTGATCTTGAATTGCTAGTTTTCCTTTGGCTGCCAAGTTTAGTTCTCTCTAACACCAGTGGTTGAAAACCATTTAAGTTAGCTTCAGAGGTTATGCAGAAATGATGTTCTTAATTTATTGCCATGAAATACATTTTAATGAAGAGCAATAATTCAATATCCTGAAATAATAATTCTCCTGGTCCTGTCTTTAAATAGCAGACTGAACAGCTGCCATTATTCCTTCAATGTTACCATCTGTCATATAATTAGGAAAAGAATGGTCAAACCTTTTTTGAATACATTAGGAATTATCAAGTTCAGAATCAAGTGAACTGAGTCTTGACTCCTGTTGACCTCAGTTAGTTAAGAGCTGTCCCTCCCTCACATGTTTCATGCGTGCCTTCCCTGCCTAACCACCAAGAATCCAGCATGCTATCACATAGGACATAAAGAAGAAAATTCTAAGATTATGGCCACTCTTACCTCTGTGACAGGCTATGATGTGATCTTAGAGCATAAAAGCAATAAGCAAAGCAGTAGAGAGAGATCTTTGAAATAAGTATTGTTGAAAGAGACTAGGAAGATGCAAGTTTTAACACTGATCCCAAAGCATCCCTCTGCTTTCGAAAATAACGTCATTCAAGCCTTGCTATCTCGATTGGATGATGAGTGGTGGCAATGGTTTTCTCCATCTCTCTTCCTGTGCTAAAGATTAAATGTGGCCACAGCAGCGGATCAGTGCACACTGCACATGAGTGCTTGCTCTCCAAGAGCAATAATCACCCGAAATATATCCAGACACACAAGCAGAGGTTGAGGCTTTGCACATTTGAGAGGAAGCGAGTTAGTCAGTAGTTTTGGAGGGTTAATAATCAAAGTTGTGAGCTGTTTAACAGGAGTTAAGCCCTCTCACTATTTTAGTTACTAAAAATGAGCAAAACTTTTTCAAAGGAAGAAACAGATTTAAAACAGTGAAGAGCAACAAACAAAAACAAGACGTTAAGAATATTTAAGACACAATTTGTCAATAATAAAGTATAAAAGTCTCATGAGATAAACAATACCAAGTATTTTGACCCTTCATCTGGGCATATATTTGTCCTTAGTGAAAACTGTCAACTTCATCTACAAAATTATGTAATTCAACAGAGACATAGACACCTGAATCAAATAGCATACATCATGTTTTGGTTGTTTTAAAACTATTTTTGTATTTTCTCAAGAACCTCATTTAAACAAAAATACTGTTCTTATATTAAGGTCCTCTTATATCTTGGCTGTGAAAACACAAATGCTAAATAGATCAGGAGATACAAAATAAGTTAATGGTTCCTAAATATAAAACTCAAGAAGAAATGATAGAAAGAGGCAACACAGTTTTAAATGAAGTACAATGTTAGCCTACTATTCTTTAAGTTTTTCCCTCAACTATTTTCAGCTTTTTTTGTTTTCTCCCTCTGTCTCTGTCTCTGTCTCTCTCTCTCTCTCCCCCCCTTCCCCCGCCTCATCTGTTCCGTCAACTGCTAAGGGGTATTTATACAAGGAACCTGTGTCTTAGAAAGTTCAAGATCATTCTTGTTGCCTAAATTAGGGTCTAAAAATATATCTAAATGCACACATAGCATGCTATTACTTCCACTAAATTACTGAAGGCATTCTAAACAAATAACCTTCTAATGTGAAAGTTGTGGCTCAGTAGTTGTGTAGACTGAAGCACATATTGCATTCTAAAGTCTATTGGACTGAAAAGCACAAATGTCATTAAGGCCGGCCTTTAATTCTTGAGGGAAGGGCAATGAATGCCCTATCATGTGAGATAGGAAATGAGAGGAAAAATTAAGACTGATAATTAAGTGCCGAATGTTTTCACTTTTGGAATGCCCCTATGTTCTTTCAAATACTTAGAATTCTGTAGTTATTTTTTTAAATCATTTTATTGCAGGTTTTAGGTTTGTCTGAAAGACTTTAAGTTGTCTACTTTCCTAGGCAACCACATAATATTTTATTTTTCTTTGATTCTACTTCATCCTTTTGAATTCAGCCTGTCTTTTAGAGTACAACACCTGGCATCCACCTTCTGTGCCACCACTCTGCCCAGCCACTGTGGAGCATGGCCGTCAGTCTGGTGCTGCTTGTCAGTTTCCATAGAGACAGGAAGTACTTTGGAGACCTGTATTCGTTTGCAACTGCCAGACCAAGGCAGGGAAGAAACAAAGCTGGCCGGCAGTGGGTCTTGCAAGGCCAGAAAAGGTTGGAAGGGCTTTCACCTCCTGATATCAGAGTGTAACACTGCCAAATTGGCAGCTTCAGCCCTTACAGTCCTGTAGACCAGATCCTGGTGTTCACTGTGGCCATTGTAAGCAGCCCATTCTGCTACCAACTTTGGGAGCAGAAACTCTTGTGTACCCGAAGCTTGGCCCTAGTTCTTTGTTGGCTTCTGATCCATGACAAAAGTCTCTTTCAGATTTACAGTGGCTCCCACAGCTCCTGACCCAGAGAATTGTAATTCTCCTGTAGAAATTTTACCTCTTTCTTTTTTCCAGAATGTGATAATAGTTTTCTAGGTCGCTCACAGCAGATCAGGGAACTTATGGGATAACCACTGGGTTGTTTCCAGTTTACCTACACAGTGACTGTGAGTAAGTGACCCAGATAACACATAACATTATACCAAAACTAGCTACCATATGCTGTGTCTGTAACAGGACTTATATTTAGAATTAATTCTTGATTGTCAGGATCAGAGTCAGCTGTGGGGAGATTTGTAATGTAGGTGAAACATAACATCATTGTCTTCCCCTTCATTTCAAAAATGTTTTGCATGATTGTGATACCTCAGCTTTCTTTATTATAATATTCCCAGCACAGTTATTATTTCTACATAAAATACATTTTTCTAATTTCTTCCATTAGTTTTGTTTTACTCAGCCATATCACTAAAGTTTTTCTTAATTTATGAAATCCCAAGTTTTACAGAGCACTTAGAAAATCCTAGGAAACTTTATTTAATGGATGCTTTATGTTCTTGCCTAGTGGCTGCATTGCTTTAGCATGTCTTAAAGCATTATCAGATTTTTAAAATTCTCAACACTTTTTTGACATGTATCTGTACAAAGTCAATTCTTTCTATTCTTAGCTTTTCTACTTATTACCCTGCCAAAATGGAAAATGAACACAAACTTGTTTACACACCATGCTATTAGTCAAACAGAATAAATACAAATATATAAGGATTTCTAACAAAAATAGATTTTTGAAATGAAAACTTTAAAATAGATTTTGTTTTTATTAACTTATCCATATTTAATTCACTCCATAAAATGTTCAATGTTTTCTCAAAAATTCAAACCATAGTTTATTGAATGAACGCATGATTTTTCAAGTAAAAAGTGAACTCGACGAGTTGCTCACATTTATGTTCACCAGGTTACTTTTGTTCTCCTACAAATATATCTTCAAATATTGTAATGTGGAGGAATCCAAAGCAAAGGAAAGAATTTCAAAATGAAAAGAAAATTGTATGTGTCTCAAGGCAATATAAAAGAATAAGAGGGTTTTAAAATGATTTCTGTGATTTTTAAAACAGGCTTACCTGGTAATTATTATGTATACATAAAGTTATTTTATCTTTCTAGAATATTATTTTCAGGTTGAATGAGCAAGACCTGAAACTGACTAGCTTTACTTGCTAACTGATGAACATTTGAGAGGCAGCCTTCCAGAGAAAAGAAATTTATGACCACAATCACAGTCTGGTTTGTAGTGAAGCTCAATCACGCTACTAAATTCTAAATTGAGATGTCAAACTGGAGGAAATATCCTGGAAAGGAACACACAGATGGTAGGACTCTTCTGGAGACGGGGTGAGGAATATAGTGCTGAGCACACAATAATCAATTTTCTGGAGGCAATTGGCTGGGTGGGACATAACTGTTTAAAACTGAAGTCCCTGGGAAAAACTTCAATCTAAGGCTCAAAAAAGGGAAATATTATACGTATATATTTGTTTCATCCAGTAGGTCTTAGAAGGTTGATATAGTAAAGAAAGTCACTAATAATACTAAATTATAATATATTTTTTAAATTACATAAGATCAATAAAAATTGAAATTCCTAATAACAACTGTGAACAGCTAGAAATGATTCTTGCCCACCCAGCAGTAACAGCCTAAGGAAGGTAAGTAAAAACAAAAAAGCAGAGATAAATAAAGACTTAGTTAAATGGCGAGAAAGAGCCAAACATTTAAAAATAGTCCGAGGTCAAGAATGTTAGAGGCCAGGGCCAGTATTCCAAAAAGCAAATCAGCTAATGCAAAAGTCTAGGTTTGCTGTTGAAAGAACTGAAAAAATATCAATAGGACTGGCACACAACAGACAACAATGGCATAGCCCAAGATGAGGTAGAAAAGAAGTTCAAGGCCAGACCATGCAGGACTTGTTATGTTATAACAAGGAGCTTACATTTATTCTACACGCAATGGCAAGACATTGAAAGAAGTGATATGACTCAATTTACATGATCAAAAAATGCTCTTTTCTAATTAAAGTTGACCCTTGAACAAGATGGGTTTGAACTGCACAGGATCATTTATACAGGGATGTATTTCAAACAAATGCAGGCTGAGCATATGGTACTTGCAGGATGAGAAACCCACATATATAGAAGGCCAACTTTTAATATAAGCAGGTTCCACAGAGTCAACTGTGGGACTTGAGTACACCTGGATTTTGGTATAGTTAGGGTTCTGGAACCAATGCCCCTTGGACACCAAGGAATGACTTAATCAAGATCCCTAAGTCAAGCATTTTTAACCTTGAAGATGAATCATTGTAAAAATTGTGTTTACAGTCAAGTAATTCATTGAGAAAATATCAAAGAATCCATTAAATCCTGGAATAATTGATTTGTAGAGGTAAAACATTTCATGATTTTGAATTTTACACTGCAAAATACTTACTATTAAATGGAGACCCATCTTGTACTGGCTTGAGTTTGTATAAAACAGGATTGTTATCCATATACTCACATCCTCCTCACTCTTTGATGGAAAATGTGTCCTTTACTTCCACTCTAAAATGTCATTGGCTTGGTAAGTTCCTTGTTATTAATGATGGTGGACATTTATTTTATTGCTTGCTTATAAACTGCAATAGTTATTTGGGAGAAAAGAATATATTTCTGGTAATCCCCCTGTGGGTGTAAATACTATATTTAAAACAGTTTTCTTTTTCAAATATATATTTATCTGAGTGAATAACAATAGTATGCTTTCAAATGAATAAGTTCCCGGCAGACTACAAAAATGTGGTAACACAAAATTTAAGTTTTTCCCCTGTGAAATATAAACTTTATAAATACAACTTCTCCTTTGACTAATATCATAGAAATAATTTTCTTTTCCAATAGCAGAATTGTTATCCCCAAGATAACCGTTGATATATGAATGTGAGACATGTATAAAGCGCTTGATAGCAGAGGTATACATATATACAATATTCAATTCTCTGACAGACATGAGATACTGCCTTAGACATGTTGGGCACATATGTTTGAACACATAAACATTGTGTTCAAATGATAGTACCTTAATTGTTTAAGTGTTGATCAATACGTAGAAACATAGAAATAAACTTGCAATATTCCCTAACGAACAAACTAGCTTTTTAAAAAACAATCTAAAATAACACAGTAGTTAAAAGGATGTGTTTTCCACTGTTTGATCATTTCTGAATGCACAAAGATTTCATTAATGTTGATTTCACCCATCTTGTCCATGTTTACATGCTTTGATGTTCAAGCCCTTTGTAGTGCCATATTAGATCTAGGGGAACAGTACTCTATGAGAGTTAAGTGGAAACTGTTGTGGGAACATATTAAAATGAAACTTGGTACTTTGTTTCATTTCTACAGATTTCTACAGATAAATCAGCTAAAAGAATTATACTTCTAATAAAGCAAACTGAGAATTAACACTATATTTTTGCATCCTTTTTTGGGATTACTACATTTTTAATCTGTTCATTAGAAAATTATAATGAAGTGTTTTTAATTTAAATTATTAAAATAAACTTCAATAAAAGTTAAGGTGAAATTTTTTAAAATATTTGATTCTTTACATTTATGAATGCAGATTCTGGAGAATAGTTCCAAAATGATAGCTGGAAAAAATACATTCACAGCAAAGTCAATGGTCTCTTCATTATAACATTGGGGGGAAAGGGCTAATAATGAATTATTGACCTTTCCTCCAGTATCCGGAACTCCTAAGCAGTTTCCTTTTGGTTGAATCATCTTTGCAATTCAAATAATTCATAGATATGTACTGGATCCAAAATAAATGACAACTGAGGAAGTTGTTATGTACTAGGCTAAGTGCCTGCATGCCATTGTTGAGATTGTTTATTGCATAATAAATTATCAGTATTGATTAAATTTAGTTGTACAAGAACACGGAAGCTGATGGAAAAATTCCCAATAGCCGGTGTGACTACCAAGACAAAATGCTTGAACAGACTCCAAAGATGGAAGCTTCCCTGAGCTGAGGTCGCTCATGCTAACTCAGTCTAGTCGTTAGTACAAATGACTATGCATATTCGGAAGCATTTCAAGGAGTCCCAGGGCGTCTGCTAGCTGTTGACATTCTGTTGTATCACCTGTCTTATGACTTTCAGGGAAACTTGGTATTGGATAAAGTTTGGTGTGTTTCGTAGATATTATTGTATCCAGGAAACCTAGAATTGTGCTATCATGCTAGCAAAGTGGGAACTGCAACTACAATATCCACATTAACACAAGATAAAATTTCTGCATAATATATCTGCTGAGGTTCAGGCTATTCTAATAATTCTAATAACAGATTAGTCTCATTATTCATGCTTAAAATTGTACTTATTTGTCTTATTTCCTAAAGAACTAGAAAAGCAAGTACAAACTGAATCCAAAATTAGTGCACAAAAGAAATCATAAAGATCAGAGCAGAAATAAATGAATCTGATGCTAAAAAAATATAAAAGATGAACAAAATGTAAAGTTGGATTTTTGAAAAGATAAAATTGACCAACCTTTAGCCAGACTAAGGAAAACAGATAAAAGACCCAGGTAACGGAAATCAGTGATGAAAAATGATGCATTACTACTAATTAATACTACAGAAATTCAAAGACTCATTAGAGTTTGTTATGTTAACTATATGCCAATAAATTGGAAAATGCAGAAGAAATGGACAGATTCCTAAACACAGACAACCAACCAAGATTGAATCATGAAGAAATACAAAATCTGAAAAGATCAATAAAAGATGACAAGATAGAAGCCTTAATAAAAAGTCTCCTGTAGAAGAAAAGCCCACAGCCTGATGACTTCACTGCCAAATTCTACAAATATTTAAAGAACTAATACCGATTCTATTTAAACTAGTTCAAAAAATGAAGGAGGAGGGAATACTTCTAAATTCATCCTGTGAGACTAGTATTACCCTGACACCAAAACCATGCAGAAACACACACACAAAGGAGAAAACTCTGGGCTAATATCTCTGATGAACATAGATGCAAAAATCCATATCAGATTAGAAGTAAATAAATTATGAAATGAATTCTGTGTATACTTTGTGCAACAATAGATTTTCATTTCAATGTGCTAGCCTCATACACTTTAACAGATGTGAAACCAAACGTGTGTTTTGGTAGGTAGGTAGATAGATAGATGATAGATAGATAGATAGATAGATACATAGACGATAGATGGATAGATAGATAGATGATATATTTAGATCTATTTCTGTCTTCTCAGCTGCATGTCATATTAATGATACCTGATTCTTATTGCTCAAATTTAGATATAAACTGAGTGTTGTATTTCTAAAATCAGTCCATTAAATACAATTTCAACTACATTGTCATTACTAAAATTCCTCTTTCAGATAAGTCATAATGAAAAATTAGCCTTATTGCTTCATAGCATTCCCTTGTTTATAATTTTGAAAATTGATCCATATTTTCTTCCAGTGACTTAGTTGTTACCAAAAATTTTAATAAATAAATCATTGGAAGCTACAGATTTCTCAAATTAAGGGCATTGAATAGAATTAGCCAAAGATTCAGGGGACAACTGCAGGAAATTCCAAGTGTTCTGGTTTTTGGGAGCAAGATGGGAGTAAGTGTACACTTTTGAATACAACTATTACTTCTGAAATGACAAATGTGTGTGTGTGTGCAGTGTGTGTGAGAGATAGCGTGCATGCCCACATGCATGAGAGGGAAAGAGAGATCAATAATTATATTTAGTGAAAATTTATTAAGCTCACATTTGAGGCTATAATTTCAAGTCCCATTGTTAAAATTATTCACCAGTTAATCTTAAAGTGAGGTACACAGATGATCTTACTTTAAAAAAAATGTGGTGCATATTTTTCTGACAAATGTTTTCTCACCAAAGAGAAACAATAACCAACTTCTCAAGTTTAAAGGTCAAATATCCCTAAGTAAAGTCCTACATGCATAGAATCCATCATTAATCAAAATGATCTAATTAATGATAAGATAATCCAGTAAACTCTGCTATTTGTTACAGTTTGAATTTTGTCAGTACCAAACTCATGATTTATAATGCCATGATAGCTACTTAAAAATATATAACGCTTATTTAATGAGGAAATTTTGGCATGTAATGCACTTCCTTCGTTTTTTTCTTGAATTAGCTTGTGTAGCTCCAGGGCACAGGAAATATGGACTCATATGGCAGGGTTGATAAGCATCAACTCTCCCTGCTGACTTGGGCCAGCAAGCTGCTCGTGAATCCAGCAGATGTTTCTACTGTTTGGACCAATGGGAACCTTATGGACCCTTTTTCCTTCGTCTCCTCCCAGGAGCAAATGTTAACGCAGCAGAAACTTGGACATATGCCAAATAAGAAGCAGAAGGGTTGGTGAGAAGTAGGGTGTACACATATCTATAAATAATGGGCATCAGTGGTTTGAGGTGACTGTTAAGCTCTTTTATTGGCTGATTTTTGTGCATTTGCTACTTTATTTAACCAAATCTTATAAACTCTGCTATTCTTACATAAGAGTTTCATCCTAAGTATATAAATCTAATCCTTGACTATGCTAGTTGTTTCAAGATAAAAACAAAAAAGAGTCTGAATATATGAAGTAAGAAAACTGGTTGTTTCTTACATCTTTTCTCACATGAATAGAAAAACTACCTAATCATCAACTTGCATATTACCAGAGTAAATTTACATTTTGTTGACATACTAATATTGGGCCCTGTTCTGATAAAAATTTCTAAGACAAAAATAATTTAAAATTTAAGCTTTGCACTGTTTACTGAATATCATTCTTGTTGAGTTGAGTTTTAAATGTACTTTTGGAAGAATGCAATCTGATTAAATTAAATGTAGCTGTTCCTTCTCTCTTCTTTAATCTCCCTACCCTCAATTACATTAACCCAGGGGAGTGGCTATCACTTTTGAAAGACTTGGTTTTATTATCTATACCCAAATTCTGTATTCTAAAATTCTGTATTGTTTCTAAGCAAGTTTTCTCCTCTAAGCAATACATTAATTTAAGGAGAGAAAAAAAGATTCAAAAGAAATGGAGTGTATTTCTTTTTCTTTTCTTTTTCTTTTTTTTTTTTTTTTTTTGAGACGGAGTCTCATTCTGTTGCCCAGGCTGGAGTACAGTGGCAGGATTTTGGCTCACTGCAACTTCCACCTCCTGGGTTCAAGCGATTCTCCTGCATCAGCCTCCAGAGTAGCTGGGACTTCAGGCTAATTTTTGTGTTTTTAGTAGAGACGGGATTTCACCGTGTTAGCCATGATGGTCTCGATCTCCTGACCTCGTGATCTGCCTGCCTCAGCCTCCCAAAGTGTTGGGATTACAGGCATGAGCCACCTCGCCCAGCAAGAAATGGAGTGTATTTCTTAGCCTCTGAAACTGTATATTTCCTTCATTCATTACAGCACAGTAGATACATTTCCTGTTGACAAAAGAGTTAAAATGTTAATGGAAAAAAATGAACAGAGATCACTTAATGCTTGTTAATTTCCATTTATTCTAACATTATTTATTGAACACATACTATGAGTAAACCACATTAAATTCAAATGAAAAGAAATAGCAAAGTGCATAAGCACAAATACATAGTATAATAATTGATAGAAGTTGTTTTAATAAAGTCAGCATTAAGAATGTTCTATTATACACTCAATCAACTCCAAAAGCTACACTAAGTGGCTGCTGGGCAAAAGCCTTGTTTTCATTTGTTTCTAAGATTACTTTGGAAAGGGCATGTCGTTTTGAGCAAAGTAGCAAATCATAAGTGGCTAAAAAATGTTGGCAGTATTTCAAAATACTTCCTGTGCATAACATCTACAATAGGTGTGTTTAGAAAAGACACTCACTCACATACATTTTCAATGCCAAACATTTTACAGTTTTTCTTTGTTGTATTCTAACTGTTAATTTTAAATTTCGTCAAGGATTCTGTGGGTATTACTTAGCTTTGTGAAAGGAAATAGAAAGTCTGGTCCAAAACACTGGCAAAACATGGCCATGAGGCAGAGGCATTATAAAGATTTAATTTCCTACAAGAGTATTATTTGCAAGCTGTGCAAACAGTCTTTGGTTAAACAAAGAATCAAGATGCTGGAGATTTTACATCTCAGTTAAACAACCACAGATATAATTCCTGATTTAATTTTTATAATTAAAAACCCCTCAAAAAAAGACTATTTTTGCATTTTCTACATTCTCTTTTAGAAAAAGGACTACGAAAGCTTTCAAAAGACTTTAGGTAACAAACAAAATAAAGCATTTGCAATAGACTCTCCATTGTGCTCATGGCCTGGTGCATACCTTGCACCATGTAGACAATCAGAAAGAGTGTGTATGAAAGAGAAAGTAGAATATAGAACCTAAAGGAAAGAGAGCACTTAAATTCATATCAGATAATGACAAATATATGCTAAGTTCATAAAATAATTCAGTACTAAAACAACTTCAAGTTTAAAAATAGCAGTAAGACTTAAAGGCCAATTACATGAAGGATAGAATGGAAAGGCAACCACTGAGCATGCCCTTGGTGTCCCAGTTAGGTGATAGAATAGATGGTGATGCCATCTTAATTAGTTTCAAGTACTGACACAAAAGGAAAAGTTCATGGGTAGCAATTTAATCAGGGCTTCATTGGCCAGTTCTTGTGATCTTGGCTGTGCTCCTTAGTGCATCTACAGTTAGTTGCCAGCCATCTGCTTTTGGGGAGTTGGCTTCTGGGGATAGGCTGGCTGTCAGCTGGGGTGACAGGTGGTGACTAGGCTTGATTTCATGGCTCCTAGGTCCCAAGAGCATGGTCCAAGGAACAAGCTCTTTCCAATTCCCTTCTTGCTCTATGTTTGTTATTGTCTCATTGGCCAAAACAAGTCACAAGGTTAAGCCCAGAGTCTATATGGAAAGAGACTACCTGAGGGAACAGATACAGGGATACATGACCGAAATAGCAGCTATTGCAGGAGGAGACTGAAGTAGTTGATTAATTGAAGGAATAACATATCTAAAGGCAAGAAAAAAATTAAGATTATTTTCACAGCTCAAACGTTGCAGGAAAATAAGGTTTATAAAAGATCAGAAACATATCTATGAGGACTGATCAACATATGCCTGAGGGACTTCACTAATTGAAAAAATGAAAAGAGGAAGCAGAAGGCAATGTTTTGAGAAGTGATCAAATGAAGATATTAAGGGTAACCAACACTTTTCAAGAAATTTGTCCATAAGGGGATTTAAGAAAAAGTAAAAGAAGGTGTAGATCTTTTTCTTGTTTTATTGTTTATGATATGTAAGTTAGTAGCAATGGTGTTGTATAAACTTCACTGTGACCCAGTAGACTTTTCTCTGTTCTATAGACAATTATTTCATGAATGTTTGCTTTGATCAAACAGAAAGATTGAGGACAAGAGTGGGAAGAACTAGCTCCAGTGTTTTCTCACTTCAGGAAAAGCACCTCAAAAGAAGTACACTATTTTAAGGTCAGTAGTATCATTGTGTATCCAGTATAGCACAGTCCTCTTTAAATGTGCATGTTGGCCTACTAGTCACACCCTTATTTTTCTGATGGCAGCATTAACAAAGCTAATGAAAATAAAAATAAAAGCTATTATGAGAGTTAAAGAAGAGTACACTTAACTCATGTTTCAGATTTCACTTAAATAATTGTGGTCCTTATTCTGAAATTATTTTTCATTACTTAATGGTTATGGAAACTCAAGAAATATTTCTTTTTTCTTTATCATATTGATCAACTCCAATTGGACCACTAGATGTTACTTAGTCCTTCATATCTTCACCAGTTCAATCATTGTGAACATTGTGAACATTGTACTACCTACCTAGTTCCTTTTGTTTTTAAAATAAGTAGATAAGGGAACTTAATGAAAACTAAATAAAAACTAAGCTTTTCATTGAAAAATGATCTTAGCAAATATACAGTTCCCATTCTGATTTTTGATACATGTATGATGGGAATATGGTATCTGTAAATGTTTAAAATGTAGGTAATATGGCTTGCCTGTGTCCCCACCCAAATCTCATCTTGAATTGTACTTCCTATAATCCTCATGTATCGTGGTAGGAGCCCAGTGGAAGGTAGTTTAATCATGGGGGTGGTTACCCTCATGCTGCCCTCATGATAGTGAGTGAGTTCTCACGAGATCTGATGGTTTTGTACGCGGCATTCCTCTCTTCGCTCTTCACTTCTCCTTGTTGTTGCTATGTGAAGAAGGACGTGTTTGCTTCCCCTTCTGGCATGATAGTAAGTTTCCTGAGGCCTCCTGAGCCATGCTGAACTGTGAGTCAATTAAACCTCTTTCCTTTATAAATGGCACAGTCTCATGTATGTGTTTATTAGCAGCATGAGAATGGAATAATAAAATAGGAAATAATAAAAAGATGCTCAGCTCAAAACTGCAGAGCCTCTAGGCATGGTATGAGTGTTTCAAAGAGTAGCTTTACAAATATAAAGGTGTGTAAAAATAAACTTTATTTTATTGACTACTGACTTCAACAGTCATTGCATTGACTGAAAAAAAAAATCATTAACTCAGGAGAATGCAAGTTCTCCTTTGACTAAAAATATGCCCCATAGAGACCCATGGCCCTAAAATACTTAGAATTATCCTTAAGTATTATCCTGTAAAGTACTCTCTTGTATTTGGACAATGGCTAAAAGCAAAATTTCACCCCTAGATTTAACATCAATTAAATCTAATCAAGTCCTAAGTCTCCTTGTCTTAAAGGAAAGCATGTGCTGTCACTTAGATTTGCCAAGATGGATTTCTTTGTTTATTGTTGGAGTCCGATAGGCCTTTGTGTGTTACACAATGAAAATAAAGTGTGTGAAGAGTGTGTCTTTAAAATTTATGCAAATATTTTTTGGTCATAGGAGAAATACGCAAATAAAAGGAAACTACAGCAGTGTTAGGAGAAAGGGAGAGTGAGGCTAAGTGAGAGGGTGACAAGTTAGCAAAGTAACAGTAGGAGGTGAGTGACCTCATATACATAAAAGATATATTAATTATTGTGTTATTCCATTCGCACATTTCTATGAAGAAATACTGAAGACTGGGTAATTTATAAAGGAAAGAGGTTTAGTTGACTCACAGTTCTGCATGGCTTGAGAGGCCTCAAGAAACTTACAATCATGGTGGAAGGCAAAGGAGAAACCTTCTTCCTAGAGTGGCAGGATGGAGTGAGTGCATGCAGGGGAAATGCCAAATGTTTATAAATCCATCAGATCTCATGCATTATCATGAGAACCTCGTGGGGGAAACTGCTCCCATGATGATTCAATTACCTCCACGTGGTCCTGCCCCTGACATGCAGGAATTATGGGGATTTCAATTCAAGGTGAAATTTGACTGGGGACACGGAGCCAAACCATATAAGTTATATTCAGAATAATTTTTTAAAATGAACCTTTTTATTTAAAATTGTGTATGTGTGTGTGTATGTCCACACATACACATATGGATTCTTCTTTATCTTCCTGATAAACAGGAAATACAAATGGCATCATTTCTAAATAATGCTTTTCAACAGGTGCATTTTTTGAACACTAAAATAATATAAACACACTAATAATGCTTCTTTCATCTTTTCTTCTCCTAGACATTTCCAAATGTTTTCCTCATGCTACCATTATTTAGGGCAGGAGCCAAATTAGGCTCAGCCCATATGGTTATCCTAGGTTGCCTCTCTTTGCCCTTACACAGAAATCATAATGGATGTTTCTACTGTTCACTGATTGAGGTCTTGAAGACAATATAACACCTACATATGCATATTTTGTATACCTATGCATATTAAAATGAGATAAGGGGTAATATCTGTGAGTTCATCTACTTTGACATTAGAGTTTGCTTCAGGAAGATTGTTCATTATTTCTGACGGTACAGACTGACTTTTATCACTGCCCTATACTGGAACGCATAAAAAACTTTTCTATAAATTGGTTTGCCTACATGTTAGACAATTTGAAAGAACGTACTTTTTGAAGACTGGGTTTACATACTTCTATTAAATAATGCCAGTGTGGAAGATCTCTTCATAAGCCAAATTTTACTTTAAATCAGGTGTATTGAAATGAGAAAGGATAAGAGGTATGAAGAATAGAAGAGGAATATAGGAAAAGGTGACAGCAGAAGAGCCAACCATGAAAACCTGAGTTTAAAATACAGCAGTCCAGGTGCGGTGGCTCATGCTTTAATCCCAGCACTTTGGGACCCCCAGACGGGCGGATCACTAGAGGTCAGGAGTTCGAGACCAGCCTGACAAATGTGGCGAAACCCCGTCTTTACTAAAAATGCAAAAAATTAGCCAGGCATGGTGGCGTGTGCCTGTAGTTCCAGCTACTCCAGAGACTGAGGCAAGAGAATTGCTTGAACCCAGGAGGCAGAGGCTGCAGTGGACTGAGATCATGTCACCACACTCCAGCCTGAGCAACAGAGTGAGATTCCACCAAAATAAATAAATAAATAAATAACAATAATAAAAATTTTAAAAATAAAATATAGCAAATGTTTTCTGTACAACTAGATACATTAGAATGTCATGAGAAAGAATGTCATAAAAATTTTATTTATGAAAATGATAATGCTGAAATACAAAATGAAAAATTTGCATAAGTAGATGAAAGTAAGAGAAAGAAATATTATGCATATTTATGTACATTTTGGAAATATAACAAGCAATGAATTTGAAACGGTTTAAAAGGAAACATGAATAAATAATGTATAACCTGATTTATACTAGGGGAACAAATAAACAGGAATGCATTAAATTGTGATTCAAAGACCATATCAAATCAAGTCATATTATTTAGCAGAACTTTCAGGCATGTCAGAGATCTATTCTATTCTGTTTTGCAAATACCATATACCTAAAGGTAACTGGGATTCATTTTTCTCTTTTGACTTGGTAATATTTACAAAAAAATATATAATCATCATGATTGAGAAGTAAAAACAATTAGCACTGAGTATTTACTTAGGTAAGATATTAGAAATCTAATATTTTATCAAAAATGCCTTAACACTTATATTGAAATATTACATTTCTCTGGTGCACAAAAATATAGTCTCTCACAATTAAAGAGCAGAAATAATTTCAAGGTGTATATTATTGTCAACAATATAAATAAAGATAAGAAATACATCTAAAAGTAAATAGCTAGGAAATGGCTAGATGGGAATTTCAAACTAGATCTTACATTAAATAATGTTCTATTCAACTGTTCATTCAAATAATAAGTTATTAAGTTCCTCTGCCAGACCTGACAGGCATGGGTTTTTAAATAATATTAAAAATGAGAATGGTGATTTAGCTTTGGTAGTATTCACGAATTAGAGAATAAAAGTAACATTCTCTTTCTCTTTCACTGTATGTGTGTGTGTGTGACAGAGAGTTTGTGTGTCATATTTTCCTTAAGATTTACAATGTTTTAATTTTTTTTTTTTTTTGAGACGGAGTCTCGCTCTGTCACCCAGGCTGGAGTGAGTGGCGCCATCTTGGCTCACTGCAAGCTCCGCCCCCCGGGTTCCCGCCATTCTCCTGCCTCAGCCTCCCGAGTAGCTGGGACCACAGGCGCCGCCACCACACCCGCAAATTTTTTGTATTTTTAGTAGGGACGGGGTTTCACCGTGTTAGCCAGGATGGTCTCGAACTCCTGACCTCGCGATTCCACCCGTCTCTGCCTCCCAAAGTGCTGGAATTACAGGCGCCGCCACCTCGCCCGGCTAGTTTTTTTGTATTTTTAGTAGAGACGGGCTTCACCATGTTAGCTAGGATGGTCTCGATCTCCTGACCTCGTGATCCACCCGTCTCGGCCTCCCAAAGTGCTGGGATTACAGGCGTGAGCCACCGTGCCCGGCACAATGTTTTAATTTTCAATTCTTAAACTATTTGGCTACTAAATCTGTTTTATCATTTAAAAAAATGTAAAGATATATTTTTCTACCAACACTTAATTTTTCTCAATGAAGACTATAAGCCTAGAATGAGTGATTTGTTTTCCCTGTTTTCAACATTTTATTAATTAAAACTTCATTTTACTAGTGTAACAATAATGAAGGTATAATTAAGTTTCTTATATATTCTCATTATAACCCCAAATAGAAATTCACAGATATTTTTAATTGCTGAAATAACAGTAACTGGCTTGTATATTGATATGTGCATTAAAGTAATTTTCTACATCAATGAATTCGTGTTAGAAATAGTTGCCTGTACTAAAATTATGTTTCTTCTTTTGCTCTAAAAATCCTTTAATAAAAATCTTCTACTTTTTAAATTACTGAAAGATTTTAAAGGTAATTTAGTACCTAATAACATGTAGACATGAGTGGATTTATCTGAATAGAAACTGTGTGTTGGAGCATAGTTTTCTCATAAATGAGAGTATAATTCCTTTTTCATGTCAGTAAGTTTATTGTATCAGATTGTATATAACTGAAATAATGGAAGATCAACCTCTAGTAATCTTTTAAAACAGAAATGCACTTAGTATAGCACCAAATCTATTTTATAGAGCTGAATTTAGAGGAAGCAAAATTCCTAAGAAAAACAAGAAAATTCAGCATAGGAAAAAAAAAAAAAAAAAAAAAAAGCAGTTTATAAAATTCTGAGTACAAATGATTATCTTAATAAATCATTCTGAATGGATTTTGTTTTTCAAGTTTATAAAGCTACAATATAGTCATCACAATCTGTTGAATGCTATGCAAATTTATCGAACTATGTCTTTTAAGACCTGAGCCAATCACCAATATATTATAGTAGTAATTCCTGCATTAATACAACTGATGATATCAGTAGTAATATTATTATACTATTATAGGGCACAAGGCTTTGAAAGTAGGATCATTTAAATTGTTTTGCAGAAATGTAAATGGACACCTATTTAAAGATTTGAAAGAATTGTAAATGTCATGAGACAAACCTGTTGATGTGCTTTAGAAATTTGGGTTTTAACTTGTATTCGATACTAAAAATCCTTACTGCTCTACACAGATGCTCAGCATGGTCACCTTAAGTATGTTAAATATTCCATTCATTTCTAATTCTGAATTTTGTTTACTCCTTATTTTTTTTTTTTTTTTTTTTTTTTTTTTTTTTTTTTTGAGACGGAGTCTCGCTCTGTCGCCCGGGTTGGAGTGCAGTGGCCGGATCTCAGCTCACTGCAAGCTCCGCCTCCCGGGTTCACGCCATTCTCCGGCCTCAGCCTCCCGAGTAGCTGGGACTACAGACGCCCGCCACCTCGCCCGGCTAGTTTTTTGTATTTCTTAATAGAGACGGGGTTTCACCATGTTAGCCAGGATGGTCTCGATCTCCTGACCTCGTGATCCGCCCGTCTCGGCCTCCCAAAGTGCTGGGATTACAGGCTTGAGCCACCGCGCCCGGCCTACTCCTTATTTTTGATGTAGGTTTATGAAAATCACATGATGAAAGTGGTATCGTAAAGGGCTTACTTTCATGATTATATAAGGGTGTGTGTGTGTGCATGTGTGTGTGTGTAAGTACACATATATATCTATATGTAATTATGTGTGTACATGTACGTGTATTTTCTAGATTTAACTGATTGGCAATGATTTAACTATGCACGTGTGTATCATGAAGATTTAATCACACTGAACCTGGTGGAGCTATCGGTGATTAAATATAACTCAACGATACAACTCTGCTACTTTCCCAGTGTTTTCGTAGGCTTCCCAATCTAACAATAACTACCAAAATTATTTAAAATGATTGTGGCCCATAATGTTATATCTAACTTAATTTAGGTGACCTATTACGAGGGCAGACTTCATAATCTTCCAGTAAAATAAAGATTAAAATTGAAGTTTTAAAGAAAACCACAATTTTTCAAATTCCAGAGCTATTCTCAGGATTAAAAAAAAAAAAGCTAGCATACATAAACAGTAGCAATATTTCTGGTTGCAAGAGACTAATAAAAATGTTTCATGAGGATAATATTTTTGCAAAGAAGGTAATAAAATTAGCATTAAATAAGATATATCATACTTTTTACAGATGAAAAGCACTTCTTGACTATCTACATATTAAAACATTTCTTTGTGCATTCTGCTTGGCATACGGTGACTATAGAATCTTCCTCTTTAAACTGCTGAAAATTATTGCCTTTCTGTGAATAATTGCCTTTTTCTTATGTTAAGAAATTCTACCGTAAATAATACTGCATAAAATATCTGTAGGCTATCAACATTAAATTTAAGAACACCAATATGCATGTGGAAATCATCTGAATGTTATTTTCTCCTGTCCATCTAAACCAGGAGACTGCACATCTGTTTGTTGAGAGACATTTACCATATTTGTTCTTATATTCCTTTTAGTTATTTTTAGTTAGAAACACAATACTCCTGTTCTTCAGTTAAAAAAAAAATGTAGAGAGAATAGAGGTATAAGGCTTTAAAAATGTAGACAAAGGATCTAATGAAAGTACAAAAGCTATTTGTCAAGGTTAATGAAAACAATTTTTCAAATACAACTTTCAAAGCAAAAAGTATCGCCTCAAAAAGCAAGATTATGCTTTCCTGAATAGGTAAAATATTTCCCTTTAAAAAGGAAACAGTCTATCGATATTAAAATTTTGGCTATTAAGATAAAATTACATCAATTTCTAGTATTTTTGTATCCATTCGCCACACATTTGTACATATTTATTTAGTAAAACTTTCCATGAAAAATGCATCATTTTTAATACTGAGGATCAGGAATGACCAAGATTGGCACGAACCCCAGCACTCAGGAACTGAAAGTATGAGAAATCAAGGACATTAAAACAACAAGCAGCAATCTCTAGTCTTTCTCTGAAAGATATCCTGTGTTGTTGATTATCTCAGATGTAAATGTGCCTGAAAGCAATACCATTGTATGGAAAAGTGGTAATCCAACTAATGAAGTCCTAAACAAGTAATCAACAAATGCTTATTTGACAAGTAAAGTTTAAAAAATTGGTATATTGAATATACAAATAAGTGAAAGACTTTTTATGTTGGCCGTTTCTCTCATCTGAAAATATAGATTTGGGGATATAGATGTTTTTGTGACAGGGTTAAATGGACTAAAAATAGCATTTAATGTTAAGTTCCTTGTTCAGAGATCGCTAGCTATGAAAACACTTTTCCTCCGGTACCTATCTTTACAGCCAGTCTGCATTGCCCAGCTTGCTCTTCCATTAAATGTGACTGTATGGCTAAATGACAAAAGAATGTAAGGAGAAGGGGCTGTTTATTTCCTGGGGTTGAGCCATTAAAAAGTTTCACACCACTCTGCTATGTTTTCTTCTTCTTCGGGCTGACTATGACATTCTGACAGGTCTTTTTTATTTTGCTTTGTGTTCTAAGAAGACGACAAGGCTCTTGTTTGTCAGCCTGTTTCCCTGAATTTCTTTGGGGAAGAGGTGCACTCCTGGGATCAATATGCGAACAAGAAAAAATATGTGTATCTCAGCTGCTTAATCAATTATGCATCTGGGATCTATCTGTTATAAGAGTTAGCTTTACCTAACTAATACATTTATCACAGGGAATCATACAGCAAAATGAACACATTTTTAGCTGGAGTCAAAAAAAGAATGAAAATGGATGAGAAAATGAAGAAAACTGGAAATGAAAGACAAAAAGGAGATCTGAGTTACTGTACACTTAAGGCTGTTCTCAGCAGATGTGAGAAAAGAAAAGAAAACATGGCTTCTATTCTAGACTGTGATGAGAGTTAAATAGAGATAAATGCTTCTTGATTGTCAATGGCATTTTGTATTTTAAGGTTTGCAAAATATCCTCCTCCTCTAAACTGAACGACCTGGTTAATCTCTGAATGCCAGTTTCTTGGCTGCTGAAAAGGAGGGAGGTTAATATTCCCTGCTTATTACTAACTATTAAGATTTTGAAATTCTATGATCAACGCTATCCTTTTTATTGATCACCAGTGCCAAAAGAAGTGAAACTGAGTTAGAAACATATACATTTTGGTTTGTTTATGAGAATTTGTCTATCTTAATTCAAGGCTTATATTCAAGATCTTAGATATTCCATAAATTCTTCTTAGATGGACCCATACACACAGAGAAAATGGCAAGGAACACATTTTCTACATACACACACTTAAGAACAGATCTAAGTAATTCAAAGAAAATTTCAATATTCGAATGCAGAAATTCCAAAGTTAAGCATAACTAGAAACAGTTAGTTTTAGTATAAAGAAAAATAGTAAGTTAATGATCAGTTAATATTATGAAAATTCTCTTTTTCCATATGGATACATCTGAGTGTCTTATCCTGCACAGTTTCAAAGCTGGCCCAACTTGTTTTATGTTTCATAAATGCTTTGGTTAGGACCGATCTTGCTAACCTCAACTTTATTCTCTCCCCATGATATTTTCATTTGCTTCCAATAGTGTCAGAGGTGCACAGATTCTTTTATCAATACATTTTATACACATACCAAAAAAAAAAAAAGAGAAAAGAAAGAAAGAAAAAATACAATACGACAGCAGCTTCTGAAGGTTCAGTGCATTTACTATCCCTTTTGCTGAAAAACTTCACCTTTCTTGATTTGTGACATTCTGGTTCAACTTGGAAAGAAATGGAACTAGTTCTTTCTGATCATTGACAAAACACTTTTAGGAAAGAGCAAAATCCCTTCTTCAACTCATTATAGATCAGCCATCTAGAGAGATGGAACTTGAAGAAAGACATATTTCATTTTGGAAAGAAAAATCCTTTTCAGAAATAATTCTATCAGTGTGTCGTAAATGTCTGGCCTGTTCTCCACTTCTTTTTGAATATTTACCTGCAAAGAGAGACCCTTTTAGAAATTCCTTTGTTCATTCCTACCTATCTGCTTCTATGGGTACATTTTTCTAGACATTTCCATCCAATGTTTAGTATCTGTTTAAAAACGTGTAAGTGTAGATTCAAAAGCTGAAACTAATTTCAAAATATTAAGTATAGTATGAAAAATATCAGAGAGATATACATTTTGCTCAAATAACTTACGATGCTTTATAAGCAAGCTTTGTTTTCCCGATGCAAATAATAGAAAAAATACTGAATTCTAGACTCTTTCTTGAGAAACTTTTCAGTTTATTCAACTTAAAATAGTAAATAAGTATTACATTCATGCAACCATAGGCACATTAATTTTTATTTAATTTCCCTAAAGAAAGCTATGGATTGATTTGTGAATTGACCAATGGGTTTAAGAAGTTCAGGAAGTGCTGTTATTCTAAGGTGATCATTATATAATGTTACTGAGCCGTTACAGTTCAATGTTAGTGAACTGTAACCTATGCTTCACTAAACAAAACGCTTATGGTCTAATTTAGATTGATAAAGGGCTCACTTTCAAGGCTCACACAACTCTATTGGAAGAATTATTGTTTTCTAGTTCTTAAAAATAAGAGGATTGTCTTAATCCATGTGAGAAAGGAGTTGCCAGAGCCAAAAAGGGGCACAGTGTAAGTTACACCTATCATGAGACACAGGGTAAGTGACATGTATAACAGACGATGAAGTCCAGGCACTATTTTATTATTTTGCTAACTTAAAAAGTTAAGACTATTGTATATCTTGCGAATTATCAAAGTATATGGAAAATCATGTCTGGATTTAGAGAAGTACACAGTCATTTAAGACCAGAAAACTCCTGATTCTGGCCTTAAATAGGTGCATGAACAAGAAAGGAAGTTAGTTAAAAAATTTGAAGGGCTACCCCAGACAGGTACAGTGCCTTGGCTTTATGTTTCCTATGATTTTCTATACACTTGCTGTTTTTATCTAGACAAAATTCTCACATATTTCTAGCATCAGAATCAAAAAGCGATCTTCATATTTAGTCTCCCTATCATATAACATCATTGCATCTGGATATTTGGCACTTTGGAAGGCTGAGGTGGGACGATCACTTGAGCCCAGGAGTTTGAGACTAGCCTGAGCAATGCAGTGAGACTCTTTATCTACAAAAAATAATAATAATAAAACAGCTGGTGGTGGTAGAGCATGCTTGTAGTCTCAGCTACTTGGGAGGCTGAGAGGGAAGGATCAGGATTGCTTGAGCCCATAATGTCAAGGTTGCAGTGATCCATGAGGGTGCCGCTGCACGCCAGCCAAGGTGACAGAGCGAGACCCTATCTCAAACAACAACAACAAAATTGGTATGTCATTACCTGTGCTTCATTTTTAGTGGTTTTTACAGCCATGTGAGGATTCTTGAAACTTTAGACTCCCTCTCAAATAAGCACACAGAATTGGGGTTTTGGTCTAGAAATGACATTGATGACTGCAATATTGTACTTTATGACCTTTCAAATAAGAACACTGAGGTCTAGAAAGTTGAAGCAATTGCCACCGTAGCACAGTTAGTTACCCACAGAGTTGTCTGAGGAATCAGGTTTTCTGGTTCCCAATCCAGGGCTCTTTCTATATCTTATTGAAACAGGCTGAAGAAATGCTGTTTTTTTAAATGATCTATAAATTTGCAACATGCAAGTACATTTCATTTGAACACATATTTTTAAATGAGCCATCACTATTTTATGTTCTAGCATCAAAGCACTCAATGAAGTTAGTTGCTACTTTGTTTTCCCTTTTTTTCTAGTTGCTCTCTGGACACTGCAACGTAGATGTCATGGAATACTAGATTTTCTACTTAGAGATCACAGGCAAAACCAAGCATTGTCATCTGTTCAAATGAAATAGAGGAAGTTTTTGTTAATATGTGAAATATCAAATTAGTATGCAAAATATACAGAACAACAAATCATATATATGGTATATATGTGTATATATATGGATATATATGTGTGTGTGTATAGATATATATTCAGATTCCATCAGTAGCATATAGATATCTAAAAATAATTTTCAAACTAGGAATTAAATTATGATTTTTTTACTATGAATGTTAGATTTTTAACAGTGATTGCTATTGTGTAGGATTATCAGTTTAGCCAAGAAGTTTTGTTCATAATAGTTTTCACAGTTGAAAAATAAATTAAAATTTGGAGGAACAAAAAAGCAAGTCAAAATATTTTTTATTGTGATCCCAAATAAAACAAATTTTATTTTCATATATTAATAAAATATTTAAATTGTGTCCATCCTACATTATACTTCTTACTAACGATGCTTTAATAGTTTAAGTTGCACATTAAAAAGATTCATGTACCTCATAAATAAATAAAAAATATATATTTTAAATTTTATGTATTTATTTATTTATTTTGAGATGGAGTCTCATACTGTAGCCCATTCTGGAGTGCAATGGTGCAATCTGGGCTCACTGCAACCTCCGCTTCCTGGGTTCAAGCAATTCTCCTGCCTCAGCCTCCCGAGTAGCTGGGACTACAGGTGCATTCCACCACACCCAGCTAATTTTTGTATTTTAGTAGAGATGGGGTTTCACTGTGTTGCCCAGGCTGGTCATGAACTCCTGAGCTCAGGCAAACCGCCCGCCTTGGTCTTCCAAAGTGCTGGGATTACAGGCGTCAGCCACTGCATCCAGTCAATAAAATATATTTTAAATAAACATCTGCATAACCTGAAAACCATTTGTTGATGAGCTTATGGTAAAGAAATTAATATGAGACCATCAGATAATTACCATTGAAGCTAATCTATGTAAGAAAGAAGAACTTGAAAAGATGCATGATTGTCTGGACAATAATAAATTAAAATATAATCAACAAAACTAACAGATATGATAATTTACTATCTGTGTTGTATAGATTTTAATAAATTTGTTGTACAACAGATGAAAAAGATTAGATACATACATAAGTTTAAGATGCTAAATTACAGTCGGTTTCAATCACACATTAAACAGTGTAGATCTAGCAGCATCCTTCATAATTTTACTTCTGATGAGCATTTCTGGAATAGAGCTGGAAGTATGTGCATTGTATTGTCCTTCTGAAACCCCCTTTTTAATGTGCTCAGACCCTTTTTTTTTTTTTTTTTTCGTGCATATGGAATTTTGGATCTGAAAATTTGAATTGTTTCTGTAATGCCACATTTAGCTATTTGGGATGTGGAAGTGCTAGAAGGTCGTGGTTGGACATGGCAGCACTCTTATGGAACTGGCATCTACTGTACAGCGGACTGGATATTGGGTGATAGAATAAAAGATCTTGATAATCCAACCAGCCACAAGAAATTTAGTGACAAGAAAGCTTCATGTATTAAATTTGCACTAGTAAGTGACTACTCTGCAAATTTTATTTCTTCTTATCAATAAAATAGCCAAGGTTGCATAAAATATATAAATAACATATTACTTAGAACTAGATCATGAAGGTGAAAACACAGTTTTACATTTTGAAATCTCTTTTGCTTAAGCACACTTTATCATTTCATTACATGCCTTCAAAGCAGCCTCTGGCTTATTTGTACATTGGGAGCAGTATCCTACTGGCTTATGCCCAATATTGACACAGTCAGCCATTAAAAACTTAGGAGTGCATCATGGTAAATCAGGTAATATATTTAAATCACTAGAGTAAACTTTAAGGTGGTCACTAATAAAACTCAATATGACAATTAGGAACGTTTCACTTTATGGTACATACTTTGTTACTAGCAATAAAATATTTGACATCTATTCATTTGGGTAAAGTGTATTGAATATATTTCAAGTAAGTTAACAAATATGGTACAATAGTAGATAATCAACATAAATTTTTATTGAGTCAATTTACTGTTTCATACCCTGCGGGAGTTGCTAATCTATGGCAAAAACTAAACACATATTTATTACATACAATACGTAAAGAGTTAATGTGAAGTAGATTTCAGCACAGGATTAAGAACATATATTATGAGGTTGAATGAAATAGAAACAGAAATTCACATGAAATATTGCTAGCATGGCCTGATTTACTTTCTTCCAGTATTTAACAAAACAACTATGGAGACAGAAAAAAAATGAAAGCTCATGATAAAATTGGACAATGGGACTCATCAACATATCAGAAGCATTTCAGGAAAATATATCTGAACTACAAGACCAACATAACTCAACTGACATAAAGAATTATGTATTTTCCACTCCTATGTAATTGCAAGAGCAAAATTCCAGCATCACAAAACTAAAATGTGTGTGGGAGTCTCTTCTTTGCTCCAAATGTGCAAGGCATGTGCCACTCACTTGAAAACTTAGTGTTCATCCTTCTACGGCATAGTGGCTATGTTTTCAAGGAGCAGAATATTATTCTTTAGCCAACTCATTTTTAGATCTAAGCACCTCTTCTACATCCATCTGAACGCTTTTAGAATTTAGGTGAGCATACTTTCCAGTTTGCCAGGGACAATCCTAGTATGTTCTAGGGCCCTGACATAACTGTTACTAGAGAGCTCTTTCATTCTCAAATTTTCCTTTTATGGACAATAACTTGTAAGTTTATCTCACCTAGGGCACATATACTCTAGGTACATTATACAACTGGTTATATGGAGAATTGGCAGTTGCTTGCAGTGTCAGGAAGGAAATTTGAACATTTTAAAGTAAAACAGACACAATTAATATAGGCATTGCCCTTGTAATAATTAGGTATTACTCTCTTTTATATACTTCCTCTATTCAGACTATCAGGCCAAAAGATGGTGAGAGCAGAAAATTGCATCGTATTCTAATAGGTCTCTAGTAGTTGCATGCCATTTAGACAGGAGGAACTGGTTCAGGAAATATGCACGTTTCCCCCCCTCTCATTTGCATGTGAGGGGCATTTATTCAACATTCATGCTGCCAGAAAGTGGAATCGAATGCGATCTGAGCACTCTGTTGGAAAACACAAACATTGGATAAAATTTCCTCATTCATGGATGAGTAAACATAACAAAAACATAGATAGGACTTTGCCATACATACTAATTAACCTGTATAGGACATTTGCTTCATCATATACTCAATAGGATACAAGATAGGTGGACTCAATGAAAAAAGAGGAGAGAAATGAAAGAATAAAGTAAAAAAAAAAAATAAAAAATACATGATAAAAAATGTACGAAGTAAAAAAGAAATGCAAGGAAATTAAAAATGTGATTGAATAGCTAAAATCTGAGTTAGAAATAAAGAGCATCTCTGATATTAGAACCCAAATAAAGGAATTAGAGGAAATTGAAAAGCTCCCAGAAAATACAGAGATACTATGACATCTGAATTAAAACACTGGGAAAGAAGATGATATATATGCTAGATTGGAGTTGAGGATCAACCTTGGGAATGTTAGAGGGAAAATCAAGCATAATTGTGGCTGTAATAACCAAAAATAAATTTTGAAATGAAAAATGTACTTAATATGAGGATTACACATTCTCACCACCTCATAGACAACATTAATGAATCCTCAATTAAGCAGGTGTTAGAAAGGTTTAATATTTTAAGAATATATTTTAAAATCTTAGAAGCATCCAGGTTGATAATTTTCAAAAGAAGCAAAGGGCTTCTGACTTCTTTTCAAAAGTAATTGCCAGAGGACATCAGAATAATAGCTGTAAGGCTGAGAAGACATTTTATATTCACTGAAGCATTTCTTTGTGAAAGCTTGAAAACATACTTTCTACATAGTTGGACACATATCAAACAACCAAGAAGGGAATAATATTAAAAATTCAAAGTTGAGCTCTTTACATTCTCTGCCATTCTTTCCAAAGCCTACCTCGCTAAAATTATTAGAAAAAGCAGCACTTTAGAAAAAACAAACAAACAAACAAAGACCAGAATAAATGAGCAGTCCAGGTTTGTATACCCATTACTAACCTCACCATCTTCAGTGAGTCACTTAACCTCCCTGACTTTGGTTTATCCATTTATAAATAGGGTGATTATAAAACCTACTTTACAACTCTGTTGAGAACATAAAAGGAGATAATTAATACAAAAGTGACCTTATAACACTTTTGTTATACTAATATAAACAATTATTATTAATCATCTAAGGACTTGCAATTTCTTTAGGAGGAACAAAGGTTATTTCCACAGTCCTTTCTTGAAATGACCCCACTCTTGATATGCTGATGCATCTCTTAATACATAAGGAATTTGGAACTGAATAATATTTTACAGGAGAAAATATTCCTTGTTAAGTCTTTCAAATGCTAATTTTAGGTTTGGTTATATAACAACAAATACTCCTTGGTGCTAAAGACTTGACTTTGAAAATAAAGTATCCACTTCCTTCCTATGTGTATACAAGTATTCTGTTTCCTCCAGTCTAGCTTTTTACCAGATTCTTTATGCATTTGTTTCTTATACAGAGCATGTCTACTCATGACGTTGTCTTATTTAAAAAAGATTTAATCTTCCCATTTCCGGATGACTCCATCTATTGCTGATAACCGATAATTCCTTTTAATGGCCAGAATAATTCAGTCACATTAATTTTATTTTTAACTATATGCTTAAATGGAGTACTTTATAGTGTATCACCATGTACTGTTATTTTCCTCTGGGAAATTGCTGTGTCATACAAAAATGTTTTATATGTATAAAATCCTTATAATATAGTACTTAGAAAAAAGATACAAATTAGATATAAACTTGACACTGAATTTTTTAATATAATGCAGAATAAAAGAAATATGCTAACATTACGATAGTACATATCCTGAGTTGATAACATTATGTTCTTATTTCTTTTTCCCATTTCCCTCTGTTCATTTCATAAATTATAAAATCATGCAAAATTTCTATTAAAAGTGTAATAAAAGAAGACAAAGTTCTTGCAAGTCAAGGCAGAGAATGCTCTGAAGAGAAAAGGAGGCAAGTAGGCTGATTGTAAAAAGGGATATGGTAAGACTGCCAGGCTGTATCAGTAAAGAGGATATGGGTAAGGACAGAGAAAACAAATCTAACACTCTTTGATGAAAAGCTATGGGATGAAAGCTGATATTCTCCAGCCCGATGTCTAGACTATGCAGCTACAGAGGAGGATAGAAATGAGAAAAGAATTACAGTTAAAAGCAATTGGAGAAAAGGATCATTTTGTCAGCTGCAGATTGGCAATTGATTAGAGATGGATAGCGTTTAGCAGGAAGACCAAGGAGGAGTTGTGCAGTGGTCAAAATGAGAGATGACCACATCGCCAACCCACTTAAATGCTGTAAGAAATGTTTCTAAGAGAGCACAGTTGAATGAAGAGATGCTTTCTTCACTCAGAATAATTTGCTAAGGTGGCAATAAATCATGTGCTTCTATAAATGAACCACCAGAAGGGAAATGAATATAAAGCTACCTTTGTATAGGTGAAGATGGTGTTATTTCCAAAGGACATCAGCATTGTGAATATAACAGTAAAGTCCCATACGACAGTGAAATAAAATAAATCAGGGTAAGTCTTACATAAGTAAAGAAGAATGCAACGCGATCTTAGTTGATAGAACCTGTATTATGAGCAGTTAGCATGGGATACAAAATAGTCATAGTTGGAATCCCTTCCTGCCCAGTAGTTCCATTTTATATGTAGAACAGAGGGTCCTGCTTCTGGATCCAGGGTTATTGCTCTCCATCCAATCTGTCAGCAGAGTATTGCAATTATGCAGTCAGTTCCATGCTAGTTTTCAAGTGGGGAATTTTAAAAAGCACTTCTTCCTTTAAGCAACTCATTGTCTTATTAGGAAGCTCTAACAAATATTTATCAGTAATGTCCAAGAATGCATATTATAGCTTTGTTGTAATAATGAGAAATTAGAATCTACCCAAAGAACTATCATCAGAGATATTAGTAAATAAAAAACATTTCTAAAATATATAATAAAATGCTATGTACAGTTAAAGTCAATAAACTAAATTTGTCCATATCTAAATTTATATCTAAATTTGTCCATAAATTTCATAAGATGTTACGATAAGTGGGGAAAAACAAATGTCAAAGTACAGGGATATTTCAGCATATAATTAATAATATATTATACATATATATGGATGATATTTAGTACATATTTCATAGATTGTGTGTGTATATATAGCATATACATATATATAGTATATTATTTGTGCCTTTATGGCAAAAATGAAAATGAAAACTTTAATGGGAAAGATAAAATAACACAGAGACACAGAGGAGCAGTGCAGTGGATCATGCAGCAAATTGCTAAAACAAGGTAGGAAAGCGTTTGAAGAGAGGAGGGAACCGGAGGTGTAGATAACTAGGGAAGGCTTGGCAGAGGATGGGGACTGACATAGAACATTCAGGGTGGGAGGACTTGAAATGGAGAAAGGGGAGGTGGAAAAACAGTATGAGAAATATCTCAAATTTCTGAAATTAATGTTGATTCCAGTAAATGTTGAGTAGTAAAACAAACAAACAAGCAAACAAACTGGGAGTTATGCCAAAAAGAAATAATACTGGGGCCAGGTGCGGTGGCTCACGCCTGTAGCACTTTGGTAGGTCGCGGCGGGCGGATCACGAGGTCAGGAGATGGAGACCATCCTGGCTAAAATGGTGAAACCCCGTCTCTACGGTGAAACCCCGTCTCTACTAAAAATACAAAAAAATTATCTGGGTGTGGTGGCGGGCCACTGGAGTCCCAGCTACTCGGGAGGCTGAGGCAGGAGAATGGCGGGAACCCGGGAGGCGGAGCTTGCAGTGAGCCAAGATGGCGCCACTCACTCCAGCCTGGGCGACAGAGCGAGAAGACAGGTAGGTACCACGTGGCAAAGAGTCTCAGGGGGGACTATTATGTCACTATTAACAGATTTTCGATAAATGCTTAAGTTCATTTGTCACAAACCCTCCTATCTCCCTTAAGCAAGGGGGTTTCTGATTGCACTGTAACTTTTCTTCTTCTACACTTAGTTATGTAAAGGATTTCCCATGTTTGTTTGTTTCAAGTTGACCTCGTGATTTGAAAAATCTTTCTAACCCCAACAAATGATTCTTCCTCCTTTCATTTAGTATTTCCATAAAACTCAGATTAGCCATACACAAATTCCCTAACTTAAAACAAAACAAGGAGTGGACGTTGGTGTGTACCACCCACATTCCACTTCAGGCCGGAGGCACTCATTTCCCTACCTGTTGGATGACCCTCAGGTGAGCTCCCTTCATAAATTGTCCTTAGTCAAAGAAATGGATGAAATATTGTAAGCTCTTTGAGGGCAGAATTCATAAGCACTCTAAGCCTGCTTTATACGAAAGACAGCACAATGCTACTAACATACAAGAATGAGATCATCTCTTTCCCAATAGTTGAATTCCTTATTCTATTACTAGCATAAAGTCAGTATCTATTAAAGTAAGTTTTGTGGCCGGGCCCAGTGGCTCACACCTGTAATCCCAGAACTTTGGGAGGCCGAGGTGGGTGGATCACGAGGTCAAGAGATCAAAACCATCCTGGCCAACATGGTGAAACCCCGTCTCTACTAAAAATACAAAAATTAGCTGGGTGTGGTGGCACAAGTCTGTAGTCCCAGCTACTCGAGAGGCTGAGGTAGGAGAATTGCTCGAACCTAGGAGGTGGAGGTTGCAATGAGCCAAGATCGTGCCACTGACTGCACTCCAGCCTGGCAACAGAGCGAGGTTCTGACTCAAAAAAAAAAAAAAAAAAAAAAAAAAAAAGTTTTGTGTTGTGTATCAACAGTTTTTATTCATACCATTATTGCTTTTACTTAGGTTAATAAATATATACGTATTTTTGCTTTAAAAAACTGATAATTACTTTTAAAAATGGAAAACTTATGTGTGTAAGAGTGTCTAGAAAAGAGGTTTCCATCCCTGTTTATGTCCCAAACAGAGGGACACAAAATAGTCCAATCAAACATAATACTCTGTGGCTCAGTAAGGCACAGTTTTGGAAGATAGTGGCGTTCAGGAGCGTTTTGCAAATGTTTCTGCAGGTGATCCTGATAGGGACTTCATCTCCTGCCTTAGGGAGAATCGAACTAAAGGAAATGGCCAAGGCATTTGCTCTAATACTATGTAATACTAACAGTAGGACTCATGCATGATCTAAATCAGTTTTCTATTTCTTATCAAGTAACAAGCCTGTGTGGTAAAAGGAAAGACGAGATAAAAATCATGTTCACAATATTTAAAGGGTGTATACCTTTTTACCATTTCATTCTTTGAATGTTAATATATTACCTATTTTTAAAACAATATTTTAAATATATTTGAATATAATTATTATTAACTAACCTTCTAAGGAAATTTATACAAATACATAAGACGTTAAGAAAATTGATTTCAATGTAATTTATCTTAATGTATTACTTTCAAGATATTCTCAAACAACTATAAAGGGATCAAAATAACTCTACTATGAACCATAAAACTTATCAGCTGCCTTGTGTAAATTATGTGTAGAGAAGGCATACTTCCTGTGCTGCTCATACGGGAGCACATCTTTGAATGAACACTGACTTCTGAATGCCTCATGTTCTTTTATGATGAATTATGCAGAAGTTCCATACCAGAACTATGCTAAGGTGCTGAAGTTCATGTCGATGAGTTGTTTATGGCTCATACAGATGCAGTGGACAAATACCTTATTTTTTCCTTTACATGTAAGTCCAACATTTTGTGTAGAATAAATGCCATCAATGTACAAATGGATAAATTGAAAAGCAACTGCTCAGATAAAATGATCTTCTTAAATGAAAAAAAAAAAAAGTATCCATCTTTCAAGGATACAGCTGGGAAAAATTTCAGAGTAACTTGCTGTGCAGGCTACGCCTGCAAATCTCATTAACAGTAATGGAATTTTGAACATAACAACTAGTACATTGATTTGAACATTTTCCCAATGTGTACATTTAATTTTTAGAAAAGCATTTCTTTCAGAGCAGTGAGAGTTCAGAAAACTTCATATATCTAGCAAATCTGACATTATATGTGGATGTTTCTTTTATAAAAGTGAAATTATAAAAACACTCAAATAGAGATCACAAAAGGTCCTTCTAATACTTTATGAAACTATAAAACATTAAGAAAAGAAGTACTGGAGGAGTCTCTTTCCCATAAATTTATGTACTTACTTTTAAGTCTATATATTTACCATGATAAATGTATTTATCAGAAGTTTTTTATTGTCATAGAAGATATTTATAATAGAATTTGGAGAAAGTTTATGGAAAACCAGTTTTGCAATTCTTTTGCTTGAAAGCTAGCAAACACACATCAAAGTAGAGAAAGGACACAATGTAATGTTCCCAAGGTCCCCAGTATGGCAGAGACTGTTAATTATTTCCCAATCTCTGCTCTCCCATCCCATAATTTTATCTGGGTAGGTGTCCTCCAGAATAAAGACTATACTTCCAGAATCTCTTGCAGCTAAATGTAGCGATCTAACTAAGTTACGGTCAGTGACATATAAAGCAAAGTATTATGTGTCAGCTTATGAATAAACAGAATTTATACCCCTTCCCTTTCTTACCTATTCCTTTCTCCATGCTAAGCTTGAAATAAAAGATGTTGCCATCTAGAACGATGGCATAGAGACCAGACAAATTCTAGAGAACAGTAATTTTAAATGCCCAGGTAGGAGTGATCTTTATTGCTTATACAGTATCATACATTATTTTATTGCATTTGTGTTGCATTGTATTACACTGTATTTCATCAGAAGTAAAATGCCTATATAGTAGACTGTATTCCTGTGTTAAAACATAACAATATTCTGATTCTGTGCTACCTTTTCATTCTGTGCTTGAAATTTACATGCTTAAAGTGGATATATTTGAGGAAAATTGGGTAATGCAGAAGAGAATTAGGCAGGAATAAAGAACCATAGCAGAGGAGTTCAAGCAATGTATTTTATTCTCTGGTAAGATATTCTAAACATGATAAAAAGGAAGATGGGAGAGCATTAATCATATATCCATGCATTTATTATTTTTAAAAATTAATAAATGAAATCAGCCTCTGTTTGATTCCCTCTCTGTATAGTAAATGATAATCTGTTCCAAATAATAGCCGGACCTACATGTGCAATAGCATTATTTCTTATTATCATTTGGACTTTATTAGGTATGAGTACATCACATTTGAATTAGTCATTTTAAGTTTTGTGTCCCACCCCCACTTTACCCCTTCTCATGCTCAGCAATATACATTAAAAATTATATTTATAATTTTTCTGTCTTTGGGACAAAATTAAGAAACATGAAGACAAGTTTTTAAGGCCGGGCGCGGTGGCTCAAGCCTGTAATCCCAGCACTTTGGGAGGCCGAGAGGGGTGGATCACGAGGTCAGGAGATCGAGACCATCCTGGCTAACACCGTGAAACCCCGTCTCTACTAAAAAATACAAAAAAAACTAGCCGGGCGAGGTGGCGGCGCCTGTGGTCCCAGCTACTCGGGAGGCTGAGGCAGGAGAATGGCGGGAACCCGGGGGGCGGAGCTTGCAGTGAGTCAAGATGGCGCCACTCACTCCAGCCTGGGCGGCAGAGCGAGACTCCGTCTCAAAAAAAAAAAAAAAGATAAGTTTTTAAACAGTCAAGTCGGAACACTGATACTTCTAGTACCAAAAAAGACGCATTAATGTGAGATCAACTACTTCAAGTGAAATTGGAAATATAATAGCCAGTAAGATTCATCTTGGGTGAGATTACTGCTACACTGAAAATCTCAGTCATATTTAGTAATATTTGTCTTTAAGTTTAATGGATTACATACTTAAACCTCTGACTCAAATAAAACCAAACTAAATATTGAGTCATCAGGAACATGCACAGATAAAACATTTTACTGGAAATAGAATACAGTGTATGAATAAATTTGTCTCTGTTTTAGAAAGAAACACATAATAATTAAGAGTATCTTTAGGCCCAGATAATGGTCAAAGTATTTCTCCACAAAGGTGTCTTTTACTAGTGGTCATAAACACAAAAATGTTTTCTGGAAAGGATAACTTAAATGGGGGTAGGAAATGCTAGTCATGTTTCTCATTGAGTTTATAATTACCATCAACTAATATTTTTTGAGTCCCTCTGTGTGTGGCAGTATGGTAATAATGATCAGCATCACTGACTGCCATCTAGGTGTCCAATGCTAAATTAAGTTTTGCTGATTTATGTTCATTGCTTTATTTGTGCCCTGGCTCATCTGTTCTTACAAGCTGCTCTGTTGTGCTCCTACCAACAAATTATGTGACAGTACCAACCTGGTGCTAATTTACGGAACTCTGTGCTACCACCAAAACATTTCCAGGCTTATATATATCTCCCTGTCCATTATTGTTTTTCTACCTCCCTTTGTCTCTTAGTGAGCACTGCCAAGTCAATAATATATCCGGAGTAATTAAAAAACAAATAAAGCAACTCAACTTTACACTTTTCCATCTGTTGGTTTGTGGTACTTTACCTCCTCTGCACACGCTGGTGAAATCTATAAAACTTCCATTTGATTATTAAGTTCAGTCAGCCTAGGATAAAGTAACCCATTCTGCTAAAACTTAGAGGAATCTTTTCAAACATACATTTGAATGTCAATCATTAAAGATTTTTCAATAGATCACAAAGATTACAACCAAATGCCTCCTCTAGTATCTCAATCATCTCTCACTCTCCAGCCTCATCTCCAATCACTTTATTCTTGCATTATACACTAAGTCATTAAAAACTTGAAGTCCCTAGAATCTACAACACTATGTTTCTTCTCAATTGCATTAATCATTAATCATATGCAGTAGTCCATCCCTTCAGTATCTGGCTCAACTTCTATTAAGCTTTGAAATGTTAGCCTTTATCACTCCCCGTACTTTAGCGCCTATTCCAGTTTTTAAAAAAATGCTCCGTCTCATGTTTCTGTATCATCTTCTCTCTCTCTCTCTCTATATATATATATATATATGTATACACACACACACACACCCCTAACACGTATCACACTCTCTGAATTATCCATTTACTCATCTATTTCTGTGATGCTTCTTGAAACAAAAATTAAAGTATTGGGACTCCTCAATTGCAAACTCCTTAAATACACGAACCATGTTTCTTTATTTCTCTAAACCAAGAACTTAATATTTGTCTTTCGTAATGTAGGTGCTCAATTAAAATATCTGAATGCTAACTAAGTTAAAGCATGAACAAATATGCATCTTCAAGCCAAACTCTTATCTTTAGTCCTTTTCTTACAGTCTTCTAATAGCATTGCAAATGTTAATTTCCTCCCCAAGTTGTCATTATGGTATCTAAGTCTAGGTGTATGGTAAATTTCATTAGTTAAAACATGCCTTTACTTAATATTTTATAAAGCCATAAGCCAATATTATTTTATAAAGCCATAAACAGCCAAGATTCATCAACTTTCACTTCTGATAGACTTTATCTCCTGAGCTCTGACAACCCAAGTGGAGATCAATGAATCACTTCACTGTTGCGAAAAGTCAAATGATATTTTTATTAAGCCATCTTGCTATTTCACTCCTTCTACTGTGCAGGAGATCCAATTATATAAAACTTCTGTGTCTGTCCTAAATTTTCAGCTTTGGGAAATTACCCAATCAATATTTCTTAAAATCATAGAGTTGATTCAAAAATAAAATAATTCATTTTCTGTCATAAAAAACCATTTGATGCTGTTCAAATTGGATTAAAAAAGACTAAAAAGCTAGCAATATCATCCTAATATCTATGCTGAGATAATTTGAAAGAAAACTAGTTTTTTGACATTAATCTGATAAATAGGTTACATATTTAATATGATATTTACATATGTAGGCTATATATTTAATATGATGTCCATATGTAAGAATAAATACAGTACATATAATATCAAAGTTTACAATATAAAGCAGTTACTACATGATCTTCTTTTACAAATCCCATTGCACCATGCAGTAAAACTAGTATAACTGACGGTGTCAAATAAAATTTAATCATATGTGTACTCAATATGTAATGTCTTCAAACATTGGGAGAGCCAATGATCATGTGTATATGTAGATAAGGATCTGGAGCAATCTGGATTCAATAATTAGAATTAATCATTGCCTAATTTTGTCCAAGACCATCTAAGAATAAACTTGAGTTAGAAGAAAGTGGAGACAAGAAGTTTGTTAATAAAAGACATGATGATGACATTATTCAAGCCCTTGCGTTCAATCATGTCTAAACTTCACCCTGAACTTTCCAGACATATAGACCATTAAATCTCTTTTTGTGCTGTGGTGTAATTAAAAAAAAAAAAAAATGTTGGTCTTTGTCCTAGACTCCTGTCACAAGAGATTCAAACACCCTTAGAATTTCCTGAGTGATAGGCACGTCTTTTGTTTTTCATTACGAGCCCCTTTCAATCATACCTGAGTTTATACTAACAAGGTGTGTCATGGTAGTGTCAAGGGAGGGGCTGGCCAAGTGATTAGAGGTTTGGAACTTTCAGCCCCATCTCCCAGCTTCCTGGGAGAAGAGGGAAGTTGCTACACGTTGAGTTTAATCAAGTGGCCGTGATTTGATCAATCATGTCTGATATGGTTCTGATTTGTGTCACCACCCAAATCTCATGTGAAATTATAATCCCTGGTGTTGGAGGAGGGGCCTGGTGAGGGGTGATTGGATAATGGGGGTGGATTCCCCCTTGCTGTTTTCATGATAGTGAGTTCTCAGGAGATCTGGCTGTTTAAAAGTGTGTAGCACCTCCCCCTTCTCTCACTTCTTCCTGCTCCAGCCCTGTAAAATATGCCTGCTTCCCCTTCACTTTCCACCATGATTGAGTTTCCTGAGGCTGGTAAGCCATGCTTCCTGTACAGCCCATGGAATAGTGAACCAATTAAACTTTTTTCTTTATTAATTACCAAATCTTTCTAGCAGTGCAAGAATGGACTAGTAATACAGTATCCAAGTAATGAAGTGTCTCGGTAAAAACTTTTGAACAGTGAGGTTTAGGGAGGTTTCAGGATGGTGAACACAACAGTTTGCTGAGAGGGTGGCATCTCTGGAGAGGGCAGGAAGCTCTGGGCTACCCACCCACTCCCACATACCGTTTTAAAGCATCTTTTCCGTTTGGCTATTCCTGAGCTGTATTCTTTATAATAAAAATACAATGGTAATGCTTTCCTGAGTTCTGTAAATTATTCTAACAAATGTTCTAACTGGAAGGGGAGGAGAGGAAAGGCTTAAGGGAACCCCCACATTTTGGGTCAGCCAGGTCAAGTATGGGTAATTTGAGAATACCCAAAACTTTGGCTGACAGTGGAATTGGGGATGGTCTTGTGCAACTGACCCCTAATTTGTGGGACTGCACTAACTCTAGATAATATATCACAATTGAGTTAAATTGTAGGACGTCCAGTGGTGCCACAGAATTTTTGTAAAAAACATCAAATGTGGTTAAATTATGAGAACTGAGTTTCTGTAACTTGCAACTGAAAAGAATCTGACTCTTGTTCATTCATAATTTACTGTTAATTTAAATCAATACATTTTATCTTTTAAGGATATTTCTGTTTCATTTTTCTATAAGCCAAGATCCTTTGGAGTTGCATGCTGCTTTTAAAAAAATGTCAATACTCTGTAGTGGTATTTTTATTTTTTTAATCTGTTAAAATATTCGTTTCTTTTTAAAAAATTTGAGACAGTCATGACAATGTTAATGTTTGTTTTATTGAATAAATTTGAAATAATTAGTAATGGCTTTTATTATTGTTGTCTTGTTTTTATTTTTACATTCTCACAAAACTTGTTTGGAGAATTTGATTAGCACTGTTTTGTGATCAAATGAAATAAATATTGAAATTGGCAAATCAAACAAAGTGTAGCCCCATGGTTGCTTGGTTCTAATAACCAATGATCTATATGCAAAGCATACAAAAATTCATAAAATAACTAGGATACATTATACAAGACAAGTAGAAAAACTACTCAAATAACTTTCTAGGGTTGCAGTGAGTTCCGTATCAGATAGTGATTTAAAAATCAGTGAATCCTTAGTGTTGGAGTAGGTAGCTAGTTAGACATGATCAGGGCAGGAGAGGGCCCCGACCAGGAATGCCAGGCAACCATCAGGTGATGTCCAGGCAATTGTTTCACTGTCAAAAATAATAATTGGTTGCACCTGGTGTCAGGGAATGGTCGTCTCCCAGTAGATAGAAACACCTGAAGCTGGTGATCAGCAGCTTCCCAATAAGATCTCAGGACTTGGGTGCGTGGGCTCAAGTGTGCACATTAAGAGGGAAAATGGCCTCATTTAACTGGTATATGACTTCTAGAAGCAGACTGGTAAGGGAAGAACACCTCAAGTGAGCATGCGTATATCTCCAGTAAACACATGGCACGTGCACCCCCCAAGTGCTGGCAGGCCACTGTGCATGCAGACAGCCCACCTCAAAGGAAGAATCCAGGGAGAAGAAAATCAGACCCTGGAAGAATGCCAGCCTATAAAACCCCAAGTCAAAGGTCAAGCCAAACACTTGAATCTCTTAGGTTGCCCCCTTGACCCTCTTCCAAGAGTACTTTACTTTCCTTCCTGCTCTAAAACTTGCCTCAGTCTCTCACTCTGTCTTATGCCCCTCCCTTGAATTCTTTTTTCTGCGGCGGCAAGAATGGAGGTTGCTGCAGACCTGTACGAGTTCACGGCCACTAACAATAGGAGGCATATCAGAACAGGTGTCATCATTTTCTCTACTCTTCCTACACGCTTTGTACTCACCTGTACACAGGTTCCTATATTCTCTGCTCATGTTGTTCCTAGTTGTTCTTAGCTAGCACCGATCACCTCCCATGAAGAGGTAGAGGGCAGCACTTGAGAAGGTAGACTAGAAATAGACCAACTTCTATGATGCCAACAAGTACGTAGGTTGTGTACTGTGTGTGTGTGTGAGTGTTTTACCACATTGGCTATTATGACAGGAGAAACTGCAACTGTCTTTCACTAAATTTATATATACAAATGTCACATATTGGGGTTCTGGTGTCTGCCTATTTCTTCTCGCAATCACATTTTTTTTTCCTGTTTCTACATTTACACTCTCTTCACATCACTTTTTGATTCTTATTTTCTTTTACATTTCTTTTCCCTTCCTCTTTCTTTTTTTTGCCTCTTCCAACATTCCTTTATAATGTCCTCTCTTTCTTGCCTCATCAAAGCCAGGACTGTCTTTCCACTTTTCTAATAATCCCACAGCATTAAAAAATATATATTTTAATGTGTGTGGATATTAGATAGAGACCATACATCTGCTGTCTATGGTACAGCTCCCAATATCCCTGGGAGCACAGTTTTTGTTTCTGTCTTTTTTTTTTTTTTTTAACAAATTCTGTCATATTAAAAGGCAAAACAATATCATCAATCATAGAAAACAGATCTGCCTACCTTTGCAGCTGCATGACAAAAATATCCCTGTGAACATTTTCTATTTGTACCTACTGAGTAAGGAAAAAATTCACAATGGCAAACCTGGGAAGCCTCCTTAGTATTTTTTAAGGTGCTTTGTTTTCCAGCCTCTGCTTTTGTACTCTTTTCCTTTATTCATCTTAATTGGCCCATGTGTTTCGGATTGTCATTTATAGTCAATATCTGAATGATTAAATTCATCTGAAAACTATTTGTGTTACCTTCACTCCATTTACATGTTGAAACTTTTGTATTTACTTGTAAAAAAAAAAAATAATCCATGACTCTTTTCCTTTCCACAAATGGGGCAATCTGGACATTAATGTTTGCATTTGGGCAATAACTTTAGGATGACTTACTAGACAATGAGGCAGGAGGCATCAGAATGGCTATTCTTGTTTTCAGATAATTTGTCTTCTTTCTTCCTGGGTAACAATGCAAAAGTTTAATCCTTTAATATAGTCAGAATCCACATCCCACATGCTGACATGCTGATGGACTTTGGAAAAGTTTAAGTCAACGTTGTGTGTGTGTGTGTGTGTGTGCGCGTTGTGTGTGTGTGCACACACATGAGACATCAGGAGAAGGGAGAGAAGAAAAGAGAGGGGAGGAGAGATGTTAAACTTCTTCCTGTGCTGCATATCTTATATTTGATTGCCTAGATGTACACCACACACACCTGATCTTTCTCTACCTGTTTCTGCCCTGGGAGGCTTCTGATTAAGTTAGACAAGTGCAGAACCCTTTCAGGAGATCAGAGAAAGGAAAGAAAAAGGTCAGCATCTCATATCCCTGCAGGGTTGCATCATGCTGGATAGACCTCATCTTTGAAAGTGGCTCTCTCTACACTATTCTCTCTTTCTTATCTTGGAAATCATTATCTCCTTTTGCATCTTCAGGTTGAGTATTGGTGGTAGCTGCCCTGTTACCAAGCATGGGTTAGTGCACCGTTTCTTGTGATTTTCCTATACGCTATCCATTTCTTTGTTAAACATCTCTGTGTTAAATTCTATTTAAATTATCTTAAAGTTGAGTATTTTGTGCTAGGGCCCTTTTTGATTCATTTCATCTAAAATCATTTCTAAGAAAAATCGCCACAGGTATTAGTCCTTATAAAGGTTCTCATACTACTATGGTCAGAAGAGACATTTACCAAATGACATCCTCTAGCGATAGTTCTGATTATTTATAAAGGTCATTTGAGACAATCTTTACAAACATAAAATAAAAGCAAACAGAATTTAACATGGGCTTAGTCATAAGCATATGCCTTGATAATTGCAAGTATTGGTTGTCAAGTTTTTAAAAGATCGTTTAAGAAATATATTAACTGATTGTCTGGTGAAGACCATGAAAAGCAAATGGGTACTACGGGTTTGCATTAAAATGTGCAGTGCCAGCATCATAGACAAATGAAAGAGTGCTGCAGCAGCTCAAAGAACTTAAATGGATGTGAAGATATGTTCTGAAAAACTCATGTTAAATGACTCAACACATTGAGTCATTATTGATGACAAGACTCTGATGCCAAAGATGTATATGAGAATTCTGAATAACATTTCCAAGAAATAGGAACATAGAAATAAAATACTATTTCTCAATGAATATATTTTATAAAATATACTCATTTGAACATGTCATTAAGATGATAAATATTATAAGATGACATCTAATAATACCATGGATATCCTTAACAGTTTAACTCTTCAATCCTGACAACATATGAAAACTATCTGCCATTGAAAAAAATGAAGCTCAACTTACAACTGGTTTGCTTCATGTTCAGACATATGTAGTTCCTTTCCTCACTATACATATTTTCTCAATGAGTGTTAGACTCATGGACTAGATTTTTATCTTAGGTTCCTTGCCATCACCTCCACCACCATTGCCGCTACCCAGTTTTTGACTCACCTCTCGGGTTTCTCCCCAGTTGAATGACTCATTGTACGTTAGGACCTCCAATTTTAACCTACATTCTTTCTTTCCAAGTTTCAAGATTTCTGGGTAATTACTTTTCAAAATGTTCTTTTATGCTTGTTTTAGTTGAAATTAAATTCCTCTCTTATTTAACTTCTAAATCTAATGCCTATATTATATCTAATTTTGTAATGAGGCTTCTGAGAAGGGAAGTTATGAATGTTTGCTTTTCATGAACCAAGTTCTCACTAAGCTTGTCAAATTATAACATATGGTAAATGGTGTCACATATGAAATTACATTTGTTCCCTGAGTATGCACACTGATAGCATGGAGGACCTTAGCTTAGGAAAATAGTCAATAAAAAAATAATGCTCTAATTCTTTTTATCTTAGTGTCAGAGCAACATCAGACATCCAAGATAGTAAATATCCTGTACTGTGGCACTTGATATATTTCTTATCTATTTTAATAAAAATGCCCCCACTAAAGAATCTAACTGTTCTTACCATGAGAAAGGGAAATAATAAAATATTTTCTTTGTTTTATTTTTGTATGCATTATAAATACATTTAAAGAACACAATGATTGAATATTCACTATATTTACCATAACCCCTTATTCTGTATCTCAAAGTGTTCTTCAGTGAATCATAGAGTATTTCCAATATGACAAGGATCAAGAGGAAGAATGTTTGTATTTTCAGTCCTGCTGCCTATACAATTCCACTTTGTTCCCAAATTTCCAATTGCAGGATTAAAGACAGATGAATAAGTGACAAATTTTAGAAAGCTGGAGGGATGACCTTAGAAAATTAAGTAACAGAGAACATACCATTCACATTTTAGCAAATGCTACCTGGATGTCAAAATAAACTCATTCAAGATGAAAACACTTCTCAAAAGATGTAGAGTCAGTGAGAAAACTACTAGACATCTTCAGAAAATAAAAATGCATGATCAAAGGTGGAACTTTCGATATTAAATAGAGAGATATGGGATACAAAAAATCTTAAGATGAGTTAAACTTCTCAGACTATAGCTTTAAAGCTTCTTATGATTTCTATCTAATGCAGAATGACAAAGAGTAATTCATGGAAAAAATTTACATCACCTAAAAGGAAAAGATTTGACCATACACCTCATCATTACTAAATAGATAATATCAGAAGAAGTCTATACTCTTAAAACAAAGGAATCTAATACCAAACATGAAGCATGCAAATAGCAACAATAACAACAAAAATACTCATATAAATTGTATACCCAAATTCTTCCAACTAAACAAACAAACAAAAACTATTTAGGAATAGGCAAATGTTAACACTTGAAAATAAAACCAAAGGAATGGTAGAATCCACAACACATTTACTTTAATCCCAAGGAAATTCATGAACCTCTGCATGTGAAAATATTCTGGGCTTAGTGATTGTTGTGTTACTACCACCTATTTTTTCCTCTCTATGCACAGTCACACAACACAAATACACAAAACGTGTCTATCGTTTGCTATATAGATTTCTCTGTCAGCATTTTAAAAATGTATTTATACCACAAAATGTTCTAAGATACAGATATATCCTGGGTTGTATCAATTTAGAGCAAGCAATCTTTTTCTTTTTAGATTGGCAATTTCTAACAAAATTGATTTGTACTTCATTAAAGTGTTTAATAATGTAAGGATAAGTAGGAAAAAATAGGTTAGGCCATGAAAGTAAAGATACCTGAAGAATAATTATCATGCTAATTATTTTTATAAAAATGAAACTCATGTAACTATTTCTTCTAGGGTTGCAATACAGATGAAGTGAGAAAATGGGTAAATAGTGCTTAGAAAAGCTCTGCACTTAGTATTACTAATTAGTATTACTAATGTCAACAAATTGGGGCTACATTTGATATCAGTTTTTTGTTGTTATTCTTGCCATTGTTTGTTTTGTGTATGGTATTGGATTCGTTTGTTTCAAAAGTATACACTTGTTCTGACATTTTCTGTTTACTAATGATAAGGAGTATTGTGCAAACCTGTTCCTTGTAGGTGACATACTTTTTCCCATGAATTACTCTTGTTATTCTGCATTAGATATGAATGTAAGCACAATTGAAGCTATACTCTGAAAAGCTTATTGAACTTATCTAAAGACACTGTTGATATCTTGTAGCTTTCAATTTAATATCAAAAGTTATTATTATCTCATATTTACAGCATGTCTTGAGCTGCCTTCTTTCATGTACACCGCTTGAATACTTTTATAATTAATTCATTTATCCACCAGAAAACATTGAATACTTACAGATTACTAGTTGCTATATTAAGAACTAGTAAAGTTCCTTACAGTTTAGAAAGATAAAAGAACATATCAATAAAGATGTGGTGAACACCTGAGAGAGGCAAATGCAGAGCACCATAAAAGTGCATAAAGGAAAGCCCCCTAAATGGGATTAGGATGAAGGCAGCTGTGGAAAGACTGAGCAAACTGGGCAGGGAAAGTTTTTCAGATGATGTGAAACTGAGCAATGTGTGGTGTGACTAACACAATCTCTCTTCCAGTCTTCTCCATCCTATTTGCATCTAGGGCCCTGACATTATTAGACTCAGATAAGTGAGTGTTCAGCTGAAGTAGATACAGTCAGAGTTCCTGCAAAACACAGATACCCATCAGAAACCTGGGTAGAGAAATAAATTGACTAGAAAGGAGACACAAGGACAATTTAGGCTATTTTGCCTGCTTCGTTTCTTTTGGCAATGCTGTGCGCTTATTTTTTTTCAATGGATGTCTAGACATAAATAAGATAAAGTTGATTATAAGAAGAATGTAAATGTACTTCTCAGTACTTTCATTTTAAAAGCTAACAACATTGAGGCCTATTAAGAGCAGTATGATGAGAGAAAGGCTTTGATGTCTGGAAGAGGAATGTTCCTGAGAGTTTGATAGAGAAAAAAATCTACAGAATCTCTTTTTTCTGCTAATGGAGATTATGGTTCAACAGGGGTAAAAGTTCTCAATTTATAAAACAATCTCATACACATGAATTTTTAAAAACACATTGAAAAGATGTTTTATATTATAATAAAACATTAAAAATGAACCATATTTCTTTACATCAAATGCCATACTAGCTTATAGGGGAAACTTCTCTATATCAAAAAATTTTACTGTGTCAATTGGTATGCCTCCTCATATGAGGCCCACTCTAGTTCTCCTTTCCATACAGTGTCATCCGACAGCACATAATTCATTCAGAAACTGCTCCTCACAGTCAAAATGAGTAATATTAAAAAGTAAATCAATATAAACCTGATTATGCTAGCAGTTTTGATAACCTCATGGAGACTGTGGTTATTTAGGGAACTAAGGAGATTCTAAATTTTCATAAATTTACAAATTTTTCATTCTATTTTAAACACGGAAGCAGTCTGCATATTACATTTGAGACCAATGATTTCTATTCTTTATTGTATTGCTGCTGTAGTACCCATGTAATATCCTCTTTTTATTTTTAAGGCACCAGAACATCATAGAAGAATAAACGTTGTACCAATTCTTGAAGCAGCTCAATCAAGATGGGTTGATTCTCTGTCTCTCATTCTTTTTCTCCCATTGATGTTGCCTTCACCTTCTCCTGTATCCTAATAATCTCTCATCATGTACTACGAGTATCTTATTTACCCTTTCCTTCTAATTGGAGGGCAGACAATTTATTTCCATTAATATACAAACATTCAAGGAAGTGTTAAGGAGAAAATTGTTTGTCACATAATATGAAGATCTGTGTTTAAGTAAAGTATTAACTATTTATTCATAGGTGATCATAAAAGAAATTAATTTTTAATTTTAAGAAATTATTTAATTTCCATCTCGTAAGATGGAAGCTTCATAGATGAAGAATGCATGAGTAACAGAAAACATTGAAAACAGGATACATAATTCTCCAAAATGTAAGTGAATTCCTTGGTATTGATGAATTGGTAAACAAGCAATGTAAGAGTCAAACGATTATAGGATGTTATTTGTAGTATTTCTGGTAGTCATTGTTAATATTTTTGAAATATTATTAGATATTTTTCTTATATTTCCAGATCTGCTTTGGTCTTCTCTTCATCCTGTTTTACCTTCCAAAATGAGGCAGAAGTCAGGTTATTCAGTATCCTGACATCAGGAAAAATGTAAATTCAAAAATTAGAGGAAAACAAAGTCTTTCCTGGCTTTTTGATTTTAAAAGCCTCAGCCCTAAGAGAACAAACTTGGACTTAACAAAAGATTTGAAAAGACATGATGGAGGTGAGGAGATAAAACACATCTGTCTCTGACAACATGAAGAAAAATCAATGAGTAGAAGAGAAATTGGAAGGGGGGTTTGGGGAGAGTTACCCCCTGAGTCACAGGAAGACAATGCAAGCTCTAGATGGGTCAGAGGGATTCCTGAGAATTTTTTCCTCAGAAGATCTTAGGACTGGGATAAGACTCTAAAGCAGACATGAGACATTAAGTGTAGAGAAAGAGACTTTTATTCAGGAGCTTCAGGATGGTGCCACAGGCATGAGAGAGATGAGGAAAATACTGACAATGAAAGAGAAAGAGAAAAAGAAATGGAGGAGGGCAGGCACATACCAAATGATGGCAAAAAATACCATTTCGTTGAATTTAGAAGAATGCAGTTATATGGTACACTTGTTTTTGTGCTTAGAATATTGATGTTACAGTACAAATTCTCCTTTTTTTTTCCTTCTAAAGCCTTTGTTTTCAATGAGTAGGTGGAGAGCAACACACAGGGCTTTTCCAAATATACATTCATCAGTTCTATTTATGTAATTAAATAACAATGCTAATGATCAACAGCTATGTTTCCAGAAATCAGAAATAAACGAGAAGGAATCTTGTATAGCTGCAATACTTGTTAGAAGCCCAAGCAATTTCTACCTCAGTGGCCTTTGATGTTATTACTGGATTGCCATAAAATAATTGTTCATAATGAGGTTCCAGTTGCTCTTTGAGGAAGTTTTAAATTGAAGTTGTTAAAATAAAAAAATAAAAAATGTCCGTGCTTTCAAAAAGTACTAGAAATCATTCAACCTTTTTATTTTGCTGGATAATGGTATTTTTTTCTATATATCTTCTTTTATTTCCTATTTGACCATAAGTGTTGTCGATCTTTTCGTTGTGTTGGAGTGGGGAAGGCTAAAGTTGGAGGTAGGCTTTGATTCTGACACAACAAATAAATGGAACATGGAGAAAATAATTTTTAAAAATAGGCAAAAAAGAGATTAACACGGAAGGAATCTCAGAAAGAAAATATTCCACACGATTCAGAAGTAAGATCTAACTTCATAATTTCATTCAACAGCTCAAGCCATCCTGCCACCTCAGCCTTCTGAGTAGCTGGGACTACAGGCATGCACCACTATGCCTGAATAAGTTTTACTTTTTTGTAGAGATGGGGTATCACTATGTTGCATAGGCCGGTCTTGAACTCCTGGCTTCAAGTGATCTTCCCACCTTCACTTCCCAAAGTGTTGGGATTACAGGCGTGAGTCACCACACCCAGCCCACATAGCATTCTTTATATAAAGTTAGATCTTACTTCTGAATCATGTTGAGTATTTTCTTTCTGAGACTCCTTCCTTGTGAATCTCTCTTTGCCTATATTTTTTCCTATTTTCTCCATGATCCATTTATTTGTTGTGTCAGAATCAAAGCCTACCCCCAACTTTCTTTTTTTTTTCTTTTTTTTTCTTTTTTTTTAATTATACTTTAAGTTCTAGAGTACATGTGCATAATGTGCAGGTTTGTTACATATGTATACTTGTGCCATGTTGCTGTGCTGCACCCATCAACTCGTCAGCACCCATCAACTCGTCATTTACATCAGGTATAACTCCCAATGCAATCCCTCCCCCCTCCCCCCTCCCTGTGATAGGCCCCAGTGTGTGATGTTCCCCTTCCCGAGTCCAAGTGATCTCATTGTTCTGCCCCCAACTTTAACCTTCCCCACTCCAACACAATGAAAAGATCAACAATATTTATGGTCAACTAAGAAATAAAAGAAGATACATAGTCAGAAAAATACCATTATCCAACAAAATAAAAATGTTGAATGATTACTAGTACTTTTTGTTTGTTTGTTTGTTTATTTGTTTTGAGATGGAGTCTGGCTGTGTTGCCCAGGCTGGAGTGCAGTGGCGTGATCTCGGCTCACTGCAAGCTCTGCCTCCCGGGTTCATGCCATTCTCCTGCCTCAGCCTCCCGAGTAGCTGGGACTACAGGCACCCGCCACTATGCCCAGCTAATTTCTTTGTATTTTTAGTAGATATGGGGTTTCACCATGTCAGCCAGGATAGTCTTGATCTCCTGACCTTGCGATCCGCCTGCCTCGGCCTCCCAAAGTGCTGGGATTACAGGCATGAGCCACCGCGCCTGGCCACTAGTATTTTCTAAAAGCATGGAGATTTTTTATTTTTAACAACTTCAATTTAAAACTTCCCCAAAGAGCAACTAGAACCTCATTATGCACAATTATTTTATGGCAATCCAGTAATAACATCAAAAGCCACTGAGGTAGAAATTGCTTGGGCTTTTAACAATCAGCCAAAACCTTAGAGACACCCTTGACTCTTTCCTTTCTCTGCATTCTGCCTCCAAACTTCCAGAAAATTCCCCTGGCTATAATTTTAAATTAAATGCAATTTCTTCTCACCAACTCCATGCTAGCACATAATGAAAGCCACCATTATCTCTTCCCTATAGTATTACAATAACATCTTGAACCCTCACCAATACAGCGACCATAATTTCCATTGAAATTCATAAGGCAGAGCATGCCATTCTTCTGCTGTCCTTCCAATGCTTTGCCATTGCACTCAGAGTAAAAGCTGAGTCCATGAGCTGGCCTACTTGGCCCCGTGCAACCAGGTCCTGCTACCCCGTCTATTTCATCTACTCTTCTCTCCTTCTGACTTCCTTTTGATCCTGGCCTCCATCTTCCTCACCCATACCAGACCCCTTGCTCCTTAAGCATTGCAAGTATACTCCTGCCTCAGGGTCTTTGCTCTGGTCTTATACTTAACTCGTAGTGCTCATCCCCAGTAGCCTCGTGGCTGCTCCCTCCCACCTTCATTTTGTCCACACATCATCTTCTCATGAAGACCTTACCCCAAGTATCCCATTTACTTATTTATTTTTTATCTTTACTTTTTTTATTGTTATTTTTTGTGGGTACATGGCAGATGTATACATTTATGGGGTATATGAGATATTTTGACGCAGGCATGCGACGTGTAATAATTACATCAGAGTAAATGAGATCTCCTTCACCTCAAGCATTTATCCACAGTGTTACAAACCATCGAAGTATACGCTTGATTATTTAAAAATGTACAATTACATTATTATTGAATTTAGTTACCCCATTGTGCTATCAAACATTTGATCTTATTCATTCTTTGTAACTATTTATTTGTACCCATTAGCCATTCCTTCTCCCATCCCCTAAATCCCCCACTACCCTTCCTAGCCTCTGGTAACCATTACTGTACTCTCCATGAGTTCCATTGGTCCAGTTTAAATAGCAGTTGCCCTACCTCTAGGCATGTCTCAGAGCCCTTCCTTGTGTTTTCGTCACAGTACTGATCACCTTTAAACATGACTAGAAATGTCTACTCATCTCGCTATTGTTGTTTATCTCCCCCCACTGAAGTATATGTTCTATGAGGCTAGGGATTTTGTCTCTTTTGTTATTTGTATACACCATTGAAACAGAAGTACCTGAAGTAGAACTTGCCTAATAATTATTTTACAATTTAACATGGATGAAATCTTAACTACGTATATATTTATTTAAATATCTTTTAAAAATGTGTCTTATGACTTAAAACATCTCTTTTCTTCCTGAAACTATACCTGAGATGTTTTAATAAATACTTTAGAATCTCTTTTCAGGTGATTTTAACCTTTGTGTTTCAATTGCTTTCACTTGAAAGCTGCCTCTTTGCTGTATTCAGTGTATGAATTCCTGTGTCTGGATTTGTGAGAACAGGTTTGTAGAATATTCTACCCAATACAAGGGAGGTTGTGAATTCTTTTTTTTTACTTGGATCAATAACTGTCTGAATTGGACAGATTAAATTAGCCCCAGGCCGGTTAGGAGGCAGGAGGATAGATGGACAGCTTCTGTGAGTCTCTTGTAGTTCTATACAAAGTGTTTGTTAAAGTTTCAATGGGAGAAAAAAGGCAGTAAAATGCAAAGGTAAACATTCTGCTTTAAAGTGATAGAGACAAATGTCCGTATGCAGCACAAACCTTTTCAGAGATGGTATAGATCATCTGCATTATGTTTTTGTGTTGCCTGTGAAAAGGATGTGTAGAGAAAGGCGCTACTTGAAATTCAGCTCCAATATCATGTTGGCTGAAAAGCTGTGCTTTTTAGTAAATCCAACCAAATACACTGACATTTTCAGAGTGCATCTGATACATTTCAATAATTAATTCTTAAGTCAAGAAAGAGTCAAGAAATGAGATGAAGCAGCACAGTAGGCTGAAAATTGCCAGTGGGAAGGAAGAAAAAAATCAGCAATAGATAGAACCTTTTCAAGCTGAAAAGAGGTCAGTGGGAAACCACTGGGAATGGGGATGCAGCTTCGGGGCCTTTTATTATTGTTATTTACATAAACCACCCAGAGAGTAGTGAGAGATGCTCAGTCCATAAATTGCAGAAATCAGTAGACTCAGAAAGAGGAAAATGTGATCACCTAGTAGAAAGAACTAAGTCAGTGAAGTACGTATATAACGTGCAGTCAAAGAGGAAAAATCTCAGTTGAAATATATTTCCTTTTAAAGAAAACAGATTGTAGAATGATGGTGCTGGATAGGAACTTGAGAAGAGCTCCAAGAAGCTCCATGGGAAAGGTTCATTTACGTCCTGGAGATGGCTTTTGTCTTTGGATATGAGGACTGTCAAAGGATTGCCAACTGAAATGCTAAGATCATATTAACACTTAAATATACTTTAATGTGGAAAATAAACATTTTAGATAGAAGATTTCAGACATGCTGTAATTGCCAACATAGCTTCAAAGTATCTATTTTGCAAAATTCTATTTTATGATTTCTCCAATTATTTTCTAATTTTTGCTTTGAAATAACTACTCTATCAAATAGTATTAATAAAAGAGCAATTTGTATCTCATTTATAATGTAAGCCACTGATAGTTAATTTTAAGAAATACCAGTCTAACTTATGATCTTAAGGGTCTATCGTGTACTTGTGGATAATAGAGAGTCGTAATGGAGAGATAGAGACAACCAGATCATGACAGTGAGTGACCGATTTAGAATATGTCTTCATAATGGCTTTCCCACACAAGGTCTCAGGGAAGGTTAACATATGTAGAAAGATATGTATGTACAACATCTATAACATGCTTCATCTGGTGAATGCATCCACTGAATGTAAAAGAATACCTCTCAGGCCAATGCCTATAACCTGGCATAGGGACCACTAGATGACTGTCACAATGCTACTTCTGACCAATGTCTAAGCCTCTAACGAGGAAAATAAAATAACAGTGTACTTACTTTAAAACTCCTGAAAAAGTCAGCGTGTGCTTTTGTATTCTATAATGTGATCGTAAGTGTTAGGTAATGCTAGAAAACGTTCTTTATTTTCAAATCTAGCTGCTATAGCAGTGCGAAACACATAATAAGCAGTCGAGTTACTGGACAAACAAGTAACTTATATCCGTCTAGAACTTCTAAGGAAGCAAAAACTATAAAAAAGAAATGTTTGGGGTTTAGGAACTCACTGCATGATTCCTTATAATTCAACTGATTTACGAAATATTATTTTCCAATAGTGTCTGTGTAGTATAGAATGACTTTTTTAAGGAAAATAAATAAGTTTCAATTTTATTTTTTAAGTGAATGAAAGAGGAGAATATATAACTCAAATGAGTGGAGTAACAAGTACATTGATTTTTAAATCTCAGTTTGAATAATATAGGTGGTAGTGGAGCAGATATGGAATTTTCCATAAGTGAAACAACTTTTTTTTGAGACAGTCTTGCCTGTCGCCCAGGCTGGAGTGCAATGGCACGATCTCGGCTCACTGCAACCTCTGCCTCCCGAGTTCAAGTGATTCTCCTGTCTCAGCCTCTTGAGTAGCTGGGATTACAGGCGTGCACCACCATGCCCGGCTAATTTTTGTATCTTTAGTAGAGACGGGGTTTCACCATGTTGGCCAGGATGGTCTGGAACTCCTGACCTCATGATCTGCCTGCCTCGGCCCCTCAAAGTGCTGGGATTACAGGCATGAGCCAGGCCGAGACAACTTTTTATTTGGCAACTAAATAACTAGTCACTCTATTTTGCTTTTCTCCTGAGGGAAAATAAATCATCAAAGACAGGAGTAAGTGACTTTGCACTAATGCACTTTCCAATTATTTGGAGAAGTTTCCAAAATATAAACAGGGCAGCTATTGGCTGAAATTAGATCTCCTTATGCTGAAATAGAAGATGATATCTAAACATCTCAGATGCTTCGGTAAAATGGTTGAAGAATTTTAACCTCTTCTTTGCCTGTAGTTCTAATTCCTTTAGACGTGAACAAATCTCATTGTGTGATTCAATTTAATTATGTTAACTGCTACTATGTATCTCAGTAAATTGATGTTTCAGTGGCACTTGGAAAAGTAAAAGTGTCTGTTCATTTGGAGAAAGGAGGAGAATTCTTGTCCTGAACTAGAATTACCTGTGCTTATTTGGACTATTCTGGATAAAGCTGCTAGATCAGGTGAGTATAGAACCAAGATCTAAATGAAGATAATACGACTTAAGAGTGAGCATATAAATTAATATCAGATGTGAGAATTAATCACAGTTGGAAAGCTACAGAGCTGCTACAGTGAGTCAGAAGAAACTGACTCCAAGTACATCAAGGTAAGTTGTATGGGCAGATTCCTCATGCAGAAAAAGAGCAATTCATTGAAGGGAGCCAGCTGATGTTTAGGGATTTGAAACTCTTAAATATCAATGTGAATTCTTATGTAATTTTAAAACCTGCAGGATCTGGTGGTAAACTGCATAGATAAAAAAAGAGAGAGAGAGAGAATGATTATGGCTTATATTCTTTATAGTTGCAAGAAAAGAAAAAAAGAAGCAAGAAAGAGGGAGAATAAACAAAACAGACGGTGCAAATAATAATGATAAATACCAACATAGAGCAAAAATTAAGGCCTTCCAAACAACAAACCTAAAGAATGATAAGTTAGATTGAAATAGTGGTCACATAAGCAACTCTTTGGAATTAGTATTGACAAGTATGAATCATTTGACCTCCACAGTGCCGGGAAGAGTTCATTATCTTTATTACTGAAGCTATTGCACCCAGTGCTATTACAGGGCTCACTGGAATAAAGCGTACAGATAGGGCACACAATCGGTTTACCTGTGGAAGACTGTAACATTCTGTAAGATCAAAGGAGTAGCAATAGTACACTCTGTGTGCAGATATCAAAAAGACACAGACTTGTTTACTAAATTCCTTAGAAAACAAAATGTGACCCACTTGATCATGCATTCCAACTGGATTCAAACGAGAATGGCTCCGTCATTCATTTCCTTCTGTGATTTCAGTTGTTTCACCCTGACATTAATTGCATGTGGCTACTTTTAACATGTAATACTGTTACTCATAACAGATCTCTCTCTAAGGTAAAACTGATTAAGCTGAATCCAGTTGCAAGAATAGGAATTAAATCTTTCATCTCCCTTTTGCACTTTGCATATTACTTTAAATAGCTGGGAAAAAAAGTAATTGTTTTGAATGCAGACTTAGGCATCACTGTCACAGGCTTTGATGATAAGAATTCACATTTAAAATTGTTAATTTCTTGACATGCTTTTGTTGTTTTTAAAGTTACCAACAATAGCTTATGTTACATGAGATAGCTGATATATTTTCTGATATTTAGATGATTATTTAAATTTTATCTATTTTCAGTGCTTCCTCACCTGTAACTATAAATGCTTTGATATTTAAAACTAAAATAGTTTTTATTATCTTTCAAAATAAGAACACCCTTTCACATTGTGTTCCTTATAATTTATGCAACTTTCATTTTATATGAATTTTAACATGGTATTGTCATCTTATTCATTTCTCAGCAACATTATTATTCCCCTTAAGTTACTTTTTCCTCCTCTCTAATTATGCAGGGTTAATTCTGAATTTCTCATTTATATTTTCATGAATGATCGATGGAGCTAAGACAGTTATATAATTTTAAAAGGAAACAGATCCTGATGAATTTGTTTAAACTTTAACAACATAGAATGTATCTAAATGTATTCATCTCTATCAGTTTTATAAGTTATAAAGATAATATAATTCACGTCTAAAACTTAATGTTCAGACTCTAATCTACTTTGAAACATTACTTACAAGATGACAGTTACCTTTAAGGCTACAGAGAACTTTTGAACAACAAAGTAGCATGACTCTATTCTGTCAAAACTTACTTGGGTACGGAAATCAGTGTAAGTCAAAGTTAATAATAGAATATACAAACTGATGATGCAAACTTCCTTTCCATTATGTTTTAGGAAGCCAACGATAAATGTCATAATGTAAGGCAAAATGGTGATGTTTATTTTCCTGGGGTAATTTTTTGCCAAAATCATATGTAGTCTTTTAAAATTAATTTTTAAACATATATTCATGTTTGGTGATATATATACTTTATTTTAAATCATTGAGATTGATGTATCTGTTAAGTTTTGGAATCGATTTTAAAATATAAAATACATATTACAACTACTTTTGACTAGGGCCTTACACATAAACTCAACAAATATTTGGGTAATGAATAGATGAATAATTAAATGTGAATGAGTTGTTGTGTCACTAAATGCAGTTCTAGTTGCTACATTTTAAAATAGAACAAATAAAGATGATAAGAAATGCCTTTTAGTATATCTCTATCCCTTACTATGCTGTGGGTTGTTTGTTTTAAGAATCTCCTGAAAATGACTAGGACTTTTTAAAACTTGCATCCCCTTAACCTGTCTGTTCTATTTAAAAATAAAAAAAGGCAGAAAAAGAAAGAGAGATATGGTGAGTTATGATGATTGAAATACTGATAAAAGAAACACTCATTAAGCACATATTTTGCTCTAATAAATATGAAGTCAAATTATCATGCTGAAATGACCTACTGGCCATGCCACCTGTTGTGCCAGATGCATTAAATAACATTTGAGTGTGAAAAATCCCAAAGCATTTGTTAACACTTCCCAAAAGGCTTGTAAAGAGTTTGAAAACCTATCTTTCATCTAAGCTATATTTTACCCAAATCTAAATTAATCCCTCAGCTTTATAAGGAAATATTTCATGCATGAAAAGTGATGTTTTATTTGCTGACAATCAGAATTCAGGTCTTCAATAAATCAAACATCAGATTACACAGGAGCATCTATCTCTATTTCTAAGGGAAGCTGTATCTAATATACACAGATATTTGCTCTCCATTTCCTAGTTTCCATTTGAATATGCTATCACAGTCCTATGCCATTGTGAATGTATGTCATTGGGATTCTCAGACTCTGGGGAAGCAGCCAAGAGATGTGACTGTCTTTCCCAAGATAACTTCTGGCTGAGGTGGAAGGTAATGACTTCATGAACTATTTGGTGATTGTTCAGGCCAAATAGCATTCCTGCCTTGTCTCTAGACAGCATGCTTATTAAGTGGACTCAGTGCCCATCAGATGATTATCCCATCTTAGAGAAAACAGATTACATGGGAACATTTTGAAATCCTGTTCTACCGGTAGTTTTTGCTTGGCCAATATGGGAAAACACATAAAGAGTGAGTTAAATTAGGCCAGGCGCAGTGGCTCATGCCTGTAATCCCAGCACTTTGGGAGGCTGAGGTGGGCGGATCATGAGGTCAGGAGATCGAGACCATCCTGGCTAACAGGGTGAAACCCTGTCTCTCCTAAAAATACAAAAAACTTAGCCGTGCGTGGTGGCAGGCGCCTGTAGACCCAGCTACTTGGGAGGCTGAGGCAGGAGAATGGCGTGAACCAGGGAGATGGAGGTTGCAGTGAGCTGAGATCGCACCATTGCACTCCAGCCTGGGTGACAAAGCAAGACTCCGTCTCAAAAAAAAAAAAAAAAAAAAAAGAGTGAGTTAAATTAATGACTCTTTCAAAGTTTAGGCCAGATACATTGTTGCTGCTTGGATGTCATTAAAATAACCTTGTATTGCACTATAGTCAAGAATCAAATGCATAAGTAACTTTTCATCTGCCCTGTTCAGAATAGAAACAACTAGAATATACAATTCAGGTGTGCCGTTTTGACATGAGCTTTGGCATGTCATTCTTGAAAAGCTATTTTTAATATACAGTTTCCTCCCACCTAAATTGTTTATATGTATGAAATTTTCAATTAAGAGAATCCGTAATATAGACAAGAACTACTTTAGATAAAGAAGATCTTATCTTCTTATATTATTCCAGTAATAAAATTTGTAGTTTTCCCTTTGCTTTCACTTGTCTTACACAGTACACCATAAATGTATTTTCCTGTTAACCCTAACATGAGGACAAGGTCAGGACTGTCTGCTTGTTGGTCTCCAGTATGAATGACAATGAAGAGAAATGAAGAATAACAAAATGTTTTAAATAATTTATAAATATTTAAGGGCAGCTACTTAATTCAAGTTCAGTTAATTTTTTCTGACTGCTACCTGTTTCAACTGTATTCTTGAAAGGAATTTCTATTCTTGTGAATCTGCCAATTTCTCTCTGACATTACCACTGACCACTCTGGGCCAATCTACCATCATTTTCCCCTGGACTATTGTAAATTTCCAGGCAATTCACCTTTTCTCTTTGTCATCTATAGTAGTCTCAACTAAGTTGTCTTTTCACGAGCAGTCAGTGATCTTTTTCAAAGCATGAATGTAAGAATATTCCACCACCCCTATCACTACCTCTATTCCCTTTTAAAACCACTTATTGGCTTCCCATTGTTTTTAGAATAAGAACAAAACAAAAAACAGCAAAAAATAATAATTAAAAAAAATAAAACAGAAAAAAGAAAACCCTGTAACTTTCAAGGCACTGCATGGGCTGCCTATCTATCCTCTCTAATTTTAACCCTGGTTCCCTTTGATGTTCTCCAGAAACTCTATAGGCTGTCTTTTAGTCCCCTGCTGACATTTCCTTGACTTGGGCAGTTCTTCCCTCTGTTTGTTGCCCAGTTAATTCTCACGAGTTATTCAGCTTTTTTCTGACCATCATTTTCTCCAAGAAATCTTCCTAGCCTTCTTTCACTAAGGTGAATTTCCCTGTAGTTGAATCTTATTGTACCATTGTTTCACAATAGCAAATTTACATTTCTTCTGGTGATTATATGATTAATTTCTATATCATATAGTAATTGGCAATTACCAAGGTTACCATTGCTTGTTTCCACATTGCTAAATCCATTTGTATCTATCTCGACTTATTAAGAGCATTTGCCCCAGTTGAACACCACTTCCTTTTTAAATACATTTTCTTCCGTTTTATTTTTTTTTTATTTTCTTCTTTTTCTCTGACTGTCACCATCTGATTGATCTCTTTAAGGTTGGAGTATGTGAGACCTCAAGTCCTAACATTTTTGCTTTCTTCTCTAGCTACACTCATGCATTTGATGAGCTCATTCAGTCTCATGTTTTTATTGACCATCCACATGATTTCCAGGTAGTTTATCTAAAGTGTAGAACTTTCTTCTAAATTTCACATTTATTAACCCCACTGTTACCATCTTCACATGAATGTCTAATAGGTCTCTTCAATTTCCACGATGAAAACTGAGCTCTCATTATTTTGTTGTGTTCCTCCAGTCTTTTCAATCTTGTAAATGTAACTTTGTCCTTCCAGTTTCAAGTAAAACCAAACACAAAAAACAAACAAAACATCTACAGTCCATCCTCTCTATCATGTCCTATTTCCAGTCAGCAAATTCTACTAGACATAACTTTACCTCCAGTGCTATGATTCTCATCCTATTATACTCATTTTTTCCCCCTGGATTCTTGGAAAAGCATCAAAAAAAAAAAAAAAAAAAAAAAAAAAAAAAAAAAAAAAAAAAAAAAACTCCCATTGCAGTCTTTCTTCACCAGAGCAACCAAATTGATCCTGTTAAAACTCAGTCAGTGCACATTTCTCTTCTGCTCAAACTTCTCATGGCTCTCTACTTCACGTGAAGGATATCAAAAATCCTTACATGACCTGTGTCTCCTTCCCTCTATGACCCTTTCTCTAACATGTTGTGCCAGGCTCATGCTTTTCTATTCTTACAGGGCTGTTGAATATCCCTTAAATACGTTAGGCCACTTACTGCCTTAAGGCCTTTGTCTTTGCTGTTTCCTCTTCTTGGATTATTTCCATTGATATGGCTTGCTCCCTCACCATCAATTTTCTGTTCAAATGTTCACTTTTCCTGGTCTACCAACTCAAAATTAGAACCACTCTCTTCTCTACTCTGCCTGAGTATTCCTATCTCATTCTTCCACTTTACTCTTCATAATGGCTACTACATTGTAATATAGGACAGTATGCAACTTTTTTCTTAAACTGATAAATTTCCAGGAGTCCCTGGAAATTTTGGATAAATAAATGAATGAATTATGATATATATATGTGTGTTATATATTATATGTATGTTATATATGTATATATATTATATGTGCTATATATATTATATATATGCATGTATGTGTGTGTGTAGGTGTCAAATAATATATATATAATCTCCATTGTATCTTATCATAGTCCTACATGTAAATGTTTGTGTACCTCCAAAATAGACCATGCTGGGGGTAAGGCAGGATTCGTGTACAGTCTCCCCCGCATTGAGAGTGCCATGTGTTCTCATTTAGAAATATATCTTAGGAATTATATAGGATATTATGTGACTTCTCCTATTTGTGCATTGAATTTCCTGACCATGAGCAAAGCAGCAGGATCTTAGTGTCTGCCAAAGAGTGATGCTTGATTGAAGATCAAATCAATAATTGAACAGACACTAGAACCCAGGAATTCTGCTAACTTTCCCCAAAGCTTGTAATTGTACACTTTGAGAGTGATAACCATTATATATCAGGATAAGTTAATTTTTTTCCATTAAAATATATAACCATAATTCCATCAAATGTGAAATATAATAAATTACATTTATTTTTAGTGTAACTTAACTTTTAGTCTTGTAGCATTATTTGAAAAATGCCCCACTAACTGCTACACATTGATCATTGTGTTTCTCCTTATTACAGACTTTTTTCTGTTTCAAAACCTGTAAGAAGCCACAAATCTTGGGAATTTAATTACAGACTTTCTAAACCCCCACACAGCAGCTGTGGAATAAGCAAATACCAATTTTATTAGCATAATAGAATGACATGAACCAACTGAATGAATTGAGTCCCAGAAGATCTTGCCTTTCAGATGAGATGTGTTTAGACAGAATAAAAAAAGTATTATAATGATTTATTTATGGTAGAAATGAGGATATAAACTTAAAGTAGCAATGCTTAAACTAATTTCTAATTGCTATACAAAATTGAGCCTTGTTTTCATGACAAATAAGTTATATTTATCCACATGTGCACAGTGAAGCTCAAACCTATTTTTGCATTTCAAGAAAAAGAGAGAGATGGAGAAAATGCACCTCCATTAAATCAATTGGAAATAATATTATTTTAGACTTGCAAGTGGAATATATAACTCTCTCTTTCCTTTGTGACCCAGACTAGTTTGTACTTTGCACCATAAAAGGGGACAGTTATATAACAGAAAGTAATGAGATACCCCATAGAGCAAATGCATGTCAATATCCCTATACAGTGAGAAATAAAAAACAGAAAGCACATTGAATGAAGCTGCACGTTAGAAACAACTAAAATTACTTATATTTTGACCCACTGGGTCATCTTACAATAAAATTTTTATGAGCACACTCCTTACCCCTGTTTATTTCTTCTGAGTTCAGCGCTTCACATTAGCTGTGCCTGAAGCTTTTCTAGAACCTTACTCATCTTATTGACAAACTAATTACCTTTCACGTTCCCAAGAGGGAGTAAGTGAGGTTAACATAAGGTAAGTGAATGACAGACCTAGAAGAAGGAGAGTTTTAAAAGAATGAGAAATGCCAGATTTACCTGGAGAATATTCTTCTGGCCAGTGGACACGACTAAGCTGGTCCAGTGTATTTGCTCCAGCTGGCTACTCATCAGGCTACATTATCCCTACTCCCAACCCTACTCCTATCTGGGTGGGTGGTATCTATGTAAAGCCTTTAAATGAATGAGATTCAGGTAAGTTGTAATATTGATTAATCTGATCTCTTTAGAGGATTTAATAGATTAAAAGCTTGAATTCTGGAGGTATTATGCCTGGCTTAGAATTTTTGCCCTGCCTCTTACTCATTTTGTGAACTTACATTTCTTAACTCTGCTTCATTTTCCACATTTTGAAAATGAGGATAATAATAGTACCTATCTCAGAGGGTTTTGGATGGATTGAAAGAGAAAACACCTATGAGTGCTTAGCACAATGCCTCACACATGGTAACATTTAAGAAAGATTGGCTGTTATAATTATCATTGTTATTTACTTTTTTAAAGTTAGAAAAAAGCTGCAGTAATATATCTTAATAAACATTATTGCACTATGGTACGTAGCAATGTCTTCAGCAATTTTCTTAGAGAAATGAGATGAACTAGAAGGTAGATTTAGAAGGCAATCTTCCTAAAGGTACTAGCTCAGGGTCCTCCACCTGAATCCCTAAGTGAAATATGTGTTACAGAAATGCAATATGCTTTTAAATTCCCTTCTATATGTCTAATGCCCGACACATATTTCCTTAGATCAGTCTTGTGCAGAATAAGCATAAACTTAAGTAATTGTCTCCTGATTCGTTATTTTTGATGAAGATTGTGTAGCTGTTATGCAATAATTTAAATAGTTTCTTACACTTTTTTTTTTTTTTTTTTTTTTTTTTTTTTTAGACAGAGTCCCTCTGTCACCCAGGCTGGAGTGCAATTGTGCGATTTTGGCTCACTGCAAACTCTGCCTCCCAGGTTCAAGTGATTCTCCTGCCTTAGCCTCTGGAGTAGCTGGGACTAAAGGTGCATGCCATGCCCAGCAATTTTTTTTTTTTTTTTTTTTTTTTTGTATTTTCAGTAGAGATGGGTTTTCACCATGTTGGCCAGCCCGGTCTTGAACTCATGACCTCAGTTGATCCACCCGCCTCAGCCTCCAAAACCGCTGGGATTACAGGCATGAGCCATCACACCCATCCCACTTTTAAAATTAAAATCTAAAAATAGCTTTAAAAAAAGGAGTGAAGCCATCTTTTCAAAATAAATTATATTATGGCCTCATTACTCAATTTCTTCACTGATAATAAAAGTGGGATATTTTTACATTTTAAGTATTATATAAGCCTCTCTTTGTCATAATTTTCTCAAATTTTTTGTTTCACTTTCGGTTGGAATTATTTAATAATATCATTTATGCACTTTGTTTTTTAATATTAAAGGTGAACAAAGAAAAACATATACCTGGAAGAAAGAAAAACATATCTTATACTATATGTGTTTATTTTAGTCTTATAGTGAATATAAACATGTGAATGCCATTATGAAGAGGAAATACAGTGAAACTTGTAGAAAAGGTTTAGTTTTGGGACTTACCTTGGACTACATGTTTTTATGTTTGTTCATTTTTCCCACAGATATAATTTAAATTGTGATAGTAATAACAATAATAGGTACAATTTATGAAGTGCTCACTGTGTGCCATTCCCTAGGTCAATCCTTTTTTTGTGTGTGCTTTATCCGATAAAATTGTCACAACAACGGAATGTTGTGTGAACTTTAATGAAAATTTGTCCAGTTGCTCAAATCTAGCGAGTTACAAAACCAAGATTGAACCTATTCCTGTCTGACTACAAAATGTAAGTCTTAATATATAAGAAATACTATATGATACAAATTAAAATATAGGCATTTGACTTAAGATAAAATCGCAAAATAGTTTGAAGCAATGTCTCAACTTCAACCTCTTACATGCCTTTCAATTCACCTCCAAAAATTATCGTATGATGGGTAGCCTGGGATTCCAAATGTCATATTTTGGCTTTATAGCAGATTTATAATATTCTCACATGAATAAATCATTTATGTGAGAATATTATGTATGACTATTACTTAATAAACCTAGCAAATTGAAATACTGATTCTCCTTTGAACCATATATATCTCAATTTAGATAGCTAAGGGCTCTGCATTATCTTAATTCTTAAGCAAAGTCAGAATAATTATGTTAATTTTTATTTGAGCACTGAATAATGATTACATGATTGTTGAGATTTAAGACATTCACTTTGAAAATAGTATCTAAAAGCTGGCATTCTAGAAATAGCATAAAACTATAGTTGCCAACTTTTAAATAAAAATAAAGCCCCCAAATCAGGATTAAAGACTAAAAATATTTTTTTCTGGGTTAAAGCTATTTAAAATATTGTAACATTTTGGAACAATCATTAAGATATATTTAGCCTATTTTTATAGATGCATAACAGAGTGAAATAAAATTATTTTATACAAATAAATTTTAAGACTACTTTAAAGTACCTTTCTCCTCTAAGTGGCAAAGCATTGAGGGTCTTGTTAAAATTCAGCATGATACACAAATGTAGGATAGATTTGTATATCAAATGCAGCATGTTGAGAATTGAATCAGGAGACAAATGAGAAACTATTTCAGGCAAGCTCTGAGAAATGAGCTTTTTTGTTTTATTATTATTATTATTATTTTTAGACAGAGTCTCCCTCTGTTACCCAGGCTGGAGTGCAGTGGCGGAATCTCAGCTCACTACAGGCTCTGCCTCCCTGGGTCAAGAGATTCTCCTGCTTCAGCCTCCTGAGTAGCTGGGATGACAGGGGCTTGTCACCACACCTGCCTAATTTTTGTATTTTTAGTAGAAATGGGGTTTCACCATGTTGGCCAGGCTGATATCGAATTTCTGACCTCGAGTGATTCACCCACCTTGGCCTCCCAAAGTGTTAGGATTACAGGCATGAGCCACTGCACCCGACCAGGAATGAGAGATTCAAAGAATAAGGATCCATGCAAAAGACACTATAGGGATAAAATCAGGACAAGTTGATAATTGATTGGATGTGAGGGCCATTAAGAAAGAGAAGTTAAATATTTTCAAATCTTTTAAACTTAGAAAACTGGACTAATATTGGTGTCATGAGAAGATATAGCAATCCCAGAGGGTTCTTAGTTGTAAAATAAGTAAATAAATAAGCATATCAGTTTCTAATATTAAAGTGAAAATATTCAGCAGGGTGATGAAAATATCAGACAAAAGCTTAGTAGTAAAATCAAGTTCAGAAAAGTATAACAAAATCAATGAAAAAACCCTTAGGAAGAAAACATTTATATTATTTCTCTTTTGATTCTAAGCACGAGAAACCTATCAAGAATTTTTTATTAAAAGACACCTGTGTCATAGATTCAAAGCGTAAAGATAAAATAGGGTCTTCGCAATATGTTAGAACAAGAGGCGTGTGCACCAGTACTCCCTCAATCTCTCACTCTTCATATCGTCCTCCTTCCTTCTTGTGGCATTTCTCAAGCTTAATTCATTTGATTAAATCCACATACAACATGTACGCGTGAAGAGTAACAGAGCTGATCAACCATCTCTGCTTCTTTGTCTGAGCTCCTTGACTTTTCCCTCTCTCTCTATCCCTTTCCCAGTTCTAAGTTTTCTGAGAAGCAACTCGACTGGGTCATGTATGTTCCTCTGGACAGACAACAATAGTGAGAGTGGTTGGTGGCAGGTACACAATTATCTTGAAAATGGCCCCATTCTTTATTTTGTAAGAAGTGAAGTTTATCTCTCAAAGGCAGTGTGGAAAGCTGAACTTCAATAGTTGATCTTTTCACGAATCAAAGACAACCTGAATAAAATCTATATTTCAGAACAAGATATAAATGGAGAGAGAAAGAGGCAAAGAGAAGTTTTAAAAAATGAAGTATGTACAGTGCCACTGAAACCAAAGGAAATGTGAAATCAAAAGAAATAATATATGTTCATCAGGAGGAAAAAAATAGCAATATGAGGATTGAGAAACCACCATTGGATTTGGCCATTGGAGAATAATCAGTGATCTTCAGAATAACAGTTTCTACAGAAGTAAGTAAAGAGCTAGTTGCTACATTATTTGATACAATTCAGACATGTTTATGCTACTGCCCTCCTATACTGGTATAGTAACTCACTTTTTAAAAAAGAAGGGATAATTTCCTATGCTCTTACTAATAATGACTGATTCTCAATGAACTCTGTTTTAACCTAAAGACCCACAAACTGTTGTTTTAAGAGTGTTTAACAATCTTACTAGGAAATAGATGTAAAATTGACCAGTCTATGGTTACTGGACATGAAATCATTACTCCTTACAGAAAATCAGAGCACATTCCTCTCCCCAGTATTCCAGAAACTTTCCACATTTGCATGATTCCATAAGGACAGATAAATGAGATATAATCCTCTTTAACATTTCTCCCAGTTCCCTGGTAAGCACTTTTTCTGGGCCAGGAGAAATGAACTATTCTGAAGCAACCGTCTGCTCTTATATTATCTTGGGTTTTATTTTCCTCTTATCCACATTTTTTTTTCTATTTGAAGACCATTTGCCTTCATATAGAAATTGGACCAAAAAATCACTGAGTAATTCTTTCTATCATCTCTACATAATATATACATCTTTCTTCAGCAATGGTTAGAAATAAAATTTCAGTTCCCACTTGAGGCATAATTAATTTTTGAAAGTGTCATTGCTTGCCTTGTAGATGCAAAAATACAAGCATGGGGAAAACTATGGGCTAAGGCCCCTGCAGGCTAGTATACAAGTAGAAAGAAGAGAGTCAAATAAAATGGCTAAGTGTGGAACACTAGGGATGGAAGTGTGGAAGGTACTAAATTGGATACAGAAATACACCTGCATTATAAAATTCTAGCCAGCTTGAGTTCTGAAATGACTTGAGAGATACCTGTAATATAATTTATGACCATAATCCTCCAATGATGAAGTGGCTTTTCCATATTTCATACTTAGCAGCCTGCATAGTATAATTCAAATTATTTTCCATTGTTTTGGAGAGTAATTGATTACTAGAGGTTTTATGTGATCATATACTGTAATGACTCATAATCACTCCATTGTCTATTGCATCATCTTCAAATTCATTTTTCTCCACTTTCTTATAAAAGTACAAGGTTTCATTCAAAAGATTTTCTCGCTACACTAGACTGTATTCATTCCTGTTTGCAGACCTTTAGTTAGCCTTTCTAATTCTTTTTTAAAACATACTACTTTTTTTCTGTGTACAGCCTATCCATCCTTCAAGAGCCATTTCAAGCTCCGCCTCCTACGTAAAGTGGTCTCTGACACTTCCAGTGCTGATATGCATCTCCCCTGGTTCCCTTTACACTCATATGCTGTACCCTAGAGCTGATACAATGTGTAGAGTTTTTAATTCCTCATTCCTAAAACTACACTTCTAATCCTTTTATTATATAAACATATTGTGCTTATACATTTATAGATATGTATTCATTATCAAATAATTTCTGAATTGCTGTGAATATATTTATTTTGTTCACAGCAAGACAGAAAATTACCGTGGCAAGGATTGGCTGATTTTCCACTACATTTACTGGAACAGGAAACAAGGCTAGGTAAGCTATAAGAAAGGTGACAATAAATTCGCCATCTCCTCCTTTACATATTTTGTATTCTATAAGCAAATACATTGCTATGACAATATTACTTGCATAATAAAAGCTTGACCTTATAAATAGGGAGCAGTTAACACTTCAAAGATAGCATATGCCATAGTATTAAAACTAGCTGTAAAACTAGAACCTGGAACCAAAAGAGAAAAAAAAATGCTTTTTTGCTATTTAAGAAGCAAAAGCAAAAAAGATTTTTAAGTATGTAGACTGCTCTAAACAGAATGAAATTGAAATACATAAATGATAGGTCTATGATACAGTATTATACATAGATTTGAATTTTTCAGACTCATAAAAACTAGGACATATGGAGCCAAAAGCCTTTTTCTTTATGTTCAGCATTGGACATGTGCATCCTTTATCATGAAAATACATTTTTAGGTTTCTAGCAAAGTCAAACTTAATGCAACTAAAAATGAAAAAAAAAATCATAAATAGAAATCGATAGCTTATAATATTCAGTTTTTAGAAGATTAAATTTTATTTTCACCTAATTCTATAAAAGCATACTCAATTTTGAGACTTTCCATCAGTTTTATTTTATGCTGTATTTTATCCAATTCTCAATTTTATCAAGGAAACTAAGGTCCACATGCAAAATATTAGTACAGAAAAAGCACTTTATTCCGCTTTGAAATACTTAGGAATAAAGTGGGAAGTGAAACAAGAAAACAAACTCACAAACAACCATGCAAACATGTCTCAGAAATTGGATAACTGAAATAACTGATATTTGTATTTGTAGGAATTTATGAATAATATCGATACACTGAAATAGCATTATCACCAACAGAACTGGTTCTATCATTTAAGAGAACTTAGAAGACTGAGCAGAAAAATGAATGAGGATGAGTCATGCACAATAAACAGGAGCTCACCTTTAACTTTATTCTTTGAAGCAGCCGCTGGTGCCAAGGAAAGGTTGCACAAGAAGAGAACAAACATATTAGATGTTAGACAGATTCTCTAACTAGTAAGAAAGCAGAGATGTTATTGCTATTAAAGTCTAAAGAGTACATTTGTGATTCCATGATCAACAGCCTAAGAAAGAAAATGACAATTGTTACATTTCATTACTGTTATGGGTAAGATCCTTGAGTAAGAAAAAGTAAGAGCAGACAGGAGCCATGTACTACACATTCCAAACATTTCAAGTCATCATATTCCTTTAATGGAATTTATAACTTCTTTAAGTTCTTCTTAACTCTAAATTGTATTTAATAATCAATTAAAACTATATATAGTTTAAATATACTTAATACTATTAATAATCAGATTATAACTCCATGATATTTGAATAACTAGAAAAGCAGGCCATTTCCATTATTTGAGTGCTTGCTAAATGCCAGAGACTGACTTTCCACACATCTACCACTTAATAATGACAATTGTGAGAGTTAAGTTTTGTTGTCCTTGCCTCATAGATGTGGAAACTGGGACTGAGGAAGGTCAAATTACTTGCTGAAGATGACAAATCTGGAAAGAAGCAAATTTGGGATTTGATTCTGGGTGTATCTGACTCTAGAATCTGTGCTGTAAAATACTACCTTAAGCTATTGGGATTTAAGGAACTGATTCATCCACTAAATTGCAAGCATCAGCTCTACAAAGCCAAATAAAAATTATATGATTCATTAAACTCCAGCTATTTTGGTACTCAGTTGACCACATAACCATGAGAATAGAAAACTGTATTACTTTAAATGGCATCATTTCCATTAATCAGTTCAAGTGTAAGCTTATATCTAGTGGTAAACATTGTTTAAAGCAGAAGTAAAGTTAACAAGAAAATTAGAATAGTCCTACAGGACAGTCCCTTACTCAAAGGAAAACTTCTGTTCAAAATGCATAATTAGATACCTCTAAATACTTTTGAAGTGATATAGTCTACTTTGACTTACTATTTAAAAATGAACATTGACAAAACAGGGATGTGTTTTGGCTTTCTAAATGATGTTAAAGAGGAAGTAGTCCATCTCCTAATTGGGAAATGCTCAGTCTCTAGTTTCGTGGACTGACCTTTAGTAAAATTTAACATAGATTTTAGATCTAGTAATTATGAACTACACATGAAAACTTCTAATTTCCACTTCCTTCTTTCAAGTTGCCTAGAGCTAAAAAAAATTTAGAAAGTCTGTGTACATACCAGGCTACTTACAGATAATTTTCATTTTCATCCACAATAACGAAAACTGCCTTACTATTTGCATATATCTTCTACTAGTTTATTTAAAAATGAACATCCTATTTTTAAAATAATATTTTTTTTACCAGACAAAAACATCTTAAGCAAAAGCAAAATTATTTTAAGAAATCTGGATTAAGTCCTTGATCCATTCAAACTCTTTTATTCCACAGTTTTCAAACGGACATAGGCGAAGTAGGCAACTACTTACAATATTATTGTGAAGTTTTTTTTTAAAGTAACTTAAAATTCAAAGTGTAACTATTAGCTGTTCTGTGATCTTTTTACTACTTATGATGCAATAATTCATAAAATTTAAAGCCCACTGAAATGTTTAATATCAAAACTTAAGTTTTAAAATTGAATTTCATCAATCATCCACATTCCTTTAATGAATGTAATGTTTCAGCTTAGTTGTTTAAGTACAAAATTGATATACCTCAAAAATTACAGGTAATATATTAAAGTAAACAACATCCCCTCTTCCTTTCCAATGTCAGCATCTGAGATAATCAATGCCAGCAATTTCTTAATGTTAAAAAATAAAATTTGCAGTTTTTATAAAAACCTAAAAAAAATTGTGTGCATTTTGTTTCCAGAACAAGATTTTACTATACACGTTAATTTGCAGTCTGCTTTTCCTACATTTTCCAGGTTAATACAGAGTGCTAACTTACTCATTTTAGTAGTCGCATATTTTTCTGTTGTTTATATGAAGTATGGAACTATTTCATATTATCAAATATGAAATAGTTTGGGGGCATCTTGTTGTATTTTGTTTTTTTGCTAATAACAGTTTTGCAACACACATCTTTATGGCATATCTCTTACGCACTGTGGTAGTGCTTTATGTCTTCAGTACATAAATTTCCAGATTGTTTTCACATTTCTACTTAGAAAATCCTGGATAAAGATGAATACTTAAATATTGAAAATGGAAGAGTTGGAAATATTTGGAGAGAAAGTGTGCAAGTATATTGCATGCTCTAAAATAAGAGGTAACTAGAAAAAGAGAAAAAAAAAACGAAGAGAGAAAGTAAAGCACAGAATCTACTGTTTCAAACAACTGATACACTACAAATTCTTTATATCTTTAAAACCGTAAATTGGTTTATTTAACTTTACCTACTATTTGTTTTTAATGGGATTCCTTGGTAAAATGTTAGTGGATTTTAAGTGAAAACAATTTAAATTTATTTTCCTTTTTTTTTTCATTTACTTATGGTTTTTTGTGTATTGTTTTTAAGACTACACAAACCTGAATGAGTTATTTTTAGATTATGCTAAAATAATGTTTGTCTCAATCTCAAAGGAAAGATTACAATGCATCAATAAATTGACTTGCTCATTTGAAGAAAAAATTTGCTTCAAACTCAAATTCATCACTTGAAAAATTTTAGCATGAATTCAAGAAAACATGCCAAAACCTTATAAAGGTTTGGAGCAATAATAATTACTTAGCATCTAACATGTAACAGATACAACCAATCTTTTATAAGAAATGATTTTATTATAAATTAGTGAAATAATGATGGCTACAGCAAATCTTTCCATTTATCAGTTGATTGGAGATATGTTATTGACAATTCTCAAACATTGTATGAAGACAGAGGACTTTATTCTTTGATTATTGGGTAGGTACCAACATAGAATAGAAAGAAAAACAGAAAAACAAAAGCTCTGCCTGTTTCTGTGTGTGTTCAGGCAGCTAATACTAGACTAGGTTAATACAATTGGGAAGAGGCCAGGCTATCAGGCTTGTTAGCCCAATTATAATTCTCTGCATATTCAATAAAAGAAGCCAAGATGACAGGAATACTGTCATGAATGTCATGTTCAATACTTGTAAGACTTTCCATTGTCAGCATAGTCCAATTATAAGTCAATTGTAAAGTGCACATTGTATACCACCCCAAGTGACTGAAAATTATCTTAAAAATGCAATTTAACTGTTTATAGATAAAACAAAAAGAACAGAATTAAAGATACTTTGACCAGAGAAAAATTTTAGATATGACACCATTTTTTGTCTTTATAATAAAAACAGCAAGTTGTTACTATAACACAATTATTCATACTACGTTTTTCAGAGATTGTTAGTTATAATATAAAAATTGTAAACACTGACAATTATAATATTGATTTCACATAATTAGTTTTGTGAAAACATGTACATATATGTGAGGAAAAATCATGTGAATAATAAAATAATTACCATAGCTACTTATGTAGGAATGCTGAAGGGTTAGTGAATGTTCGTCATTATATTAATAAAGTTTATCTGAAAAAACATAAATACAAATAATCATAAAGTACAAATATAATTGACTATGTTACTGTTTTGATTAGTCAGGTTTAAATTAGACACTTGTCTGGCTCTTTGGAAGATGTATCGCTAACTAATGTTTTCTCAAAGAATTAGAGACACTTAAGCCACATTTCTTGAAATGGAGATCAGGGACTATTAATAGGGTATGAAGGCATTCTCAGAAGAGATTAGATAAATTTCACCCATCTCAAGACCGATATGACTAGTCACATCTTTGCTATTCTTTTATTCTTGCTGCTTCTTTTAACATTTACTGTCATAACAAAAGGGTCATATATTTTTAACAGTATTTGCAATATATGGGTAATATAGAGCTTACTGGATTTGCTGCTGCCTTTAGAAGTATTTGTTAGAAAGTTACTCATCAATGAAACATTTCGTAAATAGTTAGCAAAGACATTACTGGTATTTACGCAGAAAGAGCTAAAGCACTATGGATCTTTATATTTTAAGATTAGGTAGAATTTTATTGAAATATTATGATTTGGGCCTTGTGTCTGTTATCTTTCCTCCTAAGCAAAAATTTCTAGATAAGGGACCATTTTTTCTTAAAAGAGGAGGCAATAGAGTTAAAGCTTAGATTTTTTTAGAGAGACAGAGATTCCTGACATCTATGACTTTGATGGCAGCGGCAGCCCATGTAGAGCAGCCACTGCCATTGCAACAGCTGCAGAGAGGAGCTACCCACTCCAGGGTCTCCTCTCTGCTAAGAGTAGCAGACATCAGGATAACCAGCTACAGAGAGGAGCTCCTCACTCCAGGGCTTCCCCTCTGCTGAGAGCTGCAGAGGTCACGAAGACCAACTGGAGAGAGGAGCTCCTCACTCCAGGGCCTCTTCTTTGCTGAGAGCTGAACACGCCATGTGACAACCTGTCTGCAGACAGGAACTACCCCCTCCAGGGCCTCCTCTGACTTATTGTCACTCAATAACGCTCCTCCTCAACTTGCTCACCCTCCATGTTTCTGCATGTCTCATTCTTCCTGGGTGCAGAACAAGAATTCAGGGCCCAGCAAATGAGGCTAAAAGAGCTGTAACACACACAGGGCTGAGACATGCCCCTTGCTTGCCACATTGTGGGAGAAGACAAGAAAACAAGAACTGTAGCCCTTCAGGGAGCCAAGACCTGGGAGCACCCCAGGCCAGGGCTGTGGCTCCCTCTTTGGGGCACTGCAGTTCCTAGAGTCTCCAAGCTTCCAGGCACTACCATGTTTCCTGGTGCCAGCTGTGGAAGCTTCTTGTGGTGCACCTGGTCTAGCTGCAGCCTCATGGAGAGCTGGTGCCCATGCTGGCACCTGGAACTGCCCCCACCCCACTGGAGCACCTAGCATGTCTGACTGTGCACAGTGTATGGATCCCATCTCACTCACACACCCCTCACCATTCCACTCCTCACTCGCCCTTGGCACTCATGAGACCCAGGCCAGTAGTGTAGTGTGAGCCGAGTGCAGCCTGCCAGGTCAAGTGAGCAAAATGAGCCCAGCAGACGTGAGGAAAACACAGGAAAGGTGCCACTAGCCACAGAAATTTCTGACCAGAAAAATGACACATCAAAGATCCCATAACAACTTCATATTCAGATATATTAGATGTTTCCCTTGTTTCAAATGTATTTGCAGTCAAACAAAACAAACAAAAGAAAACGTTGCCATTGGCAGATGCTGTGCAGTATAAAGTTCTTATATATGAAAAGTTACCCTTATAGTACACAGTACAAATTATTAAAATGGAAGACAGTGGCATTGCCACTACTTCCCAGAATAAATACAGTGAAAACAATGAGATCAATCATGTAACAAAACTGTGCTTCAGAGAGGAGGAATGCCATTTCTAGACTACAAAGCACTTCAGTGGGGAATTTACAAGAAGAAAAAAAAAACCCCACACTTCTGAACATATATGTTTTAAAATCTACTACGTCAAAATGTAGTAACCATTAGCTATTATATAACATAGTAATGTTAATCAAGAAACCAATGATTTTGATTCCTTTATGATTAAAATAACACTGATTTGAAAAGGGGAAATGCTACTACATCTTATTTATCAGATAGTACATTGTTACTGTGTTTCAAGACACAGAAATTAAAATATCTGCTGTACAGGGCTAGATAAACACCTACCTTTTCTCCTCTTTTCGTTTTCTTTCTTTAATCATCAAACACAAGGTTAAACACATTTTTTCACTAATCACATGAAACTTACTAAAATAACATCTTTCTTAACTATCACCTAACATTGTCTAAGTACTAGGTTTTCTTCTAAGCTTCATTAGAATTCAAAGACTTGAAAAAGTGTGAATTTAATTTCGTTCACTAGTTTTTGTTTTTTCTTAATGATCACACAAATATCATACTAGGAAAAAAGTGTAAAAATGGTTTAAAATGTTTTAGAAAGGAACGCTTGCTATGGAGTTATACCCAGAGTAGCCAAAGATTGGATAGATGGAAATAACTCTTAATGGAAACACTCCAGCTACTAAATAAAGAGGAAATAAAAGAATTAGAAAATCACCATTCTGCAATTTTAACAAGTACTTATATTTAGGCAATGATTACCATTCAGGTAATATCAGTAAAAGGGAATCTACCAGATATTATATGCCTCCTCCTGGATGGACACACCACCACATAAGAAGAATGTTTCCAAAATAATGAAACCTGGATAGCACTATGTCTCTACATTGAACTTCCAAAGTCCAACAAATACAGGGGACAAAAAAATAGTCAAATGAGGCCATGAGTAAAATAATGAATGTGAGAAATAACACACAATTTTGCCATTTGCTTCCTTTAGCAAATAAATTTCATGGCAAAAAAAAAAAAAAAAATACCAGTTAGAGGAGAAACCTAAAAGACACATCAATTAATTACCATGTGCAGACAACTGTGGCTCTTGAGTTGAGCTTTAGATACTTCATAGTGTTAGGAAATTATTGCTAATATTTAGAAAGGATAATAGTATGTGACTATATTTTTCAAGTCTTTTCTTTACCAAATTAAAAGCTTGTGAAAAGCCATTCCACGATAATTTGGGGATGCATTACATGTGGGCGGGAAGCCACCCAGGTGCTGAGGCAAGAGACCGAAGGCACAAACTGTTCCAGTTTAATAAAAAAAATATATACAGTAAAAATAGTTATACTAAAAATAGATTATAGATATGATTATATATGAATATCATTAATCATTAGTTTGTACCATTACTCTTTGTCCCAATATTATAATAATCTTTGTTCTACAATTATAACCTGGGAAAAACCAGGCCATACAGAGAGATAGGAGCTGAAGGCACACGGTGAGAAGTGACCAGAAGGATGAGCCCTCTGTCACCCCGAGACAGGGTCACTAGAGGGCTCCTTGGCCTAGCGGTAAGGACAGCGCCTGGGAAGGCACCCGTTCCTTAGCCGACCTTGGTCTAGCGGTGGTGCCAGTGCCTGGGAAGGTACCCCTTACTTAGTAGACCGGGAAAGGGAGTCTTCCTTTCTCGGGGGGGAGTCAGAGAAGACTCTGCTCCACCACCTCTTGTGGAAGGCCTGACATGGGTCAGGCCCACCCGCAGCCACCCGGACGCCTGACCGTCTCCCTGTGATGCTGTGTTTCAGCAGTCACGCTCCTGGCCCGCTTTCACGTTCTACCCTGTACACCTGCCTCTGCCTTCTAGATAGCAGTAGCAGAAATAGTGAAAGTATTAAAGTCTTTGATCTCTCCGAGAAATACATAGAATAAATAATGACATAAGCTGTCCTCTCTCTCTCTCTCCCCGCCTGGGCTACCAAATAGGGAAGGGCCCCCTGTTCAGTGGAGACGTGACCTTACCTATCATTGGAGACGACTCACACTCCTTACCCTGCCCTCTTGCCTTGTATACAATAAATAACAGTGCGGCCAGGCATTCGGAGCCACTACTGGTCTCTGCGCCTTGGTGGTAGTGGTCCCCTGGGCCCAGCTGTCTTCTTTTCTGTCTCTTTGTCTTGTGTCTTTATTTCTACCATCTCTCCTTTCCGCACACAAAGAGAAAAATCCACAGGCCCTGTAGGGCTGGACCCCACACTATGTTTAGTGCATTTTCTTCCTATGTTTGTATGTGTTTGAAATTTTTGATAGTAAAAAATGGCTAAAATGTTTTATATATTTAAATAAAACTTGAATGTTTTTCTGTTTTAGGTGCAGTTGATCAGGGAGCAATATAGATTTGAACTGCATGAGCCCACGTACATGCAGATTTTCTCCTGCCTCTGCCATCCCTGAGATAGATTAGCCAATCCCTTCTTTTCCTCCTCCTCTTCAGCGTAATCAACGTGAATGGGATGAGGAGTTAGAGCCCTATAATTATCCACCCCCACTTAATGAAGAGTAAATATATTTTATCCTCCTTATGGTTCTCTTAGTAACATTTTCCAATCTCTAGCTTACTTTAAGAATACACTATATGATACATATATAAAATATGTGTGAATTCACACTTTATGTTATCAATAAGGCTTCCAGTCAACAGCAGGCTAGTTAAGGTATTGGGGAGTTAGGAGTCATCCTTGAATTTTTGACTGCACTGGGGAGTCAGTGGCCCTAACCCCCATGTTGTTCAAGGGTAAACTGTATTACAATTTCTGAACACATCTTTTCCTATGATTTAATATGATAGTATATATAAAACAGTGTAGTGTTTGCTACCTATTGATAATTGCATAGAACAAGGTCAATTTATCATATGTGTAAATTACTTACAGTATGTGCAACACAAGCAAGTAAAATGAAAGTAACTTTGGCTATGAAATTCTTCCTTAAGAACAAGGAATATTACCACCCTGACCAATATGGTGAAACCTCACATCTACTAAAAATACAAAAGTTAGCTGGGCGTGGCTGTGGGCGCCTGTAATCCCAACTACTTGGGAGGTTGAGACAGGAGAATGGCTTGAACCCAAAAAGTGAAGGTTGCAGTGAGCTGAGATTGTGCCACTGCACTTCAGTCTGGGTGACAGAGTGAGACTCTATCTCAAAATAAATAAATAAATAAATAAATAAATAAATAAATAAATAAATAAAATACCAATAATTTCCTCTATAAAATAAATATTTTGTTTCCATAGAGGTGAAACAGAACTTTATTGTATGCTTTTACCTACTTTATTTGTGTGTATTTTGAGATTTAAAAAATCTATATAATTACTTATTTTCCCTGTTTTTTCACTTTATATATACTGAATTATACATAGCAAAATAACTGATATTTTGTATTAAAATTTTTTCACTCTACTGTTTCCATGCTTGTAGTATAAATAGTTTATACATAAAATGTTTACATGATCTTTTTCTATATTTATTCCTTTTGCTTTCAAGGATCTCTTTAAAGTTCACGAGTCAGTACCAATTTTAAATCTCTTTTTCTTATGCTATATTTCACAATTTCCTTGTTAAGATTACGACTTTTGCCCCAATAGTTACAGAGGGACGTTTTCAAGCAAAGAATAGAATTTAAACTCATGCCTCTAAAAGAGACTATGTAAGATAAATGCAAACCCTTAGATGTTTCAGCCATTTATTATTATGAAAGCCTTAAGGAAGTACAGGAATAAAAGGTTCTCAATAACTAAAGTACATGGGCAACCTTTGAAGTTATATTTTATGTCTACATTACTAAACCAAAAAGCTATTTTAGAAATACCCTAAATCTATAACTGGAACATAATAGAGTGTTGATGATTTATCTCATTTTATGTTATCCCCCATATTCTCAATGGCTAATTTTTATGGGTTATATATACATACAATATACATACTTTAGAATGTGTTACCAATGACACGAACACTATTAGGTGTGAGAAATATTTATTGACACATCCTAAAAAAACTAACTTCTGTCTGGACGTGGTGGCTTACATCTGTAATCCCAGCATTTTGGGAGGCCTAAGTGGGCAGATCACCTGAAGTCAGGAGTTCAAGACCAGCCTGACCAACATGGTGAAACCCCATCTCTACTGAAAACACACAAAAAAATTAGCCAGGCATGGTGGCAGATGCCTGTAATTACAGATACTTGGGAGGCTGAGGCAGGAGAAATGTTTGAAACTGGGAGGCAGAGGTTGCAGTGAGCCACAATAGTGCTGTTGCACTCCAGCCTGGGTGACAAGAGCACAAGTCTGTCTCCAAAAAACAAACAAACAAAAAACCCCACAAAACCACATGATTATCTCAATAGATGCAGAAAAGTCCTTCGATAAAATTCAACAATGCTTCATGCTAAAAACACCCAGTAAACTAGGTATTGAAGGAATACATCTCAAAATAATAAGAACTATTTATGACCCATAGCCAATATCATCCTAAATGGACAAAAGCTAGGATCATTCCCTTTGAAAACTGGCACAAAACAAGGATGCTCTCTCTCACCATATTCAACATAGTATTGGAAGTTCTAGCCAGAACAATCAGGCAAGAGAAAGAAATAAAGTGTATTCAAATAAGAAGAGAGGAAGTCATATTATCTCTGTGTGCAGATGACATGATGGTATATTTAGAAAAGCCCCTCATTTCAGCCCTCAGCATCCTTAATCTGATAAGCAACTTCAGCAAAGTCTCAGGGAAAGGGGAGGGATAGCATTAAGAGAAATACCTAATGTAGAAGACAGGTTGATGGTTGAAGCAAACCACCACGGCACGTGTATACCTATGTAACAAACTTGCACGTTCTGCACATGTATCCCAGAACTTAAAGTATAATAAAAACAAAAATAATAAAAAAAACTAACTTCTAAAATCAGTGAGATTCATCACATCTTTTATTTTCAGGATGTTATAATTTTTTTTCTCATTAGTTACTACCCTAATTTGAAAATTTTACTCACTAATCTATTTTAAAATGCATTCTATTTTACTGATTTAAATGTATGCAAAATCAATAATACTTTTTGTTCATAATTGGTATTGGTAAAATACTAAAGCAAAATAATGCTTCTCTGAAAAATTTTTGAGCCAATAAAGGTCTCAGATTGACGTGACTGTCACGTAGAATCAACAGTGGAGTGGCATCTACCGTTAAGAGTTTCTATGCCAAGGCAGAAGGTGACATGTAAAAAATCATGTGTCATAAACATTGTCTCCCTATGCATATACATATATATGTGTGTATAGAGAATACCATTTTGTAGAATCACATAAATGTATAATTATATATGTATTTATAAATGTATATATTATTTAAAGTATAAATGTATATTATACCACTGATAATTTTTTTTTACAGGAAGAATAATGATTGGACTCTGTATTAGTAATGAGAAAGGTGTGCAATTAGAAAACTAAAGTGTCACCTAGTAAGCACATTTATTGACTGTTAACAGCTTTGTAATGATTATAGGGGATGATTAGTATTCATTGATGTAAAGGAGGACACCTCCACCTGGGGATTACCCAGAGCCCAGGTTTATAGCATCATCTTAATGAAGGGAGTAAAAGGAGGTGGGAAAAGAAGCAGAATAGGGTGAAGTCAAAATAGATAAACAGAAAACAAAATTTGACAGAAAAAATAAAAGTTTTCATAAGAGAAGTACTTAGCTTTTGAAGTGATGTTACTAAGTAGAGAGCGATATGAAACTCAGGATCATGTGTTGATCTGGCCTATTATGTTCAAGCAAGAAGTCATTGAGCAAACATAAATTCAGTGTTTCCTAACTCTTTATTACTAGATAGTAAGTTAATTCTGAAAAAGCTGTGAAAATGGAGAATGTGCTTAGGAATAATTTAAGGGATTTGGTTTAATCTACTTCAGTGTGGTTTCAAATAACTTATTCAATTCCCAGGAGATCCAAAGGAAATCATTTTAGTGTAGCTGGCAAGGCAAGTTTCTGTATGTAGAAGTATATGGTCAAGAACGGCTTGGTTCCGGCCTCTAGTGAATCTCCCCAAAGAGGAGCTAGAGCAAGATAAAAAGTGACCTCCAGAATGTTGTACATAAAGCCACCATATCAAATTCCCTGTACTGCCACTCTCTGATCTCATTTAGATGTATACTTCAGTTAGGGTCATGATTGCCTAAAACTAAGTCACCCACACTAAAGGGGCAAAGGTCCAGAATTGCACATACTTAACATGTATTTTGTATTTAAGGCATGCTAATTCAAAGAGCACATAGATACCTATTTATAATCCATCATTTCCATAAACCAAATGATGAAAATGCGGTCATTTAGAAAGGTCGTATTTAAATTCTTTAGATGTGATGTTTACTACTTTTTACTGTAATATAATTAAGGGCCTCTGACACATAGACCCAAGTGACAGGAGGAAAAATCACATTGAGAATTCAATTGTAGGTAGGTAGGTAAGAGCTGAGTTATTGTTATGTGGTTCCAGTGGGTCTTATGGAGTGCCTAAGTGCATCCTTTTGTCTTACATTCTTCTACCTTCTATTTAACATTTCTATATATTATTGATAAAATCAGTGGTTTGTAGGATATAAACTATGGTTTAGGCCGGATGCGGTGGCTCATGCCCGTAATCTCAGCACTCTAGGAGACCCAGACGGGCGGATCACCTGAGGTCAGGAGTATGAGACTAGCCCGGCCAACGTGACGAAACCCCGTCTCTACTAAAAAATACCAAAAAAAAATTTGTAATCCCAGCTACTTAGGAGGTTGAGGCAGGAGAATCGCTTGAACCTGGGAGGCAGAGGTTGCAGTGAGCCACGATCGTGCCTTTGAACTCCAGCCTGGGCGGTAAGAGTTAAACTCCAGTCTCCAAAAATCCAAAACAAAACAAAACCACTATGTTTTAAGAGCTGGAATTATCACTTTACTTAAGGCATAATAATAAATGTTGGACAACTGAAGATCTCCTATGACTACATCTCAATCTTAAATTCACAAAAGTAAGGTCAATATACATGACATTTCTCTGAGATGTCATACAAGCAAGACATACAAGCAAATGCATATTAAATATGCCATATTCTGGCCCACTTTAGGGACATAAGATATTTTACTTAAAAAAAATTATAAAAGTTACTTTTAAAGTTATATAAATAAAAATCAAACATGACCTAGATTTGTGTACCAAATATAATATTAACAAACATGAATAATATTTTTGGAAAAAAAGCTTAACATGATCTGAATGATCTGAACTAAACATATTTTTCATCTGAGTCAAATATTCTGAGTGAAGCATTATTACAATTATTATTCTAATATTTGGAGGGAAGGAGTTTCCAAACATAATCTGCCCCAATTGGTAAGGTGTCATTAGGTAACAGTACTCAGGTCATATGAAAATAGGAGGGAAAATGGTCTTAAGTGTTCAGTTTCAGAAAGTGTATTCGGTATACTGGCAGCCTTTTCTGCTTTGTGGAAAATTTCTTTGGAAATTTATGACTTACTCTGTTTAAAAGACCACTTGAGAAAAAGTTATTTCAGTGTCCATTATTAAAATATGGTAACAGAACCGCAGAGTGGATGGCAGAGAGAGATGAAAACTTTCGTAATTACCAAGTACATAATTATGATATACTAAACAAGCCACACTGTATTTCATGTGTGGAAGCAAATAAGGTTACAAATATCTTAGAATGCCATGAACTGTCTCTCATCTCTAGAATAGTACACATATTTTAGGAGAAAGACTAGATGAAAACAATTATGAATGCAAAGCATAAATTAGTTTTCATGATTCATTCAAGAAAATTAGTAGTAATATTGTTCTATAACTACCATAGAGTCAGATAGTTTAAAATTATAGTCAAAAGATTGCCATTTGGAATAAGTTTCATCACTGAAGAGAGGAACAAAATACTTGCTATCAAGTCAAGTACAGAAATATATTCTGGATTCTAATTTTCCCAGTACCTCAAGTTGCTACTGAGTGAAGGTAGGAATATTACATCATACTACGCTACAGGTAAGTGATCCGCTGGCTTTTGATTTCTAATATAAAGCTCAACTGGTAATCATTATGTTCATTTTATGTATCAAATGCTGCATAAAGTAATAAGGTTTTAAATTTATATCTGTAAGATAATCATAATATGTAACAGTTCATATTTTAATAAATACCTAATCTTAAAAATGACAATAGGCCATTATTTGTGTTTGTTTTATTTCTGTTTCATAAACTGGAACATTCTGCTTTGAGATTGAATATCTATAATAGCCATATTTAAAATGAAAAATGCAAACAGTTTTTTCTTCACTTGTTAATGGTATTGCCTTGAAGGAAAGATATTTTCAAACACACCAATGTGATCTAGAATGTAAGTTGGAAAAGATAATAAACCTACAACAAGCAACAACTTCACTAAATTAAATGAAAAATGAATTCTTAAGAAAATTTTCTTTACAATATTCTGCCCTACATTTTTTAGAGTTGATATTAGTGAATCTCACAGTTAAAGAAGGAATTTATGTTTTTTTTAATGTTTCCATATCTATGATTCTATAAGGATTCACAAAGAAGCTCTGAAGTCAAACAGTGTGAATTTCAAATTGTGTTTGTGAAAATTTAGGCATTAGGGGACAGAAAGCAATTTTCTCTATACTATCCAGCTACACAGGAGAAAGATCTAGAATGTTCCAAGTCTTCAAAGTACCAGCACCAGGATCTTTCCTTGAAAACATACCTCATAACTTTCAGTACCCAGATACTGGTTCATATTATCTATTGAATAATAATATATTTAATTCAGAAAGAAAATGTTTGTATCATGATGCTGTTTTCCATAATTTTACAGACTACTTTACCGTAGATACTAATAAACACGTTGAGAAGTCCCAATAGTTCACATGAAAATATAATTTATAGAGAAAGAAAATATAATTAATTCTCAGGATTTTCAAATAGTCAAATGGTAACTAAATTTATTCAGGTTATTTGCATTTGAATCTATGTTAAGCCTAAAATCCCACCTGGCATTATTTCAGAGATTCAGAGAATCTCAGAGTTAGAAGGTACCATCAAAGGTTATCAGGTCTAACTGCCTTCCTAGCATTGACTATCAAATACCAAGCACTCTAAATAGAAGGGGAGAGACAGCTATTCTGCAGCATAAACTGTAACTGTTCATTAATTTTAAAACTAGGAAGCATTACTTAAAAATGCAATGAGTAAATTATATTTCAGCATTCTTACTCATGCTCTAAACACTAGGTCTGGACATGAGTCACACCCCTATGCCAACTCAAAGCCAACAGAAGACTCCTAAATAGGAAGTTCAAAATTCAAAATGCAGTTCTGTGGTAAACTTTCCTGAATCAATGTTTCGGACGTGGAAACAATTTTGGAGTTGTACTTCTCTATGCAAACTGGAAAGAATGTGAAATATACCCAATGTTCCATTTAGGAGTGATAGTTTGAGAGTAATTCAAATCAAGATAATAGGAAAACCATTTATTGAACATAACACTATAAATTACAGATACGATAATGTTCTGGAACAAATAGTGTAAATGATACAAGTCCCTGTTTTCCTGAATTTTATTGTCTAGGAAAAAAAACACAAATATTTAAATAGAACATAAATGTAAGACCAAGACTATGCCTTCAGCAGCAGGATTACGTTTTAGAAAGATCATCTCCACAGATAAGAAAAGCTGCTTGGAAATCTAGGGCAACAGAAGTGTTTCCAGACAACAGCATCAGTGCAAAGGCCCTAAGAAGAAAAGAATCATGGTGTTTGGAGGAAGGAGGTCTTTTAGCTTGCTATGCTATGAAGGTGTAATAAAAAATAATGTTCCGTAGCTCTGTTGTACCTACCTCTAAATATACACTACAGGAAATGTTCCGCATTGTGTTCATCCCACTTTTTAGACCCAGTGGTGGATGCAGTAAAAGAGGAATGGGCACCTGATTCCATTTCCAGAGAGCTGTGAGATTAACTTGCTAGAGTACTCAAGTAACACACTTTCCAGGCTATAGAATACTTAACATTTAAAGAAAGAGTTCATATGCAGGCAGCTACTTACAGCACTTACAGCATACATTGAGGCTGGCAACACAACTATGACTACTCCTCCTTAAAACCTCATAAAACCTCCTCTTCAAAGAGATTTATGAATAATGTGAACTAAATAATTCATGGGATTGCAGATGCCAGTCCAAATAGCCTCTTCTTTTTTAAGGTTTCAGTTTGTAGAACTGTGATCAAAAGGCTCCATCAGTCATGATAGGAGCATTTGTCCTCACTCCAAACAAACCGTATTTGCATGTGAATGTTTTTCATTGAAATGAGATATATAATATGCCAGCCAAGGCCCAACTAAAAGGCATTTTATGCCATTTAAATTCAGTCAAATTAAAGGCTGAATGCAACCTAAAAGGTCTACTCGCAGAACAGTAATTTGACACATCATAAATTAGAACCATTTTTGTTAGCGTAGGTTCAGCACTTGTCAGAAAATTGTACACAGCCATATTAACAAAGAGCTGCCTCTTAGAGAAAAATAAACTATAAGGAAAACCTTGTAGGTAACACAACAAAACACACAAATAACGGTGTAATATGGTGTCACTAGTTCAAAGTTGACATTTTTCACTGACATTTACAGAAAAAGATAGCAGTTTAGCCTGCTGAAATGCCAAGATAAATTGTTAAAAACAACTTTTTTGTTTAAATTTTAAACTAAAAACCATGTTTAGACATAGGTTAATACATTGATTTAACTCATTAACTTAATTCTTGGTTTTGGAAGCACTGGTGATGTTTTCAACCTAAAAGTCAAGTTGAAAAATATCCAATGTTTGAAAAGTTTATAACACGTATTTAGAGATCTGAGTTATTTGGGGACCTAAATTTTCACTAACGATAATAAACAGATTTTATTACTAATTTCCTAGTTCTCACTGACTAAAAGAGAATATTATTGGGTAATAAAAACTGAGAGAATTTTACATGAAAATTAATCATTGTGTCAGGCAAAAGCCTAGAGAGAGGGCTGGAGTTTTTTGTTTTTTTTTTTAAAGCAAACAAATAAACAAACTGTTTAACAAACTCATAATCTGAAATGTCCCACACATACAACCTTTTTTAAAACTGTTCTTCCACATGCAAACTTTGTGTATATTTCAGGCCAGTCAATCTTCCCCCACAAACATCAAGTTCATTGTCACTTAGTTCTGTGTCCTCAATAACATTAAGAAAAACATAATAAGATTATACTTTCACAATGAAATGTCATTATGGTGACTGTAAAAGGTAATTTTATTTATTTTAGTATCTACATTCTTCCCATGTACTAAAAAGATTTGAGATGTAGTATAGGAAATATATTAAAACACAGGTACTTTACAGAAAAACATCTAGACATCAGATATCACCATCCAAATTCTGTTCCAACGCTAGTCAATTGTCTGAAATTCTAAAGGCAGAGAAGCTCCTATAACTATCTCATCCTCTTACTAACAAGTAGAAGGAGCACTAAAGTGTCAAGAGCTTGTTTTCCTGACTCACCTTTTGTAAAATAGATAAGCTTTCCGAAAACCCCTTCATATCTGGTAATGGTAATGCCTATAATATATTCCACATGGTGGGAAATACTGGCAAGTAAGAGGAAAATTTGGATCACTGTAATTTTAAATCTAATTCTTTTCAAATACATGCTGTTAGAAAGATTAAAATTTAGACTGAAGGCAATCTTATACTTAAAAAGGCAAATCACACTGATACATGTTTTTAAAAATGCTAAACTAAAGGGAAGATGTATTTTCACTCGACAAAAATTGTGGGAAAATGTACAGGTTTGGGTGTCTCCAAGAGAAAGTTGACGTGTTTTTATACCACTACTTAAATTCATTCATATAATCTCAAAATGTGCCTTCCTATTTTCTGGGAATATAGATTTTTCAGTGCAGATGTTACTATTCTGTTTAAGAAAAAGCAATTAAACAAGAATGTTATTAAATAAAAAGTAATACAGACATACAATGAGATAGTAATTTCTACCTGTATGAAAATGTCCTGGCTACATAAAATATATTTTCTAATGCCTATTTTACAAAAAAAAAAAAAAATGATATAATCTTCCTAGAAAATTTACACTAGGCAGTCCTAGAAAATAGTGGTAATCTACAGAAAGGAATTTATGAAAGCTAAGAAACTCATATTAGACAAATCAGTTTTAAATCCTAACTACAGAGCAGTAGCAATTCCACAAATTCATAAAAAATTCTATTATTTGATCTTATTAGGTATTTGATAAGGAATCATAGACAATATAATTAAATATTAATATAAAACATATATAGTATAAAGTAAGGCTGGGCATGGTGGCTCATGCCTGTAATCCCAGCTACTTGGGAGGCTGAAGCAGAAAGATTTCTTGAGCCCAGGAGGCTGAGGTTGCAGTGAGCCATGATTTTACCATTGCACTCCAGCCTAGGTGACAGAGTGAAAGCCAGTCTCAAAAATTAAAAATAATAGTAAGGTACACTTATACTTGCATAGGTACACATTCAGATACATATGCATAATTATGTTTGTACCATTCTAAAAATCAATCTCCTCCAGAATATATTGGATAGGACAATTATTTAAACCCCATTTTCGTTATTCTCATTTAACAAATAATGAGTACATTTTAATGTGGTCCAAGTTTTCATCATGGAAAAAACAAGAAATAAGCAATGACTTTTTATATGTGATGACACAGATTTTGTTCTCTCCTACTAACTTACGAATTGCTTATTCAGATATTGAGAAATGCATATTTCAGGTAGAGATGTCATCAGTTCTGATGCAGATGTGTTCACATGTAAATAATCACCATAAACAAGTCAATATAGGATAAATATCCAATATGCTAGGGAAATTAGGACAATTCTGATACAAAGGTACCAACTTTATAGGAAAACACCAAGGAATGGCCTGTGGCAGAAAACATAATGTATCAGTAGGAAAGTGAATGTTAACAAGAGGAAGCCAAGGGGTGGGGATATAGCAACATATATTGCAAGCAGACACTGACAAGGGCAGATGTAGAAAAATGATTCTCAACTTTAGACCCCTAGAGCAACATGAATGAAATCACATCCTTGTGTTCTGGGAAATAAAACAGGCAAATTGGATAGAAATAAAGAGAGGCTTTAATTATCTAAAAGTAAATTGGGAGCAACCCATGATAATACTGAAGTGGGGTTATTATAGAACACAATGTAGAGTTAATTCAGAAATCACTTTGCTCAAAAACATCAACAGCTGGTTTTAATAATAGACACAATGAATCAGAAATGAATAAAACCTTGAGATGGAAGATTATCTGAGCAATTCTAATCATATTATTAGATTTACTAAGGAAAATAAAATGCAAATAATCTATAAAAGTAACTTATTTCTGTGAATACAGTTTTTAGAAACATTTTTTAAGAGAGAAATCTGAGGTCATACTAAATGTTAGCATACCTATTTCATGGACACATTTCCTAGGTTTCATGCCACAATGAGCAAATTATATGAGTGAGAAGGAATTCACTACAAATAATGAAAGATACACGGTGAGGGGAAAAATCCGTATGTAAGTGGAGAATAATTTTTCAGAATTTAAAGTAGACTCCAATTGACTTCTTTTTTCTTAGGTCTTCTGAATGTGAAGTTTTGTGCGTCACCACTGGACTTCTCGGCCTGTTCACTTCAAAAATGGCAGAAGGTTATGTAGAACAAATTATAGTTAAATGTCCCAGCATGTTGAGTTCAGGAAAACATATAATGAAGGCCCACAGAACTTATAATTAGGAGCCAAATCTTGTAGGTATATTACAAATTAAGGAATCATGGTGGAAACAATAGATTTGAAGGAATACGTTCTCAACAGATGATCTACATACTTTTATTAAAATTGTCTATGCAGTGGGTATTGTCATGTTCATTTAACCAGTCTACTCACTAAAAGCATTCAACATCACATATAGCACAGCCATCCCATCATTTACTAATGTGAACTTGAACAAGGTATGCTATGTCTCTGTGCTTAAATCTCTAATAAGAGAAAGACAATAACAGTACCTGACTAGTAGAATTACAATGAAAATGTTAATGAATCAATGTATAAAGCATTTGGGAGAGAATCCCAAGTCATCACACACAAAAAGTCCTTGCTTATTTATTTTTTTTCCATGATGAAAACTTGAACCCCATTATAATTTACTCAATATTTTTTAAATAAGAATAAAGAGAAGGGGGCCAGGCGCAGTGGCTCACGCCTGTAATCCCAGCACTTTGGGAGGCCCAGGCGGGCTCATCACGAGGTCAGGAGATGCAGACCATTCTGGCTAACCAGGTGAAACCTTGTCGCTACTAAAAAAAAAAAGAAAAAAAATTACTTGGGCGTAGTGGAGGGTGCCTGTAGTCCCAGCTACTGGGGAGGCTGAGGCAGGAGAATGGTGTGAACCCGGGAGGCAGAGCTTGCAGTGAGCCGAGATTGTGCCACTGCACTCCAGCCTGGGCCACAGAGTGAGACTCCGTCTCAAAAAAAAAAAAAAAAAAAAAAAAAAAAAAAAAAAACCCAAAGAATAAAGAGAAGTGAGTTTAAATAATTGCCCTATTCAATATATTCTGGAGGAGATTGAGTTTTGTAATAGTATAAATATAATTATGCATATGTATCTGAATGTGTACCTATACAAGTATAGTATAGGTATACCTTAATTTTTTTAAGGTGCTATAGCCTAAATATTTATGTTCCCATAAAACTCATTTGTTGAAATCCTAAACCCCACTGTGATGATGTTAGGAGGGGGAAACTTTAGAAGGTGATTAGGTCATGAAGTAGAGCCCTCATGAACAGAATTAAGGCCTGTATAAAAGGACAGTAGAGAGCTTGCTTTCTCTGTCTCTTCTCTGTGCCATGTGATGCTACAAAGAGAGAAGTGGTCCAGGAAGGGGGCCTTCACCAAGAACCAGCCCATGACGGCATACTGAGTTTGGTTTTCCAACTTCCTAAAGTGTGAGAAACAAATGTTTGCTGTTTAAGACACCCAGTTTTTGGTACTCTGTTACAGCAGCCTGAGCTAAGACATAAGATCACAGAAACTGCTATTTTTACTGTCCCATTTATCGTCTTGCATAGAAATTATCTGTTTCCTTGCCGTCTGCTCTTGGTTTTCTCTGCTGTCTGTTGGGTACCCATCCCATACAGAAGTTGTCATGTAGGAGGCACTAAGGAAGTTGTTAGAGTTTTTTAGTAAACAAAAAATCAAACACTTGAATCAGGCACTGCCCTTAACACTGAAGAAACAGACCATGAAAAGAACAGTATTGAGTCATCTAAGGTGCAGTTTTGATGAGTGGATATTCTGGGACTTGAGCTTTATAAAAAGCAAGTTGACTAATTACAGAGCAGAAAAATATTAAAAACCCTGCATCAATGTTGCAGAGCAAGACTGGCCAGCAGAATATTTTTCATGAGGTAGATATGGAAGGGGTTCGGGAAACAGTTTAGCACATTTTGAATGACACTGTTTTGCTACTTAGCATAGTAGGAGATGGCATGGGGGTGAGACATGAGGATTCTGGCCAGTTCAGTTCCTGTTGAATGTGAATAGAGACAGATTTAGGAAAACAAACAAACAAACAAACAAAAACATTGAATTATGCAAAGTTTCTGTCTCGTTCCTCAATTTTCCTTTTCAACCACTTAGACCCTTATCTCTTATTTAAGTCAGCTCTTTCTCTCCTCCTGTCTAGGAACCTGGTAACTAGGTTTTATATTTAATTAATTGAGCAATAAAACATCTCAAAAACTGAGATTTGAGAATTTCATGGTATTCAGATTCCTTGGACTTTTTTTCTTTTTGATATTGTCCCTAGTGGGAACCTGCCCCACTCTACGGTTATGATCCTTCACTCCATTAGAAAACAAAAGATGTTTATAAATCATTTGCCCTTGTGAGGATGAGCTGATTATTCTCTTAGGGTGAATGGATTTCAGATGTTTTATTATGTATACCAGGTGTGTACATATAAGACTTTTATCTCTATGCAATGGTTCTCTTCGACCTCATTCAAAGAATACTAATCATCAAGAAGTAGAGTGGAAAAAAGAGTGAGACAGATAGAGCAGTCCTAATTTTACCTGTGCAGAGTGCTGATCCCAGTAATCACTTGAATGGCATTTAGCCCTTTGGGATGGGAGGGAAGAACTCTATGACAAAAGTTTCTTGTGACTTTCTTCCTGCCTTTTCACTTGAATGAAAACTGGATCACATTTTTGACAGTAAGTATAATCTCTATATTTTATATTTTTGTCTTGAAAACATACATATAATTTATATATGTGTCTACACGTGTATGTGTATTAATATATGTGTGTTTGTGTGCATTTCCACTGAAAAACCCAGATACAACAGTAAATCTACTAGCAGTGAGCACCCTAGTTTCATAGTTGACATCTCTAAATAAATCTCCATTGAAAGGAGCAGGAAATGCACAGTCCAGAGAGATGTAAAATCATAAACATTTAGCAGTGTCATGTCAAAAGAACTGAAGAGATTCACTGATTAAATATGAGATCATTTGACTAATTACTCCAATGGATTAAAAATCATGAAGTATGCTTAAATTCATGAGCAAATATGAATACTGAAAACAAGCAAGTAAACACATAAGCAAACAAAAGCATATTTCTTCCTCTTTGGGAGATTTCAAGAAATCAACTGATTATTTGGAAAATTCATGAAAAAATTAAGAAGTTATCATACCTTTCTTATATGAACAATACTTCAGGTATACAAATCATTGATGAAACTAATTTTCTTGTTATAGGAATATTTAAGGTAATAAATAAAGACAATGATAGAAATAGAATATCACAGTTTGCTTCAAAAGCAAAAACAGATAGACATTAAAAAGATGAAACCTGATTGACAGTGAGTTGATAGTAATAGCAAGGTAATGAAAATATGAGGGTTCATGTTGAACCTTTTCATAATCATTTGTTAAGCCTTCTAGCTGTGGACTAGGTAGACAGACAAAGGTAAGAATGACAGAGAGGAGCTGAAAAAGAACCGCCTAATAAGAACCAGCTGTACAAATTTGAGGGCGGAAAAGGAAAAAATGAAAAAAGAATTGGTGCCAAGGTTAAATCAACTGCCTTCCTGACAGTTACCCTGAGTTGTTAGAAGATTTGGGGTAAGGGTCTTTGAATGCGGAAGAAAAAACAAATACAAGAAAAAGAAAGAAGAGGCTGCAGAATAATTTCAAGAATAAAAGCATACTTGCTAAAGCAGACAGGTAGCACAGCCCTATGCTACCTGCAGTATAAGCTAAGAATTAGACTTACCCATTATCAGTTGCAGTAAATTAGCGATAAGATTTTCTTTCTTTCTCCCTCCCTCCCTCCCTCCCTTCCTTCCTTCCTTCCTTCCTTCCTTTTTCTTCCTTCCTTCCTCTCTTTCTTTCTTCTTTTTATCTATCTATCTATCTATCTATCTATCTATCTATCTATCTATCTATCAATCATCTATNATCTATCTATCTATCTATCTATCTATCTATCTATCTATCTATCTATCAATCATCTATATTTTACAATAGACACATTTACCAATTTATACCAGCAAAAGAGGTTTGAGTAATGGCAATATATGCAAAGGAAATGCATAAAGAAAGTAGACAGCACCTTTTCTATGGCCTCATTCTGGGTCCTGATAAAATTTACCAGTTTAGAATCTGATATGCAGAGACTTCTAGGAAAATGACTGAAAAAGTTGATAAATATGTAGAATCTATAAAATGATGGCACAAAAGGGAATGCTACATGTGTATGAGTGTGATGATTCTAAACCATGGCTGCAAATTCTTTGACACTCCTCAAAGCTGTTGACATTCTTTTAAGCCTTCCGTTGTGGACTAGACAGGACAAAGGTAAGAATGAGAGTAAGGAGCTGAAAATAAAAACAAGAAAAGAAAAGAAAAGAAAAACAGCCTAATAAGAGTCTATTGATGGGTCCTTGCCCACTTCACTTCCTTTAAATCTGTACAAGCATGTGACATCTACCCAGGTAAAGTACTTAAAGAAAATGCCACATTACTTCTGAAGTTAGTGATATGGTTTGGATCTGTGTGCCTACCCAAATCTCATGTTGAAATGTCATCCCCAATGCTGGAGGTGGGGCCTGGTAGGAGGTTATTGGATCACACGTGCAGTTTCTAATGGTTTTGCACCATCACTTTGGTGCTGTTTTCATGATAGAGTTCTCATGAGATCTGGTTGTTCTAAAGTGTGCAGTACCTCCCCCCTTATCTCTTTTTCCTGCTCGATCATGTGAAGGGGCAGCTCCCCCTTTGCCTTCTGCCATGATTCTAAGTTTCCTGAGGCCTCCATAGAAGTAGAAGCCACTTCCTGTATACCCTGCAGAACCATGAGACAATTAAATCTCTTTTCTTTTTAAATTACTCAGTCTCAAGTATCTTTTTCTTATTGCAATGTGAGAGTAGACGAATACAGAAAAACTGTTACTGAGAAGTAGGTAATTGCTCCAAAGATACCTGAAAATGTGAACTTTGGAAGTGGGTACGGGCAGAGGTTGGAAAACCTTGGAGGGCTCAGAAGAGGAGAGGAAGATGAGGGAAATTTTTGAACTTCTTAGAGACTTGTTAAGTTGTTGTGGCCAAAATGCTGATAGTGATATGGACAATAAAGTCCCGACTGATGAGGTTTCAAATGGAAATGAGGAACTTATTTGGAACTGGAGTAAAGGTCAGCTTCAATACATTTTAGCAAATAAGCTGGTGGCATTGTGCCCTGCCCTTAGGATCTATGGAACTTTGAACTTGAGAGTAATAATTTAGTGCATCTGGCAGAATAATTTAGTGTATCTGGCAGAATAAATTTAGTGTATCTGGCAGCAAAGCATTCAAGATGTGTCCTGAATGTACCCTATGCTCATATGTATGAGCAAAGAAATAAAGTAAAACTAGAAGTTATTTTATTTATTTTTTATTTATTTTTTAATACATTAAGTTTTGGGGTACATGTGCAGAATGTGCAATTTTGTTACATAAGTATACACATGCCATGGTGCTTTGCTGCACCCATCAACCCATCACCAACATTACGTATGTCTCCTAATGCTATCTCTCCCAGTCCCCCATCCCCTGACAGGCCCTGGTGTATGATGTTCCTCTCCGTGTGTCCATGTGTTCTCATTGTTCAACTCCCATTTATGAGTGAGAACATGCGGTGTTTGATTTTCTTTCTTGTGATAGTTTGCTGAGAATGATGGTTTCTAGCTTCATCCATGTCCCTGCAGAGGAGATGAACTCATTCTTTTTTATGGCCGCATAGTATTCCATAGTGTCTATGTGCCACATTTTCTTTATCCAGGATATCACTGATAGGCATTTGGGTTGGTTCCAAGTCTTTGCTATTGTGAATAGTGACACTATAAACATACGTGTGCATGTGTCTTTATAGTAGATTGATTTACAATCCTTTGGATATATACTCAGTAATGGGATTGCTGGGTCAAATGGTATTTCTAGTAAAACTAGAACTCATATTTAAAGGGGAAGCAGAACAAAAAAATTTGAAAAATTTGCAGCCTGGCTATTTGATAGAAAAGAAAAGCCCATTTTCATGGGAGGAATTCAAGCAGGCTACATAAATTTGCATAAGTAAAAAGGAGCCAAATGCTAATAGCACAGACAATGGGGGAAAGGCCTCAGGGCATTTTGGATACCTTCTTGGCTGTCCCTTCCATCACAGGCCTAGAGGCCTAGGAGGGAAAAATGGTTTCACGGGCCAGGTCCAGGGCTCTGCTGCTCTGTGGAGCATTGGAACAATTCTCCCTACATCCCAGCTGCTCTAGCTTCAGCTGTGGCTCAAAGGGGCCTAGGTAAAGCTCAGGCCACTGCTTCAGAGGGTGCAAGCCATAAGCCCTGGCAGCTTCCAGGTGGTGTTAAGCCTGTGGGTAAACAGAATGCAACAGTTGAGACTTGGGATCCTCTGTCTAGATTTCACAGGATTTATGGAAAAGCCTAAATGTCTAAGCAGAAGCCTGCTGCAGGGGCAGAGACTTCATGGGGAATCTCTACTAGAGCAGTGTGGAGAGGAAATGTGGGGTTGTAGCTCCACAGAGAATCCCCATTAGGGCACTACCTAGTGGAGCTGTGAGAAGGGGGCTACCATCCTCCAGGTCCCAGAATGGTAACTCCTGTACCTGGAAAAGTCACAGACACTCAACATCAGCCCTTAAGAGCAGCTGTGGAGGTTGAACCCTGCAAAGTCCCACGGGCAGAGCAGTTCAAGGCTTTGGGAGCCCACCCCTTGCACCAGCATGTCATGGATGTGGGACATGGAGTCAAATGAGATTATTTTGGAAATTAAAGTTTAATCACTGTCCTCCTGGGTTTGGATTTACATGGGCCTATAACCCCTTTGTTTTGGCTGATTTCTCCCTTTGGGAATGGGAGTATTTACCCAATGCTGGTACCCCATTGTAGCTTGGGAGTAATTAACTTGTTTTTTTATTTTACAAGCTCTTAGGCAGAAGGGGCTAGCCTTGTCTCAGGCAGAACATTGTACTGTGGACTTTTGAGTTAATGTTGAAATGAGTTAAGACTTTTGGTGACTGTTGGGAAGGCATGGTTGTACTTTCCAATATGAAAATGACATGAGATTTGGGAGGGACCAGGAGGGGCTAGGAATTTTATGGTTTGAATCTGTGTCCCCACACAAATCTCATGTAATTCCCTGTGCTGAAGGTAGAGCATGGTGGGAGGTGATTGGATCACGGGAGCAGTTTCTAATGGTTTAGCACCATCCTTTTAGTGCTGTTTTCATGGTGGAGTCCTCATAAGATCTGGCTGTTTAAAAATGTGTGACAACTTCCCACCCCACCTCTCCTTGTCCTGCTCCACCATGTGAAGGGGAAGTTCCCCCTTTGCCTTCTCCCATGATTGTAAGTTTCCTGAGGCCTCCCTAGAAGCAGAAGCCACTATGCTTCCTGTACAGACTGCAGAACAATGAGCCAATTACAGCTCTTTTCTTTATAAATTACCCAGTCTCCTGTATTTCTTTATAGCAGTGAAAAAAGTAGACAAATACAGCTAGAAATACCGTATAGCTTCCACTTTGCTTACGGGTAATATTCTTCTTGAAAACCTGAGACTTTACATAAGAAGTCTGCCTACTTGAGGTTATCTTGCTGTAGAGGTCCCGATGCACTGGACATGTCAATTGTGAGTGAAACTTTCTTGGACCCTGTATACCAGCCGCTCTGACAGCTGACTATCAGTAGATTTCGATTGATGCCGTAAGAAGCAGAATTGCCCAGCAGTTAACTGCCTCAATTTCTGAACCTCAAAATCTTGAGATATAGTAAAATAACTGTCACTTTAAGCTACCAAGTTTTGTGGTAAACAACTAGATTATGAGAGATCACAAGATCTGATGCATAAGAATGATGAATCAAATGTGTCTTAAGTCGAACTTTAAGTTATTATTGAATGAATAAACAACAAATACAAAAAAAAAAAAATGCTTGGGTAAATGCAGCTCTCCAATGCTTCCTTATTTCCCCAGCAAAACACACACACTAGTTCAATGACCACTGCATGGTAGAAAAGCAAATAAATCACTGTATCCCTGTTTTTCTCCCTTACGCAAGTGTTATAATATTTGAGCCATATAAAATATATATTTACATAAATCTGTCATATTCTATAATAATCAAGAGGAATACACCAGCAATCTAAGAAATGGAACATTGTCAATAATGTGTGTCTTCCCACATCCTTTTCACCTATTTCATGTCCCAATCTCCCTGTCTTTTATGCTATTAGAGAAAGGGGAAGACCATGTAAATATCTACTTACTACCGCATGGACAAATAGTCACTTTATAGCATCCAGAATCATACAATTTATAATCTGCTTTTAAGAAGTACAACACATCCTGGCTAACACGGTGAAACCCCCTCTCTACTAAAAAATACAAAAAACTAGCCAGGCGAGGTGGTGGGCGCCTATAGTCCCAGCTACTCGGGAGGCTGAGGCAGGAGAATGGCGGGAACCCGGGAGGCGGAGCTTGCAGTGAGCTGAGATCCGGCCACTGCACTCCAGCCTGGGCGACAGAGCGAGACTCCATCTCAAAAAAATAAATAAATAAATAAAAAATAAAAATAAAAATAAAAATAAAAATAAAAATAAAAAGAAGTACAACAAAAACATATTTTTTCTTTACCTTTATTCATTGTTTCTGTGCATCATTTTACAAATATTCAAAAATAGGTCATTTGTTCTACTGTTACTAATATGCAATTAAGAGAGGAGAATAAATTGGGGTTGGATTATTTTGAAAATATTGTATATCTACTTCAACAGGATAACTGGCATTTTCAGGATTCAAAGCTACACAATCATTATATTGTTATCTAGCTGCATGTCACTTTATAAATCTGTCAGCTAAATCACATATATAAATACAATATCTAGCATTTGGGAATATTATGTGAATTCATGACACTTCCTGAAAGATTCTGAATCTAGAAAATTATGAATAAATTACAAGCAGAAAAATACATTGTTTTCATCTGTGATATATATAATCTAGCTGTTCTATGTGCAGAGTAGCTAACTGAAGCTGACATATAGATATAGATATAGATATAGATATAGATATAGATATAGATATAGATATAACAAGAAACTTAAGACAATAGGGTAGTGCTATGGCAATATGAAGCTCTATGAAGTTTAGTTAGTGTTTCAAACATCCAACTTGTAATATAGTCACAAATACTTAAATAGTACCGCTCTATTTATGAAAATATTTTCTAAAGACAAAACACTATAAGGTAAAATCTATTTTCTTAGTTTTTAGAATTAGGTGATATATTTTTTGGCATATAGTCAAGATTTTTTCACCACCCTGGCTATCATCTGATAGTTATGTGATACTGTAGCCCAATACTAACAGACACAAATTGTTGTAATTCTTATCTATAATAATACTTTAGTAGATACCAAGCCTATTATCATAAGCCCAAAGACAACTCTAAGAATACATTTTTAACTTTTAATAGAAATAAAGAAAAAATGTACTGACCTAATAAAAATATTTCACAAGTAAATATTAACTACTAAGAATTTTAATTACTAACAAAGGGGAAAGCTACATGTATCTAACAAATACCTATAACCGACTAACCTTAAACAAGGCAGACAAAAACATACAATGGGGAAAAGGTATCCTATTCAATAAATGGTCCTGAGAAAATTGGATAGCCATATGCAGAAGAATGAAACCAATTCCCTATCTCTCATTATATACAAAAATTAACTCAAGGTGGATTAAAGACTTAAATGTAAGACCTGGAAGCATAAAAATCTAGGAAAAAAATCTTAGAAGAAACTTGTCTGGACCTTGGCCTAGGCAAAGAAATTGTGACTAGGGACACAAAAGCAAATATAATCAAAACAACAATAAATAAATGGGACTCAATTAAACTAAAAAGCTTCTGCACAGAAAAAGAAATAATCAACAAAGTAAAGAGACAACCAGTGGATTGAGAGAAAATATTTGCAAACTATTTATTCAACCAAGGACTAATATCCCAAATCTACAAGAAACTCAAACAAATCAGTGAGAAAAAAATAATTCCATTAAAAAGTAGGCAAACAACATGAAAATTTCTCAAAAGAAGATATACAAACAGAAAATAAACATATGGAAAATGCTAAACATTGCTAATCATCAGGGAAATGCAAACTTAATACACTCACTTAATATAAACACAATTATATAATATCTTACCCTAATCAGAATGGCTATTACTAAAAAGAAAAAAAAAATGATGTTGGCATGGTGCTGTGAACAGGGAATGCTGTTGGTTCAATGTAAATTAGTACAGCCTCTATGGAAAACAATACAGAGATTTCTCAAAGAACTAAAATAGATCTACCATTCTATCCAGAAATCCCACTCCGGGATATCTACCCAGAGTGAAAAAAGTCATTATATCAAAAAGACACTTGCAAGTGTATGCTTATCGCAGTACAACTCACAATTGCAAAGACATGGAATCAGCCTAAGTTCCCATCAACTTGTTGATGGATAAAGAAAGTGTGGTATGTATATAAGTGTGTTTGTGTGCATGTGAGTGTGTATGTACCTGTGTGTGTGTGTATATATATATATGAATACTACTTAACAATTAAAATGAATAAAATAATATCTCTTGCAGCAAATTGGATGGAACTGGAGGCCATTATCCTAAGTGAAGTAACTCAGGAATGGAAAACCAAATAACACATTTTCTCACTTACAAGTGAGAGCTAAACTATGGGTAAGCAAAGGCGTACAAAGGTATAATGTACACTGGAGACTCAGATGGGGAAAGAAGGGTAGGAGATGGGAATAGAAAATCACCTATTGGGTACAATGCACACTATTTGGGTGATGGGTACACTAAAAGCCCAAATTTCATGACTATACAATTCATCCATGTAAGCAGGAACTATTTCTATCCCTAAAGATATTGAAATAAAATAAATCCAAATTATTCACATTTTGTGAGAACAAAAATCTTCAACATGAAACAATAAATATTTAAGTCATTATTTTAACATTCTTAGGGGGTGGATCATGGTGTAACTCATACTATGGGAATAAAACAATAAAAAACACGAGGCATTAGAGGAGGTTACATTCTGAGGGAGAAGGTCAAGGAAAGTGGCAGAAAATTTTCCATTTAGAGCCAATTAGTTATCATTGCAGGTATCTCTTTTCTTTTCTTTTTATCTTTTTTCTTTTTTCTTTTCTTTTCTTTTTCTTTTTTTTTTTTTTTTTTGAGAGAGGATCTCACTGTGCTGCCAGGGTTGAATTTGAACTTCTGGAGATTCTTCTGTCTCAGACTCCCAAGTTACTGGGAAAACAAATGTGTGCCACCATGTCTATATTCCATGTATCTTAGGATTTTTATAATTAAAATAACTAGTGGAAGGATTAAGTACTCCATTGACTTAGTGAGGACACAATCCATGCCCCTAATCTTTACAATCCCAGGGGCAGCTGGGAGTGTGCATGGAGTATAGATGGTGCTCAATAAATATTTAATTAAATGAACAATGAAGAAAAGTATGAACAAATATTTATAAATTGCATTTTAGTGTCTATCAGTATATTCATATTGCATATTTTAAAATATATACACTGTATCAGTCATCTGGGGCTGCCATAGCAAAATACCACACACTGGGTGGGTTAAAAAGCAAACATTTATTTTCTCATAGTTTTGGAGGCTGGAAGTCCAAGATTCAGGTACTGGAAGGGTAAGTTCTGCTGGGTTGTCTCTCCCTAAATAGCAGGTGTCCATCTTCTGGCTGTGTTTTACGTGGCCTTTTCTTGTGGGTATTGGTGTCCCTTCCTCTTACAAGGAAGTCCTATTCCATTAGACTCCCATCTTTATGATTTCATTTAATCTTAATTTTCTCCTACAGGCCCTATCTCCAAATACAGTCACATCAACGCCTTCAACATATGAATGGCAGGTAGGAGTAGAATTCAGTCTGTTAACACACACTTACTTGTTTGTTGCATTTTTACTTTATTTTAACTCACTGTTGCTGTCATCATAAAAGATGATAAAAACTGTCCCTTGGTCTGAAGTAAAAAGGAGTAGATATCTTCACAAAGTGCTAAAAAATCAAAGGGGTATTAAAAATATCCTGAAATTTCACCAAACTATCAAAAGTCAGTCATTCTATTCTTCTTTATATGCATTTTTCAAAAAATATACATTTATTATTTCCTTCTGATTTTTCTTTTCTTTCTTTCTTTTTTTTTTTTTTTTGAGAGGGAATCTTGCTCTGTAGCCCAGGCTGGAGTACAGTGGTGTGATCTCGGCTCACTGCAACCTCCACCTCCTGGGTTCAAGTGATTCCCCTGCCTCAGCCTCCCAAGTAGCTAGGACTATAGGTTTGCACCACCACACCTGGCAATTTTTTTTTTTTTTTTTTTTTTCCATTTTGGTAGAGATGTGATTTTACCATGTTGGCCATGATGGTCTTGGTCTCCTGCCCTCGTGATCCACTTGCCTCGGCCTCCCAAAGTGCTGGGATTACAGGCGTGAGTCACTGTGCCCAGCCTCCTTCTGATTTCTTTCTCTCCCTCCCTCCCTCCCTCCCTCCCTCCTTTCCTCCTTCCTTCCTTCCTTCCTTCCTTCCTTCCTTCCTTCCTTCCTTCCTTCCTTCCTTCCTTCCTTTTTTTCCTTTGAGTCTTGCTCTGTAGCCAGGCTGGAGTGCAGTAGCTCAATCTAGGCTCACTGCAACCTCCTCTTCCCAGGTTAAAGTGATTCTCCTGCCTCAGCCTCCCGAGTAGCTGAGACTACAGGCACCAGCTATCATGCCTGGCTAATTTTTGTACTTTTAGTAGAGACGAAGTTTCACAATATTGGCTAAGATGGTTTCCATCTCTTGACCTCATGATCCGCCCTCCTCAGCCTCCCAAAGTGCTGGGATTCCAGGTGTGAGCCACTCCGCCCGGCTTCCTTCTGATTTTTCTTTCTTTGGAGTTCAGAACAACCAGTGAAGTATGTGGGAGAAGAAATTTGAGAGGTATCCTTTAATTCGGAGTATCAAAATAAGCTTAATGAGCTTTCCTTGGGGAAAATAAGTAAGAATTGGATAAGTGTTGAAGTAGGGCTACACACTAATCATTTCTTATGTGATAAAGAAATTATAATGACCTCTAGTCTTTGAAACAGAGAATAACTGGTGATGAGTAACCAGGGAGTAAGTTATTTCAGTCACAATCATGTAGAAACAAAGTGCCTTAGATTAAATGATAGTTAAATCGATAATTTTACCAGACCAAACTTCAAAATACAAAAATCAGTAAGGTAAAATAATTATTAAGACTATAGGAAAAGTTAATTAAAATTCAAGGGCTGAAGGTTAAAACATTAAAATACATCCTAAAAATTGTAACATGCTCACTATCAATATTTTCTTCACCTAGTTACATGACTTTCTTTCTTTTCTGTAGTGGCTTAAATAACTTCTTTTAGTATTATAAAATCAAGATTCCATAAAACTTGCAACTCAAATGATCTTAATATATACGGATTTGCTAGGTCCTGGGAAATGTGTGCACTGCATAAGGGCTTGTAGGTCTGAAACTCAGCCTGCCCTGATCAGTCAAGACATGGTCCTGGTACTGGGCTATGCATGCTGAGGCTAAAGAAGTCTCAACTTTTCTATTCCCAAAGCCACAATCCTTCAGCAAAAACTCTACACCCAATAGCCTCTACCTTCTCAGGACAGAGGCAGTATCTTTTAATGTGCCCTACAGGGTAGTTGTTGTACTGCATAAATGGAACAAGCAGCCTAGATTTTCAGCAAAAATCAGCAATCAAGAATATTGCCAAATGTTTTTTGCAACACTGTTCACAATGGCCAAGATATTGAGTCAACCTAAGTTTTCATTAACAAATGTATGGATAAAGAAAATATTACACACAGAGAGAGACACACACACATCCACAGAAGAATTCAGTTTTAAAAGAATACAATCCTGTCATTTGCAGCAACATGAATGAATCTGGAAGATACTATGCTCAGTGAAGTAAGCCAGGGACAGAAAGGCGAACGTTGCATGATCTCATCCATACGTGGAGTCTAAAGAAGTCAATTTCATAGAAGTAGAGAGTCGAATAAGAGTAGAATAGTGCTTACCAAAAGCTGGGGAGGGAAGGGCAGAGTAGGGAGAGACTGGTCAACGGGTACCAAGTTACAATTAGGTGGAAGGAATAAATCTGAGTTTTCTATTGCACAGTAGAGTGACTATGGTTAACAATATTGTATTGCATATGGCAAAATAGCTAGAGAGGATTTTGAGTGTTCTCACCACAAAGAAATGATAAATGTACAAGGTGACAGAAATGCTAAATGCTGTTTCTATTTTTACATGATGTATACAAGTATAGAAATATCATACTGTACCATAAATATGTATAGATATTTATAAATGAAAACACAATTTAAAAAATTCCTAGACTAGGGGAGAAAGGTCTTTTTTAAAAAAGAGAATATGACTTAATGGTCCAGAAAGATTTCCCTCTCTACTATCTGGTGTACCACCTACTAAGTAGCAACATGAACTATGTACCTTATTGCTTGTCTTTTTATCTTGACTGTTAGCAATAGTGGCTGTTCTCCTCATCAACCAGGATATTGTGACATTGATTTCTGCTCTGTCACTATCTCTCCTCCCCCCATTTATGTCCTTCTCTTGTCCCCTCTCGGCTCCCCCCACCCCCATTTGCTTTTATTCATTGCCTTGTAATAATCATTTTGAATATCATAGCACCTGTGTTTTTCTTCCAGCGTTACTTTTCATAGCTTTAGCTACCTACCAAAACTCTGTTAACTACATTTCTCATAATTCTTTGGTCTCCAAAACAGTAAAATCTAAAATTTTACCAAATATTAAATGTTTACCTCTCTTTAGGCCTCCTTTACTTTTCATTTTTCCCCACAGAAACTTCCTTACATACACTGACTCTCCTAGCTACTCCATTTGATCTGAATCCCCCATGCAGGCAAGTCACTGAGGTCTTCTCTAGAGGTAGAGTCATTCTGCTGATTCTGTCACTAATTTATCAGTTCCAACTCTGAGAAGGCTTTACTATCTCCTCTCCCATGATAAAAAAAAAAATTACAAAACAACCGATCTCTAATCATCCACCTCCTACATTTCCTTGTATCATTCTGCATTGACCCTATGCATGGGACCTCAAGGTCTTTGCAATAATTTTGCCCAGATACAGTCGGTATCCAAAAGCTGTACCTTCCAATTATTTCGCAGAAACTGTCCTGTTTTTTTCCTTTCTGTTGTTTTCATCTTACCAAACTTCTTACTACTCCATAGAAGACTTTATACCCATATTTCATGTATGTCTTCTGGGAAGAAAAACTGTATTTCATTTATCTTCATATTTTCCGCAGGCACTGCTTTAAGTCTAGTTTGATTTTCTTAGCGCTTCCTACACTTTTATAATTATCTTCTGAATAATCTGCTCATTTTCAATATCTTTTTAAAATCAACTCTACACCCCACACCTTAGAAATTCTTAGAGAACAGCTCTGAACATGTCCTGACCCAGAAACTCCTCCTTATTTTTAATGCAAAATCCATATTGTTTTTCAATCTAGCCTCAACTTGTCTTTCTGCACCTATTTAACCCATCCCTCAATAATTCTCGATAACTTCTTCTCTGGTAAACCGTCCTGAACAGTTTCTTACCTGTCCTCTGTGATGCATATATACACACAAACATACGCACAAATATATTGCATGTAAAATGTAAAATCATAAAATATAAAATGTTTCTGAGCTATATCTTCCATTTCATTGTTCTTGAATTGGTCCCAACTTTTCATTATTTTTTCTTTGCAACATTTAAAAGAAATAGCTTCATAGAGATAAAAACTATATGCAATGAACTGCACATCTTCAAATTTGATCACATCCTCCCTGTCCCTCCCTACCCCCACCTCCATCCACAGGTTCCAGTGATCTTTCTGTCATTACAGTTTAGTTTGCATTTTCTAGAATTTTATAAATAGATTCATACAATATGTATTCTTTTCTTAGCATTCTTTGATGAATTAATTTTCAGTTTCATGCATGTTTTTGCATGTATTGGTAGTTTTCTTCTTTGTATTGCTGAGTAGTATTTCATTCTATAGGCATACTACCTGTTGATAGACATTTAGGTTGTTTCTAGTTTTTGGCTATTAAAAGTAAAGTTGCTATGAACATTCATATCAAAGTCTTGACATGAACATTTGATTTTATTTCTCTTGGGTAACTACATAGGAAGGAAAAACTTGATCATGTGGTAGGATTGTGCTTAATTTTTAAGAAATTGCAAAATTTGGCCAGGCACAGTGGCTTATGCCTGTAATCCTGGCACATTGGGAGGCTGAGGCAGGAGGATCACTTGGGGTCAGAAGTTCGAGACCAGGCTGGCCACCATGGTGAAACCCTGTCTCTAATAAAAATACAAAAATTAGCTGGGCGTGGGGGCAGGTGCCTGTAATCTCAGCTACTCTGGAGGCTGAGGCAGAAGAATTGCTCAAACAAAGGAGGCAGAGGTTGTAGTGAGCTGAGATCATGCCCCTGAAATCCAGCTTGGGTGACAAGAGTGAAACACTGTCTCAAAAAAACAAAACAAAACAAAAAAATGAATGAATGAATAAATAAATAAACAAACAAATAAATAAACTGCCAAATTTATTACCAAGGTGGTTCTAGCATTTTTCATTCTCACTGGTGGTTCATGAGAATTCCAGTTCCTCAGCACCTTCTCCAACACTTGATATGATCAGGCTGTTTCATTTAAGATATAACGACAGATATGTAGTGATGTTCCATTGTGGTTTTAATTTGCATTTCCCTAGTGAGTAATGATGTGAGACATCTATTCAGTAGCCTTTTTGCCACCCATGTATCTTCTGTGGTAAAATGACTGTCCAAATCATTTACATATTTTCAAAAAGGGTGGATGTTACATTATTGAGTTTTGAATATTCTTTATTATATGTAAATGGTCCTGTCTCATCCCTACAGCCCATAATTCACTATGTTGTATAACTGTTGACTCTCTGTGAAACCTAGCTGAGGAAGGAACTCTAGACAACCTGTCCCCAACCATTTTGGCACCAAGGACTGGTTTCATGAAAGACAGTGTTTCCACATACATTGGGTGGGTTGCTGGGGGTGATGGTTTCAGTATGAAACTGTTTCGCCTCAGATCATCAGGCATTGGATTCTCATAAGGAGTGTACAACCTAGATCCCTGGCATGCCCAGTTCACAATAGGGTTTGTGCTCCTATGAGAATCCAGTGCCATCACTGATCTGACAGGAGGCGTTGCTCAGGCAGTAATGCTCGCTTGTCCACTCACCTCTGCTGTGTGGCCCCGTTCCTAACAGGTCACAGACCAGTACTGGTCCACAGCAAGGAACTTGGGGACCCTTGCTCTAAACAACTGAAAGACTCTGGGTAGTTTGGTTGAAATAGTAGGAGGACTATAGATATCTAATTATCCACATATTTCAATCTCATGTTTGCATATTGATGCACTGACCTTGTTTGCTTTAAAATGTCTTCCTCTGTCTTCCTCTTACAATAAGTAGAAGAAAATAAAATAGATCAAATATTGCTTATTAGTCAATTGTATAATGTGTATACTAATTTCCTTCTAAAGTGTATAAATTTCTAATGTCTTCTATTTTCTCTTGAATTATTAATTTCTAACAAATCTCCCATATTTTAGATGAAACAGCAATTCATTGTATCATATTTTTCCCTTTACCACAATTTTTAATTACTTTCATTTCATCATTGTTTTTATCTCCACAATTCTTTCATTTGTCTGTTTCTGTGTCTTCTAACTTATACCAAGTTAAATAAGATGATTTGTAATTATTAACAAAGCAACTATGGCTAAAGTAATTATGTTATTTATGATAATGACATTCTTTTAAGTTACCTAACTATAATTCATTTTGAATGTTCCTGTCAATTGGTAAGTAAACGTAATTAATGATGTTAAAATTGTGTTAACCTATTAAATGTAATTGTCAGTTAAAAAAAATTTGTGACATACAATCCTATTTAATTCAACTGATAGTTACTTGAAATAAATATAACATTTTAAGTAGATGTTTGACATAAAATAAAAATGCTCTTGTGAATCCCGGAGATCTGAGACAGGTCTCAGTTAATTTAGAAAGTTTATTTTACCAGGATTGAGGATGCGCCCCGCGACACAGCCTCAGGAGGTCCTGACAACATGTGCCCAAGGTGCTCAGAGCACAGTTTGGTTTTACACATTTTAGGGAGTCATTAGACATCAATCAACATATGTAAGATGAACATTGGTTCTGTCTGAAAAGGCAAGACAACTCCAAAAGGGGATGGTGCTTCCAGGTTATGGGTAGATAAGAGAGAAATGGTTACATTCTTTTGAGTTTCTGATTAGGCTCTCCAGAGAAGACAACGGGATATGCATTTATTTCAGTGAGGAGAGGGGTGACTTGGAATAGAATGGGGGGCAGGTTTGCCCTAAGCAGTTCCCAGGTTGACGCTTCTCTTTAGCTTAGTGATTTTGGGGTCCCAAGATAGTTTCCTTTCACACTCTAAACCAAGTTTTGGTATCATATTAGATCATATGAAGTGGACAGAAGTCATTTAGATACTAAATACTTTATAAAACTAAGTACTATAGTCTATAAATAATTTTTAAGCCAAAAGACTGCCAATCCTCTAATATTAATTATTCTTGGTATAGAATAATATTAATCATAAAAATAGTGTCAGAGATTACATAAATCTAAAAGATGTGTGTTTAAAAAACATTTGTAATTATTTAATTAAAATATAATTAACATTTTTAGGACACTAACCAGCGTTGCCATTTTTTAAAAATTCATAGAAGGCAACTGAGAGGCCAAATATTGCATTTATTAGTTTTTCAATATGTACATGATTAATGTTGACAGGAAGTGAAGTTCGATTTAAGATAAAACTCAAACCCCCAATAAAAACCCTAATAATAAAACGTCAACTTTAGTCTTTAGTCTTCAATGTTAGAAACATAATTAGATATTAAACAGAAGGAAGTTAGTTTTAGTCTGTGAGTTTATGCAGCTAGCATTCGGGCTATAATCAACAGCTGCCTGTATACATCATGTAGCAAAATGTATGTGTTAACATGGATAGAACAAAATTTGAGCTTGTGCCTGTAAACGGAAACAAATACTATTGAATTTATATTAAACTCTCTATAGCCACATCAAATCATATGATTGTTTAAACAGAGGTCTACTATTACAATCTTTATTCTCTATCAGTAAGAAATAAAGGCCGGGTGTGGTGGCTCACACCTGTAATCCCAGCACTTTGGGAGGACAAAGCAGGTGGATCACGAGGTCAGGAGTTCAAGACCAGGTGTCCCAATATGGTGAAACTCCATATCTACTAGAAAATACGAAAGTTAGCCGGGCATGCTGGCACTCGCCTGTAGTCCCAGATTCTCAGGAGGCTGAGGCAGGAGAATTGCTTGAACCCTGGAGGAGGAGCTTGCAGTGAGCCAAGATCACGCCACTGCACTCCAGCCAGGGCAACAGAGTGAGACTCTGTCTCAAAATAAAAGAAAGAAAGAAAGAAAGAAAGAAAGAAAGAAAGAAAGAAAGAAAGAAAGAAAGAAAGAAAGAAAGAAAGAAAGAAAGAAAGAAAGAAGAAAGACAATGTTTCAATTCTACAGTGTATTTAAATTTATTGTATTGGAACTCTTTAAATAAGATGATATTTTAAAGAAGTTTTAGGTTCACAGAAAAATGTAGAGGAAAGTCCAGAGATTTCCTACATAACCTCTGCCCCCATTTGATACTTAGCCTCCCCTAGTCTTAACATCCCTCATTAAAATAAATCTTTAGTTTGTATTTATCCAAAAAAATAGTTCTACTGTCTGTGGTGATTAATACAAACATGTATTTACAGCTTTTACATCCTAGATTTGGAAGTTAGGGATAGCCCTGGGAGAAGAGCTTGAAGGACCAAGGGGATGTGCCTATCTGGCATCTGTGACACACTTACCCTTTGTTTTAGACAAATGGGTTTGAAGTAAATTACTGACAGATCATTTTAAAATGCAGATTCTGTTTCAGTAGTTCTGAAACAGAACTGGTGTGTGACCGGAAATTCTCCATTTTTAACAAGATCCTAGATTTTGCTGATGTGGCTGTTTGGGGACTTTAGATTACGGTCAAGACTCACAAGATGATACGGTTTGGCTGTGTTCCCACCAAAATCTCATCTGGAATTGTAGTCCCATAATTCCCGCACGTTGTGGGAGGGACCCCGTGGGAGCCAGCTGAATCGTGGGGGCAGTTTCCCCAATACAGTTCTCACAGTAGAGAGAGATCCTCATGAGAGCTGAGGATTTTATAAGGGGTTTCCACTTTTGCTTGGCTCTCATTCTCTCTTATCTGCCACCATGTAAGACATGCCTTTTGCCTTCTGCCATGATTGTGAGACCTCCCTAGTGACGTGGAACTATGAGTCCATTAAACCTATTTTTCTATATAAATTACCCAGTCTCGGGTATGGCTTTATCAGCAGCATGAACATGCATTAATACACAAGACCCTAGCAACTGTGTCCCAACGTCTTCGAACCACTTCAGAGCCCACCTAAGTCTTTCTCTCTCTCTCTCTCTCAAAGTGCTCTGGTTTGCCTACTGCTAAACCAAGAGGGAGTTAGTTGTCTTTAGGAGTATAGCTGCAGTGGGGATGTAAGATCTAGTGTGCAAACAAATATTCTTCTTTACTAAGATGTGTGTAGGGTGTGAAGGGGAGTAGATAGGGACCGAGGATGTGTATCATCAGGTTAAGCGTGGTTTCACAGGAGTCCAAGAATTCTAAACTTGAATTAATCCTTCCACATCATTAGGGAGTTGTATTTGTCAAGGTAGGAGACTTGAGCACATTTTATAATAATATACAGTTTATTAGAATGATTTATAACGTTTAAATATTAAGACATATCATATGTGAGCTTCATTTGTTTTCCTGTTCCACATCTTGTGAGTGGTAGCTCTGATCCACCAATGGGTGGGAACATACACCACTTTTGTTCTGGCTGTATCCAGGAAATATATGCTTAAGGCTTGCTGAGGAAGGTGGCTCTCTGCTATAGCACTACAGACACATAAACACACACAATGGCAACACGATTTGACCTACTAATATTTTCATAGTTTGAATGGTCATAGTGATTACTTTGTTTAAAAGACTTATCCTCCAAGCGTCATATTTTAGGAGTGGGAGAAAAAGACAAAAATTTAGACCACCTGGATTCTGCTAACTTTTCCACTGTTTCCACTGTTGTCTATGTACCTGAGGGCAGCAAAAGCACAACTGCAAGTATAAAAATACTTTATTTTTCTACTTATACTAGCTAGGTTCATTATAATCCTGGGTAATTTGAAAATTTCATCATATTCAATGTTACTATAATTATTAAGCAAAAAGAATTTGGCATTCAGCGTTACTAAAAATAAACCAGTCACGTTTGGAAAATAAACTGTAACCTTCTATTTTTCTTTTCATGTAATTGTGAAAAATCAAGATTTTGCAATATTAAAAGATTCACAAGAATAAGTAGAGCAGGATCAATATTTTATGTTGGAAGTTATTAGATTTCCACTAAGGGTTCTATTTATCAAAAAAGGCTCACACAGCTCTATGACATTCATTCTGCTTTTAACCTGTTAAGACAGGGAGAGCATCATACAGTATAAGCAAATCAGACAACCATAAAGAACAATATCGTGTTAGGGTAATTCTGAATAAACACATTAGGGAACTTTGAAGGTTTTAGACAGAATAGTGAACTATTAAATCTATTTCTCCTCCTCTGTCCTTTTTTTTTCCTTCAAGAAGGAGCAGGAGGATATAAAAGTTAAATGATTTAGGATTTAACTCCTTATAAGATATACTTCTGTGATCACATACACTTATTATCTAGGTGGCACTCACAGGAAAAAAGATTTTTGTTTTTTTCATTTTATTTCACTCACGTTACATAAGTACACCAGAATAATAAACCCTGAAGCTTTTTTGAGATAACTTCTTTGTTTAATCATAAAGGGGAGAAAGTGTTGGCACATATTCAATAAGACATGAGATGAGTTTTACCTTTGGGCATGTTATTCACACCTACCAAAATCTTCTAGGCTCTGAAGATACATTTATTTCCTTATAATTTTTCCCTGATTGTGAAAATTACAAAAATAAATAAATAACAGAAGACTAATTATATAGTCTCCCTGAAACAATATAAAGGAAAAACATGGAAAAATGACTTTAATAAAGTGGGATTCAGTACCATCTGCATTCAACACAGAATGTTAATTTGTCTCTTCCTTGAGACGAAAGGTTTGGAATCAATTACATTTCAGAAATGATTAAAAGACATCAAATACAAACTAGAAAAATTTAGTGTTCTTGCCATTTTTATTGTATCAATGTTTACTTTTAGCTAATATAAATTATTTGTTAATTTATACACAATTTCACCTGAACATATGTAAAACAAACATTGTTCAGGTTTCAGACTTCAGTTTGGTGTAACACCTTCACATACCACTGGTGCTGAAACTAGCTTCCTTTAATGCTCAACGGACAATCTGAATATGGAAAAGTTATAGTAAATGATTATATTGCTTTGTAAAAATGTGAGACAATTACCTGGTAGATTACCGGGAAAGAGTCGACTTTCCTCCTTTACAAAGGCAAATAATTCAGAGATGGGATAGATGTTTTAAGAAGTATTTCCCTCTTTAATCAGTCAAGACTGATCAAATTGCTGATATATTCCCAACCTCTTTTTCTCCCAAATAATTCACCACTTTATTATTCTGGGCTTTGTAGTGCTTACTCAATCCTGTGATGGTCAGAGGGTACTCAGGCTGACTATGACTTTTAGCTGTATCATTTAATTTTTCAGCTGAGCTTTAGGTAATAAATCTGTTGTCAGCCTGTCTATTTGTGTCACTCTAAGACACATGAGAAATGAAGCTGTGAAAAAAGCAAACCAAAGCGCATTCTTTCCTTCATGGCTAAAAGCAACAGATCAACAGCAAAATAAAAATGCCTTTCTCTTACACGTTGCAAAATGCATGCTGAGCCCTTTAGGTCATTTATCTACCTCCAAAACAAGCTATCTGTGTGAAATGTATCAGGTATTTCCATAATGTATGGGTATGTTTTTGCAGTAATTTTAACCTGAAAATTATTCACTAAACAATTAGTAAGAAGCAATGGAACAAAACTTCATTTCGAATTTGCAAGTAAAAGTATGCTATTTAATTTTTTCTCTGTGCTACTATGAAGCTAAATGGGTTAATAGGAATAAAATGGTGGAAAACCTTTCAGAAATTTATCTTGAAAATTTGAGAAATCATTTGACTCCACTTGTCAATTTCATCGCCTGCAAAATGAACCAGACAGTTTTAGATGATTTCTAAGGTCACTTTCAGCTTTAACATGTTATGCCGTTCTGATCTCATAAATCATACAGTGCCTCTCATTCACATATATATGACTTAAAATGATTATCATTTAGAGAAGCCTGCATATTTAAGGCATGCTACTAACTGCACTGCAATTCAATATGTTCATTAAATTTTGTTATAGATGGAAAAATTTTAACCTCACCTGCAGCACTTAGCTTAAAGATTAAGCAGAAAGTGCTTTCCAAAATATACTTGCAAAATTGATATTCTTCTTATCTCTCTATATTAATTTAATGCTGAATGTAATCAGCATGCCTAATGAACTGTAAATCTCACACCTGCCTCTGTATCCTATATGGTAACGTCATCTTATGATGCGTCTTCTCTTCCATGCATTTTGTTACTAATGTAAATTGTTTTTAATAGCGGCCAGTCAGGAAAATCGCTGTCTACATTTAGGCCCCAGTGTGGCGAAGTCTATTCTTGTATGCAGTGGCAGAACTTTGGATGACATGCTGAGTATTTATTTACAGGAGTTGTCCAGCATCTAAAAGAGCCCTGTTAACACAAACAAGACTTCAGGTTCTTCTCATTTACTGTCTGATGAAAATCAAAGAACAGTATGCATGCCAATGAAGGACCATGAATTTTTCATATATCTGGTTCTTTTTCATGACTCCAAACCCCCATATTCTCTGAAATGATTACACAGTTCTCTATCAGGAACTTTATCCCCTAGGTGGCAAGAAGCCAAAGGAACATGAACTTGAACTGACCTTTTGATAAGTTTGATTGTACTATTTTTGCAACCTTAGAGGAGGAATATCAGGCTTACTCTAGAAAGCAAGCAGTTTATGAAATCAAGAGAATGGAGAAACAGCAAAGTGCTAATTAGAGAGATATTTCTGAATTCCCCAAAACTTAAATATTGCCCAAAGCAAAGTTCTATTAAAATAATCATAAAACATCTCTCTATGGGTATGTATATATTTTTAAATTTTATTGCAGAGTGTATGACGCAGTTAGGCTTCAATAATTATTTATTCATCATGTCATTCAGTAGTTGCTTATGGAACACAAAGCTGCCAGGATAAGCTAAACACACTGAGGAACATTGCAGAGAATGATCTAACAAAGTATTCCAGTCAGCACACCTAACTGGAGACAGATTATATGGGATATACAGCTGTTCATAGAAAGCGTTTTGTTTTTCTGTTATGATAAAAACATATTATTCCTTTCATGAAATTTTCAAGATCAGTCCTTTATCTTTTCTCTAGAGGAAGCTTGGTAAAAATTCCACCAATTCAGACCAAAATGATCCTTTTAACCTTTAGTTAAAATGATACCAATTTATATATTAATCAGAACTTCTTAGAAATGTGAAACATTTTTATATTTTCACTAATCTAGATTGACACCTTCACTTAACTTTATAAAATATAAATTCAGGGAGTATTTGGAATGAATCAGAAGTATTCTTTATGGAATACTTTTAAAATGGCTTTTTAAAAATTTATTCTCCTATGTTAATAGTAATTGTAATGTTTTCCAAAGAAAATCTTAGCATTCAAAGGGTTTTTATTTCCTTTATAATATTTTTAAATGTTTTATGAGTCTTTATATTGGACACGCCTGGTATTAAATGGATTGTGATAATTCAGTGTGTTATAAATCATCAGAATTCTTCATATAGCAAAATGAATATCTGCACTACTCTTTAAACAATTTACTAATATCTAATAGAGAGGAAAATGCTATTTAGAAAGAATTCTTCAGGAAAAATAACAAAATATATCGTTTTTATTCAAATTCCAAAATAAAGCCAGCTGACAACAAGTGATTTACTAATAGTCATTATATAATAAGCTCAGCGCAGCCCCGGGCAGCCTGCAGACACGGTGACTGCCTGACAGATGGCAGCGCTCAGGCTGGTTCCGCGATTGGAAGCAATTCCCGAATTAATCGGAAAGATTGTCAAATGTGTTACCATTCCCCCAAAGTGAAAACAGGCATAATACAATCTAGAAATTGGATTCTTAGGAAAAATGTACAAGTCAAGTTAGCAAGAAGTTATTGTGTACCTATTATGTCCCAATATCGTTTAAAGTGCTCTATGGGATAGAAAATAAATACTGTATTTGTCATGTTCTCCTCATGGGAACTACAATATTATTAGAGAGAAAAGACTTATATACATAAGACAGTCAGAGACCAGCCTCATCTCTCATCCACACACCCCAGTTCACTCAGGTCTATTCCTCCTGGCTTTTCTCCTGCTCTCCGAAAGTGTAATGTCTTTCCCCCTCTAGATCCTCTGCGCATACTTAGCCTTGTGAACTCGTATTTTTTCATTAAATTTTAGTTTAAGTACAGCTTTCTCAAAGAGTCTTTCATGGCACTTCCCTCCAACACAATCTAAATTGATCCCTCCAGGTTTATGCTTTCACGGTCCCCTATATTTTACCTTTATTTGATTTATTATATTTAATACTATATATTTAATTTTGTGGTTATTGACTTTATATCTGCCTTCCAACAAATGACGTGAACTTTTTGAGGGCAGGGGCAGATTGTCTGTTTTGCTGTGCACCATATCTCTTAACCTTACCTTGTGGTTTCTCAACCTCAGCCTATTGACATGTATTGCCAAATAATCCTCTATTGTAGGGGGCTGCCCTGTGAGTGGTAGGATGTTTAGCAGCCTTCCTGATATCTGTCCAACAGAGGTCGGCAGCCACCCACCTCAGATGTGACAAACAAAAATGTCTCCAGACACTGCCAAATGTCAGCTAGGGAACAAAACTCACCCCAGTTGAGATCTGCCACCCTGCACTATTGACCAGCATATAATATTCATTTAATTAATAATGGAATAACTAAACTAACATGAGTCACCATACAACCAAATGCCATTTTGTGTTTGCCAATATTACATTGCCATTTCATAGATTTTTATGAGGATTAAATTAGATGATGAATGGAAAATGTTTGCGTCAGCTTGAACTTTATGATCAGGCTGTATAACAGAAATGAACTATTGGCCATGGTTATAGATTCTTAAACAGATGAGTTAAGTTTGAAAAGAGTATTTTTAAGAGATCAATCTGACATCGTATGTAGAATGACTACAAAGCAATAACACTAAATATTAGTATCAACAGGAAACTACAAGTATAAAGACCAGTTGGCAGTCAGCATGAACAGTACTAGTTGAAAGCCACCGCTCTGGAAAGAAATAGCCTAGGATTCTAACAATTTCTAGACTAGTCAATCATCTTAGACAGAGTGGATAAAGTCCAGTACTAAGGTGGGATGACAATGAAGATGGCCTTATCAATCTCCTTCACTATCCTTTTGCTTTAGGTTTCCACAGCTCACTGTCCACCAATAGCCGTCCCTGGAACATCCATTTCACTCCTGCTCTTTGCCTTCAAAGCACAACTGTCACCTCTCAAAAATACCTACCCACATCATTAGTCCACACGGATCTCTCAGCTACCTGATTTCTCACTCATCAATCCCAGGTAGTACAGCAAATCATTGCTTAACATAGTATTATACTACTCTTCTTTCATTTTTGGTAAGCCGATGTGTGATTAGACTTCATGCTTTCTACCTCTTTGTTATCCTCCAACCATAGCTGTAGGCATAGTAAATCATGGTTTTTATATTTTATCCTTTACTTTCTGAGTCATGGGATATCAAAGTTAGAAGGAATCCAGAGGTCCAGTAGCAGAGCTGTAAGAACAGTCATGAATCCCCATAATAATAATCAGAAATATGTTTAGCCAGATGTTGCTTGTCTATCTCTAGTGATGAGAAGAGCACTGTTTCATCTGCTTTCATTTTTGGAAGCATTGTCTTTAAACATGTCTTCCAAGTTATACAAACAGAAACTCTTTAAAGATACTTTGTGCGACTACTTAGAGCTCACTCAGAGTATCTCATTAGTTCCTGTCCCTCATTATTTAACTATACATTTTGCCTTTTTGAATTTGCTTTATGTTTGTTCCAAAATAGTTCTTTATTTTATCTATATATTTTATTGTAATCTTTATTGAACATTTAAGACTAGAGATATACTGAGTTTCTTTTAATTATTTTTATTTTACTCTTAGCTTACGTCAGTGTAGTATACAACAATTAATTTCAAATAAATATTTGATTCTATAATTTGAGGCTGTTCCTGAAATCATGTTCATATGATGTAGCTTCCCTTCCTTGTTATCCTTCTTTCTCTGCACTTACCTGTTTTCATTGCATCTGGAGGTTTGAATGAAGTTATAGAGGGAGGATGTGAGTGAATGTTATAAATAATGTAAAATTGCCATAAGTAATTGTTTTAAATGAAGCTAAAAATATATTGAAGTTCCTGACTTATCAAATAATTCAGGTTGAATGACAATTAATCCTAAAATCTGTAAAATCATTCCTTGGGTTAAAAAAAAACATATAAATATATACTGTAGACAGCAGGGAGTTTAACCTAAGTGTATTAATCAGTAATAAGGTCAATATATGTGAACAGTGTCATGAAGCTGAGAAAAGCTAACTTAATTTTAGGCTACGTGAGCAGAAGTGTCCTGTGTGGGCCTGAGCAATGATAGTTCCCACAATGTCTCTTCATTGCGCAGACAACACTTGTAAGTTGTATAAACCTATATGAAAGTTTAGCATCCTATATGATATATAGAACAGCACCAGAACTAATGAGATATTCTGAATGGGATATAAATGTCACAGAAACTATCTTTGAAAAGGGATTTTTTAAAGGTGTGTGTGTTGAGGAGATGATGGTGTCAAAGGAAGAACGGGATGACAAAGAAGTGTTAAAGCAACTGGGAATGTCTAACATTGAGAGATAGGATGCTTGTAAACAAAAAGCAATATGTATATGGTGGAAAGATTGTCATATGAAAGAAGTATTAAGAATGCTTTTTAACGAATAGGCTATAATAGGTATAATGAAATTCTATGGAAAAACAATTAGATGAATGTAAGGAAGTTGCTTCCAACAGTGCTATCTCAAGATAGAAGGTCCTATGTAATTGAGAAGTCATTTTGGATGTCATTAATGACTGACTTTGAAATCTCACCAGTCTGTCCTATGTTACAACGATCAAAAATATACTTTTAATAAGCAGGTAAGTTAAGATACATTAAGGAAAAAGAACAGTGTTCAAATTTTAAAAATAAAAATAAGATTACATTTTAAATTAATAAACATGGGTCTCTAGGGAGATCTTATCAAAAGTTTCATGAATAGCAAAGGTAGCAGCAAGGCAGAGATTTTATGCTAAACGGAATTCAAGTTTTCTATTTGGGTTTGGGAGGGAAATAGACAAAATGATCATTAAAGCCTCGGAGTCTAGATTTCTATGATGTAAAACTAATTGATTTTCAGGGAAAGTTAAGCCCATTTATTATAAAGGACGAAGGCTACATGGAATTAATGGGCTCTGTTTCAATACTCAGGCGTGGAGGCCTAATGCAACAGACCCTATCAATGGGAATCAGGAAGATGTCAAAGTGAGGTATCTGCTATGGTGTCAACAGCCAGGAGCGGCCCAGCAAGTGCTGGCTACTTCAGTGCACATGAGTGCCAAAAGCCAAATGATACTTCATTGTTTTTAAAAAGGACAGTCTCTCTAATTAGCCTATTAATGCTGAAAGCCTGGTAGTAGTTAAAATATGCAGGAGTTTTATTTTGTTTTCTGACACCATGCACGTTATCTCCTCTCCCTTCCAAATGCCACCTGTCTCCCACTCCACACATACACAGGAAGAAATTAGACTAGTTGTCATTTAAGGTGCTTTTACTGCTAAAGTTTTATGATAAAATTTAGACGACATTTTTGTTACAAAAGTACACCCTTTTGATTAATGAATGACATCTGCAGAATGGTTTTCCCCAACCTGTCCTAAAAAGGCACTCTGATTTGTCCATTTCTTCTTTTTCATTCCCACCATCAAAAATTGTCATTAAACAACTACTCTATTCAGTGTACTAAAAAAGATACCAGATACTAGAAAAGGTACTAGAAAAGGAGAAAGGTATGAAATATAGAATGCTATCGGGGTGTTAGATGCATGTGCATGAAAACAGAATACATACTACAGCACCCATGCAGATCACTTAGCTTCTAAAAATCAGTCCTCTGATCCATGCTATAAACACAATGCGGTACTTTGATTCATGGTCCTTTTTAACATTAAATTTCTCCTTAAAAATTTGTGAAACAACAATATCATTTTCTGAAACAGAATATGAAACTTTTATATTGAAAAGTAAGCATGGTTTTTATGGTTGAAAGAAGTTTAAGATTTGAACAATTAAATAAATTCCTGAAATTCTATAAAATTGCACTTGAAGTTTTTGTATCCTAAGGTACAGGAGCTAAATATAACCTTAAAAATGGAAACTTGGAGCCTTCAGATTTGGAAAATTTTCTATATTATTATCAGTACCAGAGATCTATTAAAATTGTATATGCCCTAATAATATGAAGGGAAAAGTGGCACATGAATACTTTGGCATTATTTTAGTAATAGGTGGAGTTAAGACTGAAGTAAATCAATGAGCATAAGTCAAATATTAGCAAATACTTCATAATGCACAAATAAAATCAGCAGTCTAGATATGTGTGCTTTTTCTATACTCAGTGCAAAACTTAAGAATGACTTAGCTAACTCAAGATGAGACCCGAAACACAATTATTCACTATAGGAAAAAAGAGCAAACATCTTCCCACAAACAGAAATTCAATATTTAGATATGAAAAACTTTAATGTCTCTTATGATGGTCATAAATTCTATTCACATGAATAGCACAAAAGTAGAGCTGCTTTTCACCAGGAAGGATATTAATGTGGTAAGAAAGATTTTATGATCAACTTTTCAGGCAAACCAATACAAATCATTCAACAAAATACTATTAAAAATCCTGGTGGGATCACACTTGGACATATTTATTGCTCACAGACCATGATAACTGTCTGTCATAGAGTGTGAGACATGAATTAATGATTTTTCTTTCATCTGTTTAAATAATCTCATTTTAATATTTCAAAAACTAAAAAGTCATAGCAAGGAAGCTAAATTAAAAATAAACGAAAAGAGCTCTCTAGAGCACAAACATTTTCATAGCAATTTTTCATCTTTGCTTTATTTATATTCCTGGTGACTTCTTTGCAAGATACCTTAGAGATTTTAAGAGGTTTCTATTTAGCCAATTGTATCATAGCTCAAATTTAAAACCTAATAAGTCATTCTTTAGACAGTTAGAACATAAAAGAATCATAGCAACTTCTGTAGGACTGTTTGAACCCAAAACACAATATAAGATGATCGAAATATAAAACACTAACTTGGGTGTGCTAGCATGGGGACATTTCCTTATCATATTGAGCACATATGTTTTTTACACATATTTATTTTAAATGTATATGTGCATTTACATTTATTTAACACAGTTCTGTGTGTCTGCTATTTTTCTAATTAATATCTGTCAGGCCTACTAAAATGTCATCCTCACAAGTGCAGAATTCCATTCTGGTTTCGTTGACTGCTGCATTCCAAACTTAACCCGGTGTCCACATTTTACTAGGAGTTTCTTAAATCAATGAATGATCCTGAGAAACAGAGGACAGTGAAACCTGCCCACATATAAACTGTTGGAGTGACTCTTGGGTAGAAAACATCCCAGGATCTTTTCGGTTATCGGTTTTCTGGTTAAAAATGTTTAATGACAATCCCAATACAAATGTCTCACTTCAAATATAATACCGAGAATTTCTGATTTTGCATCCCAGTATCTCACAAATTCTCATATTCCCAAACCCTAAACATATCCCACACATACCACATCATATGCTAAAGTAACGTAAAAAGGCTTAGCAAAATAAATTCGGGTTTAGATGAGCCTGAAGAAGGAAGCACACTGTCTTCCTTACTTCTTTCTCTCTCTGCCTCTTTCTCTTCTTCCTCCCTTCTGTCCTTGCTTCCTTCCTGTTAACATCCTACTTATAAGTTCTTCAGAGAGAGTAGCACTATGATACTTATTCAATAGTTCTGTCAGAATTGGTGTTTCTTTAGGTACTTCCCCTTAAATAAAATATTATTTTTGCTTTTTTGATTTATTTTTGCACTCTCTTCTCAGTAATCTAGATAAATTGCCAAGCAAGCACACTGTAACCTTGGTGAATTTATCTACGAGAACACTCACATAAGCTTGAAATTAGTACGCCCCTGGAGACTACCTTATTTTTCCTTCTGACTCAGACCTTTAGGTAGATAGTCAGTGTCTTGGAACTGAATAGACAGAATCTGCAAGCTGAATATTGTTGGCTCATAGAGTGAATTTCTCTTACACTTGGAAGAAAAATTGTGACTAAGTGACAGTGAGGTTTTTACTTGCAAGCTGTTGGTAACCTTCTGTCCCTTTACACAGGCAGAGGGCTTTTTTGGTTAATGGGCTGAGTTTGTGGAACACTTGTCCCCTGGTGCTGTGTCTTAGCCCTTAGGTCAGAAGACAGACAATTTACATCCATTTACCTGACATTCTTTATAGTCAAAGGCTACCAGTTTAGTCCCAGCAAGCCTGACCCTAACATGGTTTGATAAACAGGCAGGCAAGAAATACTGCATTAACACAGCTCTTCTATTTAGTCAAGGGGAAAACTACAGAAACATGGGTATTGTATCACTCTACACTCATTCTGCTCTTACCAGGCTTTTAAAGTGCCATTAGTGCTTACTTGCAAAATCAGATTCAATTTAGATGATTAAATAAAAATGAAAAAATCTGTGCATTTTCTAAATAGCCCAACACTAAGATTGCTTACACACTTCTTTATACACATAACCATTTCTGTAACATGTCAGAAAGTAGAGGTATTTTATAATTATTTTTATGTTTATGGTATAATTTAAAAAGGGTTTAAAAATCAGATGAATGGTGGCAAACTGAATATTTTCAGTTAGAATATATTTGATTCATAAAAATTATCAGAAACTCAAGGGAGTAGTTTATCTCTTCCAAAAGAGTTATATTTCACTTTAGGAAATATATTTCACTTTAAGAAATATAAATGAATTATATTTCACTTTAAGAAATATACATATTTAAATAACTAGAGAGCAAACAGTTATTTTAACCAAGCCACTGAGTATCAGCATTATCAGAGGGAGAACCTTTACTGCATATCATTAAGAAACCCTAGAAGTAAATTTTAGAATTATGTAAATTTTACTTGTCTGTTTATTTTTTTCTTGACTTATGTTTGAATAACTCTATGAGACTTCCAACACATTTTCCTACACTAATGTCTTGCTTCATTCATTTAATAAATATTTATTGAACACCTACCCTACGACAGATACTATAGTACGTATAGTAGGTCCTTTGGATATTGCAGTGAACAGAAGAGACAACATTTCCGCACTCATCAAGCTTCCTTTCCAGACATCAATTTTGAAAATGGTAATAATAACCCAGTAAACATATGAGATGATTTTATGTCTTATATAGTAGTGTTAAGGCCTATGAAAAAGAAATACTAGGGGATAGAAAGTACTGAGTGATACTAATTCAGATGAGTATATATGCAAAGAATACATATATGAGAAGATCAATTTTAAACAGAGGTGTGCATAAGTTAAGATTCAGCTATGTGTATACCTGAGGGGAGATTTTCCAGGCATACAGAACAGCAAGTGCAAAGGTCCTGGGGTAACATGATAGCTTAATGTCTTTAAGGGCTAGGAAAAAGGCCAGTGTGGCTGACATAGAGTTAGAGAAGGGGAAGGAGAAGCGAAAAAACAATCTAGGGTTAAAGGCAGTGGGATGCATTGGAAAGAGGGTCCAAAGTTAGGTCATCTAGTTTTCACTTCTCACTTCAATCACTTGGCAGCTCTTCACCACGTATATATTTGTTGAAAATGAAAGAGTGGTATTCAGCTAGAAAGTAATAATTAAATTAATATACTGTTGGGAAACAGGTTTGTTGCTCTACTATAATTCTGAAGCAATGACAATTACGGGAGAAAGAAATACCATGCAGCCTATTCTCCTCCACCCCCATCCCAGGATACACAAGCTTCGAAAACAAGCAAGAAATATTTACTATTTTAGTTGGTCTCTGTGATTGTAGGCTACAGAGATTCATTTGTGTTGCTCCAAGTGATCGGAGATTTATTATAAGTGTAAAGAAGAAAAAAATGCAATTTAATAGAAACACTGCAGAGTCTTCCTTTTACAGGAGAAACATTATTTACCTCCAGGAACTGGCAGTTCTTTTGTCCAACCAAGCACTTTTTAATGCCCACTTTGGCTATGAAAGGCCAAGCCTTCTAGAAATTTGGCCTAAATGGGACTAGTTGGACAAAAAGATCACTGAATCATACTGCCACAAACTAATCACGCTTTGACTTTTCTTTGGCAGGCTGGGAGAAAGAGAGGGAGAGGTGATCAATCTATGGTGGAGAAGGACCCAAGCCATTAAATTTGGGAAAGGCAGGAACAGAGTGAAAATACAGAAAGAATAAGGCCACAGAGGTGACCACAGTATCGTCACTCCATTGTTCTGCTATGAATGACAACCTTCTTCATGTCTCTGCTGTCTTGCTAAATTACTTCCTCACATCTCTTCTTTGTATCATATATCTCTATCTCAGAGATAACACTTCCTTCTATACAACTTCAGATCATACATGGCCATCATGTTAAAATCTTTTTATGTTAACATATCAAGTTTAGCTTTTACTGCCATCGATTTATACTCTTGGTGCTTTTTTCTGCAAGTTGCTGAGAAGTTGAATTTGATTTGCTTAGATATAAACTGATCAATGAAAGGTGGAAGACCGTAGGTGCATAGATCTTAGTAAGTGGGAAGAATGTGATACTGACGTGCCATCGGCAGAAAGCAAAAATTTTGAAATCATGTTTAATGACTATTGAGTAAGGCAGACTCTTAAAATGAGGGTTACGTTTGGGATATTTGAGATGGAATAAAAACAAGAAAATTTAAGGCATATTTTCTATTAGTTGATAGAATAAAACAAATATATGTTATTGTATTATTTATTTTTACTTAGTTATTCTCTCATGAACAATAAAACAATATAGCTTCATTTTTAATTATAACAAGAATTCATATGTGAACAGGAATCAGAGAAAGCACACAAACAGTATTGTTCATTTATTGTACACTGCTTACTGAGGCCAGATTTGCAGGTTCTATTTCTTCTCCACTGGGAACACAAGTAGATTTGTAATGTAAAATTAGAAACGGGGAATGTTTGCACTGAAAGAGACCTTAGAGAGCTTCTAATCTAATTTTTTCAATTTACAGATAAGGAGACTGAAACCCAGGGGGAGAAATTGAGTTCATTGAGATCACGGTTTAGTTAGTAGCCTAACTGAGAAAAGAACCCAAGATTCTTCTGTCCCAGGGCAATATTTCCCTCATATCATGCTGCCGCTCCTTCATCATAAGGGTCTAGGGTTTAACAAAAAAAAAAGAAAATATACATTAAAAAAATAGAGTGTGCATTATTTGCCCCATGTTAAGTGCTTCTATGTTCAGCTGCTACTCCTTTCTTTTTTATTTTGTTTTCTGTGTATTGGTTATATTTATATTTCCTTAGGCTTAAAGATTTATCATTCTAGGGATCTATGAAAGAAAGGGATGCTATCCTCTTATACTATTTTATCTGTCTTTTACAAAAGTATTATGTTTGATTATATGCATTTCTGTTTCTTTGAAAGTACTCTAAAAGACTGTCATTCACACTGTGATGAGATTCTTCTAGGCAGAAAACACACATTGCTCTTCAGTCTATGATAATCATAAATACTTGACTGACCATTGCTCCGACTGCAAGAATGCAAGTACAATTGTGTTCCCTTTTTAAAAATGTATATCTATGCATTGTAGTGTCACACTCTACATGCTCAATACTTCCCAATACCACTTACAAAATGACCCTTAACCCTTTTCTCCTCTTTTCATCGAGTAAATGCATCAAGCATTTTTCACATGTGCCAGTTTCACTTCTTTATGATGTCACAGATAATTGTTTTGGCCTCAGGGAAAGAATGTGCTTTCTGCTGCAAATAATGGCTGTAGAACCGTCTGAGTAAAAAATGAACTAGTTGTGAAGTCTTTTTTTCTTTTTTTTTTTTTTGTCTTATCAATTATGGAAGAAAGAAACTTTCCTTAGCACAAGGAGAATACTAAAAATGTCAGATAAAATGATGCGAAATGAAGTTGAGGATAGGAACAGGTACAGTAAACAAGTTTAAAGACAACAAGCTTTTTAATGAACAAGACAGAGAATATGTTAGCTACATTTATATTTTATCAGGCGAAATTATCTCTGCTCTTAAAATAAAAAGGAAAATTGAATTTTACTACATGGGAGAAAAGATGAGTTAAGTATATCACCTATGAAATCCATATTCATTTCTTCCTGGAGAGATAAATATATTTGACTATTACAGCAATGTGAATAACCAGAGACATTGCACATAATCAAAAGTTTATAAACTACCTGTCATGAGTATTTACACTCAAATAGATGAATTATTGTATTAGTCCACACTGCTGATAAATACATACCCAAGACTGGGCAATTTACAAAAGAACGAGGTTTAATAGACGTACAGTTCCATATGGCTAGAGAAGCCTCACAATCGTGGCAGAAGGCAAGGAGGAACAAGTCACGTCTTACATGGGTGGCAGCTGTCAAAGAGAGAAAGCTTGTGCAGGGAAACTCCCATTTTAAAAGCTATCAGATCTCGTGAGACTTATTCACTAGCATGAGAACAGCATGGGAAAGACACACCCCCATGATTCAATTATCTCCCACTGGGTTCCTCCCATAACACATGGCAATTGGGGGAGTTAAAATTCAAGATGAGATTTGGGTGGGGACACAGCCAAACCATATCAATCATAAACCACCTCGTTCTTTGTTCTTTGAACAAAGAAAATCTAATGCATTTATTATTTCCAAACACTAGATTTATTTGAGGTTTTGTTTGTTTGTTTTTGTTATTGTTTGATTTTTGCTTCGGCACTAGGAAAACATGATTATTCTTTCCCACTCTCAAGGAAGATAGCAGTAATGCTGGATGCTTGATGTCTTTGTTATTTTCTGATTTTGCTATCAGAAGGAGGATGAGCAGACAGGAAAGGGCCATCTCCACCATTGCCCACCACCATTACATAAATGGTAATTTTCTAAGATTCTTAAAATTTCAAAATATCTAAAACTTGCTATAAAAACTACTTGACATTTAATTTGTAGGCAATTCCTATAAGCCAACGTTTGTTGAAGGTCTACTATGAGTCAACAATGTTAATATATATTTAGATTTAATTAGCCTTCGCATATACAGAAATAGATAATAAAAGCTAGCATTTATTGTGCAATAATTGTTTACCAAGGTACTGGACCTATCTCTTATCTTCATGATGTCATTTAGCTCCTACAACCATCCTATGAGAAAGATAATATTATGAGTTCCATCGTATGGATGTGGAAATAGAGATTTAAGGAGTTAAGGTTACTTAATTAGTAAGCAGGTTTGACATGACAAATTTCTTTTCCCTTATGTCTCTTTTGCCTGTCCTGAATTGATGTAAAGCCACTGGAGCAGGAATATTAGAAGACTAGTAGTTCCTAAAATCAGAATACTACCTGAGTCATCCTTTGCCACATTGAGAGAAAATTCTGGAAAGACATCTGGATTGGCTGAAATCCCCCTATAGTTATCCTGAATGAGGTCTTTAGGAATGAGAATTGTGTTCTCCAATCAAAGAGGAGTGCTCTTCACTTATCCCTATTTTACCTCAAGCTGCAATGGCTAATATGGCAACCACTAGCCTGGTCATGCAACTGAGCACTGGAAATGTGGTTAGTCTGGACTGAATGCATTACAAGTAGAAAATACATACTGGATTGTAAGACTTAATACTGGAAGAAGAATCTAAAATATCTTAGTAATAATTTTCATATTGATTACAGGTTGAAATAATAACATTTAATATATATTGAGCTACATGTATTGTTAAAATTAATGTTGTCTTTTTAAAATAATTTTTTTTTAAATGGCTACCTAAGAGTTTAAAATTATGTTTGTCTTCCTCCTTATGTTTCTATTATGTAGGGTGAATTTAAAGAGATTTCTTCTGAGACTTTTACCCTTAGAAGGAGATGGATTAAGCTATACTTCCTGTCTGTTCTTATTATGATTTTACCAGGAAATCTAAGATGTAGACTAGATTCTTCTGTTATAAGAATGTAAGCAGTCTTGTTATTTCCCATTGCTCATCTCGTAATATCCTGTTTGTTTATTTATTTGCTTTCCATCATTAGCCGTAAAATCCTCTCGGAAAAATATAATTTTAGCGTTTTATTTTAGAATGATATGCACAGGGTAGCTTGGAAAACTATGGCACCCCTTAACTGATGATGGCATGCAGGAAACACTACCTCAAAATACCTTGGCATTTGGGAAACTCCTGCCCCAGCCATTTTTCCATTTCTTGCTGCCATAAAACCTAGGAAGATCACTCTCTGATCTTCTCCTTCCCTTCTCCCCTGAAGATCTTCATGGGACAGGTGTTCAGTCCTGTATCTGAAGGAAGAAAAATCAACAGCGATATCAAGAGGAATCTGAACACACAGGCCTCACTAAGTTCCCCTCAGTCTACTACCATCAGATAATAACCTTTTATTCTCTTCTGCATGCGTGTCCATAAAATACAGTTTTTCCTGTATCTTTACAGTAAAAATACAGGTCTTCATTTCTGAAGTCTCTTATGTCATTTAAAATATATTAAATAATTTTTTGGGGTTTTCTTTTCTTAATCTCTCTTTTGTTCCAGAAGTCTCAGCCACAAACCTTGTGATGAGTGAGGAAAAGATATGACTTTTTCTCCCCTTACCAGGCTTATAGCTAGGTAGCATGTCTAAATCTGATAGAGATATTGGGGCTGAATGTTGTGGTTCCAGGACATCATCATAAGTGGAATAACGAAGGCTGCAACAATTTCACAGTGAAATATTAACATTGAGATATTTAACACTGAAATAGCAATTGATATTTGTCTCTCTCATTTCCTTGAACAGTGGTTTGTGGCTCTCCTTAAAGAGGTCCTTCACATCCCTTGTAAGTTGTATTCCTAGGTATTTTATTCTCTTTGTAGAAATTGCGAATGGGAGTTCACTCATGATTTGGCTCTCTGTTATTGGTGTATAGGAATGCTTGTGGCCGGGCGCGGTGGCTCACGCCTGTAATCCCAGCACTTTGGGAGGCCGAGATGGGCGGATCACGAGGTCAGGAGATCAAGACCATCCTGGCTAATACGGTGAAACCCCATCTCTACTAAAAATACAAAAATTAGCCGGGCGCAGTGGCGGGCGCCTGTAGTCCCAGCCACACAGGAGGCTGAGGCAGGAGAATGGCGTGAACCCGGGAGGCGGAGCTTGCAGTGAGTGGAGATTGCGCCACCGCACTCCAGCCTGGGCGACAGAGCAAGACTCCGTCTCAAAAAAAAAAAAAAAAAAAAAAGGAATGCTTGTGATTTTTGCATGTTGATTTTGTATTCTGAGACTTTGCTGAAGTTGCTTATCAGCTTAAGGAGATTTTGGGCTGAGACGATGGGGTTTTCTAAATATACACTCATGTCATCTGTAAACAAAGCCAATTTGACTTCCTCTTTTCCTAACTGACTACCCTTTAATCTCAAAGAGATCAAGAAAAAAAAAAGCTTTTCTCATCATTAATTATTGCTCTGGATCCCATCATAAGACTTATTTGAAAAGACTGGGATGAGGTTGGAAATGAGCGGAGAATCATTTTACAGTCAGTGTGAATGAGAGTCAAACATTTAGTAAAAGGTGAAGAGAGGTACAATATAAGCAAAAGTTTGAAGTGACGTGTATTAACACTGCTATTGAAACAATGGGAAATGGTGGACTACCAGAAAGACAAAGGATGCTTTTAAAGGCACAAAAGACTTTAGTAAAAAGAATAAAAACACACAGGAAAGTTTCCTTTTGTTTCCATTAAAACTATTGGTAGCAAAGTAATCGGGTAGCGCAGCTTAGACGTCAGAGTTAAATTTCTGCCATCCACTTTCACTTGAAAGAGTCAAATTCAAAACAAAATTAACTGTTATTAAAAATATATGTGAAATAACAACCAAGTTCCTGTGTATAATAAAACGCCAATGCGAATTAAAGGCAAACCCATATCCATTGTAGGACAATTATGATTCCAAGTCATTACAACCTTTAAAATGTTTTCAGAAGTATTAAAAAATAAATTATATTTAATAAAGTTGGAGATGTATTAATTAAATTCATCTTAAATGTAAATTAAAATCTTAAATGTATTTTAAGATTTTAGAAATCACCATTCCACATATGATAAAGTGATTAATTTTTAAATGACTGAGCATGTACAATGTGATAGATTCAATCAAGCAGGCTTCAAATTGAAAATACTTGTAATTAATATCAGATAATATGAAACAGACCATTTAAATAATAACAACTACTAATGCATTTAATTATTCACAAATATTGAATGAAACCCTATTACATTCCAAACACTTTTAAAGTTCTGAAAATTTTGCAGTAAACAAAATAGATAAAAATTCTTTATCTCATGAAGCTTGCATTCTAGTTGGTGGAAAGAACAGAATTAAAGTGAGTAAATTAATGATATATTATCAGTAGTGTTGAATGCTATGGGGAAAAATATCTGAAAAGGAGGATACAAATATCATAATGGGGCAGGGGTGACTGGCGTTTTAGTGAAGTGCTAAACGAAAAGGGAAATTCAGTTATGGAGGTATTCCAGGAGATGGGGTAAGAGACAGCAAATATCTGATCTCAGGACTCCAGGTTGGAAACAATGGAAAGATAACAGACAAAGGAAGTTATATTAATTACATATTTAAAGAGTCACTCTGGTTACCTTAAGAATAGTTTGCAGGAGAAGTAATGGAAGAATCAGAGAGATCTATTAGTGGCTATTATAAGGAAAAATATGATGATGACTTGAGCCAGGGTAGTTGCATGGGAGAGTAGTGAGTGTTGGAGTGATTCTGGGTCTCTAATGAAGGTAGAAACAACAGGAATTTTGTTGTCGCATCTGACATAGGGTGTAATTGAAAGAGGTGTGAAGCATGCTTCCAAGTTTTTTGTCCTTAGCAATGGAATTGCTACACCTGAAATGCGAAATGATTTGAAAGAAACACATTTTGGGAAAGAGAAGGAAAGAATTTTGAACATGATTACTTGAAAATGCCTGTAGCCATAGAAATTGTGGTTGCTGGTTGAATATATGAGTCTGAAGATCAGAAGAAGGGTTCATACTGTAGATATAAGTTTGAAAATCACTGGTTATGGGAGATATTTAAAAGCATGGAACTAAACATTATCCAATCAAATGAAAGTAGATAGAAATGAGGAGTCCAGGGACTTAGCCAAAGTCTAGAGATAGAGGAGGTGAGAAGGAAGCATTCAAGGAGACTGAAGAGAATCATCATATGAGAAGAAATGAAACACAGAAGGTGAATTTCTGGCTGGCAAATCAATAAAATTTTCATTTTATTTCATTTACACAGGAGTCAGTAACTAACTGCGTAAAAGATTTCTGCTTAATTGGGTAAGATGAAGATTCTAAATTGATCACTGACATTGATTAGAACAGTTTGATGGCAGTAGAAGGCCAGATGCAATGTGTCTAAGGTATCAAGGAGGCACAAGAATAAAAGACAAGTACAGATAGAATAAACTGCTCATTTGAGGATCTTTGTTGTAAATATATGGAGGAGAGAGTGGGGCTGTAGCTACAAAGGAAGTGGATTCAATCATAATTTTTTAAGATGAGGGAAATATGCTTTTATGCTGTTAAGAAAGATCCTGTGGGAAGTTGAAAACATCTGATGGAGGAAAAAGAAGGAGCAATTGCTGGGGCTCTGCAGCAGTCTCATGTGACAGAAGCGACGGGTCCATACAAAATGGAAGGAGTTGATCTTTGCTAGTCATAGCTAGAAATAGCAAGACAGAAAGCAGCTTAGTGAGCACAGAGGTTGATAGGGGATGAAAGTGTTGGTGGCATGCTGTGCAACCTTCAACTCCGATTGCTTCTATTTTTCTCAGGAAAAGAGGAAGCAGAATCATCAGATGAAAGCAAGAATGAGAGATATGTGGAAGGTGAAGAGAAAAGAGAGAATAACACGGTCATCTAACTTAATTAAAAAAAGAGCTGACTGGGAATATAGTAGGATTGCTAGACACCAAAAAGGCTATGAGCATACATTGAAAGGGACTTTGGGCAGCAAGCCTGTGTGTTAATTTTTAGCTTTACTTCACTTCAAGGGAGTATAGAGTAATCTTCACCACAGCCCTATAAATTGGGAAGGTACTATTGCCATCCTCATTATAGAGTTAAAGAAATGCAGAAACACAGAGAGATTAAGGAAATTACCTAAGACCGTGTACTTTGTAAGAGTTGGTCTCTGGATTCTAATTCATATATAGCTTGAACCACCTACCACTACGTTTGCAGTTCCCACAAATTACATATTCCATGAAATACACCAAATATCTGGCTAGGAAAACTAGGTTATATTAGTGCCATTTCTAAGATGTGGGACCCAGAAAGGGTTGGATTCAAGCATGAGAACAAAGGAACTAGGCAATCATTAAAATTTTGTACTTGTGTAGTGTAATACGGGTCTGCGAATTTTCCAGAAATAGAGTATGTTCTTGGCTGTCACGATGTTCATATTTTAGTAGAGAAACAAGCAATAAAACAATCACAAGCTACCATGGTATGTGCTATATTTGATATCTACTGGAACTACAGAGGAGGAAGTGTTAAATATTCTTGGGATAGGTGGGAAGAAAAGGTGTCAATGAACACTTTCCAGATGGTACGATGGTTAGGCATATTCTTGAAGAATAAATGCAAAGTCCTCAGGCAAAGAACAGCGTGTACAAAACCCTGACAAAAGTATCCTTTGCAGAGACCTAAAGTTGCTCCATCTGGGAGGAATGGTGAAAGTGTGGAGTGATTCCATGGGAAAGTTGTGCTGGCAACAGCTGGAGAGCTATTTAAAAATCAGAGGGAGAGGAATGGTTTGAGAAGTTTTCTATTTTACGAAGAAAATGCTGGACTCAATTTGGAGGCTATATTGGAAAGGGAGTGGGAGAGAATATTTAAGGCAAAGAGATCATTTTAGTGCTTATTAGTAATGGAGTGAAGCAGAAATCGTGTAAATGCAGAAGAGATGAATTCCTAAGAGAAATCTCTTGAAATTGTATTTCATTTTTTACCACATTGCTGGCATCATCCCATTCTTGATATGTTTAAGTATTTAAAAAAAACAAAAAACAAAAAAACCTATATTGTCAAAATTTTAATGACTAAAAGAAAAAGTAATTATTTACCAATAATTAATAAACTAACCTGTACCCAATCCTTCTATCAAAACATTGTAAGTGATATAGTTAGCAATTTCATTTTGAAGACTTAACTGATGTAGAAATTTGGTACATATAGAATACATATTTTTGCAAACTTTTAAAAGTCCCAAAAGAACTCAAATATATTAAATCTTTTTTGAATTAAGGCAGATATAATGAATAATTACCTACTGTATGTTTAAGAGAGAATAATAACAATGGCATCTTACTTTCAGATAAAGACAATAGAATATTTCATGTATTTATATTTACTATCTCTACCTGAAATTAAAACATAAAATTGCTATTGACTAATAAGGTAAAAGTTTAAAAATGAGTTTTGAAAGGTCTAGAAATCCCAAACCATCTCCATTTTATTCTCCATTTTATCATGTAAAGCTGCCTAAGATTTTCTTCATTAAAATTCTCTTCATCGGCCGGGCGCAGTGGCTGACGCCTGTAATCCCAGCACTTTGGGAAGCCAAGACGGGCAGATCAGGAGGTCAGGAGATCGAGACCATCCTGGCTAACACGGTGAAACCCCGTCTTTACTAAAAACTACAAAAAAACTAGCCGGGCGTGGTGGCGGCGCCTGTAGTTCCAGCTACTCGGGAGGCTGAGGCAGGAGAATGGCGGGAACCCGGGAGGCGGAGCTTGCAGTGAGCCAAGATGGCGCTACTCACTCGGGCGACAGAGCGAGACTCGTCTCAAAAAAAAAAAAAAAATTTCTCTTCATCTGGTTATTTGAGCTAGTGCTCATTCACTTTGAGTATGAAATAGCTTATATAGAATTCTCCCCTCTATATAAAGTTGAGATGAAAAATACTTAGGGGAGAAATAAAAGAACTTTGGAAAATAAACTAGGTAAAGAAAGACATGGACATTTCAAGTCATGATTAACCCTAAGAGACAGCAAACCCCTTCTCTTAGTCATCCACTGGCTGCCTCAGAGATGAACATCAGGAAGCAAGGAGGTGCCTAAGGCAAATTTATCTGTCTAGAATCTGGCCTAACTAGCATCTTTTTCATTTGGTCCTTTGTGCCCATTTCAAATTGAAAACTACTTAATTTATTTAAACTGGAAAGTCCCACACGATCTCATTTACTCCCAAATTAAAAAATCCATAATCAGATAGCATTCCCCAGATCTACAAAGGAAGCTAGTCCTTGAGCTAATCATATGTTGCCAGCCATTGTAAAAAGTCACAAGCTGACAACCTGCACAGCATTGCCACTCAGGATACCTCCAAAATACCAAAAAAGAAAGCCTATGTGTTGGCGTGAATTTATTAAATCAGAAGCCAAGCTATTTCTCTTGAATTAGAGGTATGGAACTGAAAATTGACAATCCCTAGAGGGGAGGATGAATAGCCCAAGTTCACAGCAATAGTTAAAATTGCCTCATACAATACAATTCAGTTCCTTCCTCCAAAAAGCTGAATTCTTAAAATCTCATTTAACCACCTTAACTTTCATTCTGAAAGTGGTGTTTGCTCAGTAAAAATTGAGCAGTTGTACCTCGTGCTTCTTTTTTTCTTTTTCTTTTTTTTTTTTTTGGAGTTTGATTATAGTTTGTAATAATCTAAGGACTAGAAGTCACGATTCTAAAAAGAGAAAGAGGGAGGGAAAAAAGTGCACTGTACATGCTGGTCAGTTTTCCCTTTGGAAATAACTGAGCTTATTCTGTGTCAAAGTCTATCTATCCATGATGTTATTTTTAAACCTTGAAGAAGGAGGAAACTGATTGATCTTAAACGATTTCTAAAAACCTATTTTTCCCCCATACTTTGCCCATTATAAGCCACAGGGATCAACCTGCCCCCTGCTGATAAACTCCATAGTTTGAAAACACTAATCAAACAAGATAGTGAAATGATCAAAGTGTAGTAGTCTGATTCCTCCATTCAGTGTACGACACATCTAAGAACTGAAGGAGAGCAGGAGATTTCAAATAAAGACTAAAAGAAGTCTTTTAAAGCATTTCTTTTGTACTTGAAAATTTGTTCATTTTGAGAAAAAAAAAAAAAAAAAAAAAACCAGGAGAGCTAAAAGCCTAATAAATTCCTTTGATCTGGACATGGCAAGTTCTTAAAGAGAAAGTCCAAAAGGTTGCAGACAATCTGCTGTTCTCTGAAAATTCAAATCCAGCAAACCAACACTGCACTGTTCTACTGCCTCCTCCCTGCCACTGACAACATAATATATATTCCATCCATTTAGGACGAATGGAAACTACTAGAAATGATTGAAGTAAGACCTCAACATACTCAAATACTTTCACAAAAATACAGAAATCTCTAACGCTTTTGCGGTTCCAGAGCGAGTGCATCTCACTGAGAGCCTGTCCTAGAAACATTCACATGAGTCTCTGGGATCATTTAGTACAAATGGAGAAAATCAATGAGCAGGTATCTAAACCTCAAACATTCACTGGCAGCTAGTTGACAATTTACATTTGTGAATTCTTAGGTTTTAAAGTAATAAAGAAGGTATTGGACAAATGGGTGCATTCAAGTTCATAAGAAGACATTTTAATTCATTTTTTCAAAAACTGAAGTCCAGTGCTGGCTAAATACATCCACAGCTGGATTGGGTGCACACTTTGTGCTCAAGTTTAAGTTATTGCAACTCAGGGTGTGGCCTACACAGGAGCTTCAATAGTTCCATCTTGGAACTTGTTAGAAATACTGAATTTTACAGCACTCCCACGTGTACTTAACCATAATATGCATTTTAACAAGATCCTGGGTAACACATATGTGCATTAAGCCCTGAACAACGCTTCTGAGAGCTGTCACAAATTTAATTTCTAATCCACATGTTGAATTTCTTAGTAAAAATAAATGCTATACAAGGATGTATAGAGAGCTTTATCTGGAATTCTGAATGAAAGGAGACCAGAAAATGAAAATTTCTAATAGCCTGCTTTCCTGAAGCAATGTCCTGTTTTGTATTTTTGCAGACTACTCTGTGTGTGTATATAATTCTGCATTATTTTTTGGTTTGCTTCTTTTTTCTTTTAGTTAAATTAACTTTAACCCAGTACTTTATTGGAATGTTTCCTTTTATAAAGTTTTTGATATAAGGGATAAAAAGATGACTAACACAAAGTCTGCATCTTCAAGTTTACAAAATATCTGCAGGAGAGTGAATAAACAGCAATTCAAAACAAATACATAGTTGTTTCCCAGTACATCAGGTAGCAGAAATTATGATATTAAAAGAAAGAAAAAGGAAAAACTATAGTAGACATGTTCTGGTAAGCCAGAATGCCTTTGTTGAGGAAAACACCACTTTCGATAAATGAAGTTATGATGAGGCTGTCAATTATATCCTCCTGAGTGTAAGACACAGGCAGGAAAACCAAAGAACCATATCCTCCATGGTGCTTGTGCTAAACCTCGGAAAGGGCTTCAGGAGAATTTTCAAAAATTTTTTGTTGTTATTATTATTATTTAGAGACAGGGTCTCACTCTGTTGCCCAGGCTGAAGTGCAGTGGTGCATTTATAGCTCACTGCAGCCGCAAGCTCCTGGCTTCCATTGATCTTCCTGCCACAGCCTCCCAAGTAGCTGGGACTATAGGTGCACACCACTGTGCCTGGCTAATTTCTTTATTTTTTTTTTTTCTGGAGATAGAGTCTCACTACATTGCCCAAGCTGGTCTCAATCTCCTGGCATTAAGTGATTCTCCTGCCTCAGTCTCTCAAAGCACTGGGATTAGAGGTGGGTGCTACCATGTCCAGCTTGATCCAATAGAGTTTGTGTGCTATAAGAAACTTCTGTGCTATAAGAACACTAACAGAAATCAAAGTTTTTGTTTTGTTTTGTTTTGTTTTTTACTGGAAATTTCAGAAAGATGTTAATCAAGAACACACACACGTAAACAAACATATGCATACATATATACACATATATCCAATATATTTATAAAGGAATTGGTAGATGGATACATAGAAGGTAAGTAGACTAGATAGATAGATAGATAGATGGATAGATAGATAGATAGATAGATAGATAGATAGATAATCTTATAAATATGTTGTATTAGTTTGCTAGGGCTGCCATAACAAAGGAGTACACACTGGGTGGCTTATAAAAGTAAATGTATTGCCTTAGAGTTCTAGAGATTAGAAGTCCTAGATCAAGGTATCAGGCAGAGTTAGTTCCTTCTGAATGGAGTGAAGAAAAACCTGTTTCCTGTCTCTCTTTTGGCCTCTGGTGGTTTCCTGGCAGTATTTGACATTCCTTGGATTATAGATCTCTTCCTTCATCTTCACATGGCATTATCCCTGGGTTTATGTCTTGGTGTCCAAATTTCCCTTTTGTGGAAGAATATTGATCATATTGAATTAGACGCTCACTGTACTTTTGAACAGTTGCTTCCTGTGTGAATGTAATGTGCTCTGTCTCTTCCTACTTGTATCCAAACCACATATCTTAACTAAATCAATCACTCTAAATTGAAATTCTCATCAGTTCATGGCTCAGCTCAAGAATTTTCAATGAATCCCCATTGCCTAATAAAGTAAATCCAAACCAAACACATACGAATTAGAGATATACAATATGGCATCAATTAGTGTGTTCAATCTGGTCTTCCAATTCATTTAACTCCAGTATGATCTTACCTTCACTAATTACATCTGCAATTACACTGTTTCCAAATAAAGCCACTTTCTGAGGTACTAGGGATTAGGACTTGAACATATGAATTTTAGAGGACACAATTTAACTCAAAACATGTATATATATACACATATATACACACACAGATATATATATATCTGTATAGACATATATGTGTGTATATATACATATGTATATGGCTCTGAAAAGAAATGTATACAAATAATTGTTGCTACAAGTATTTATTTGTAATAATGAAAATATGCATCCACATATACATGAATAAAAGTTCACATAATAAAGCCAATTAGAAACACAAAGATATGTGGAGAAACAATTCTAATGATGTCATTTGAGACAGAAACATTACATTCCCTCTTTTCTCATGGTAATTTGACTACGATTTCTGTGACGTATAACTAGAAGATCAATGACTATTATGAGAACTAACATTTACTGAGAACCCTTTAATAAGAATATGCCGTGGCCTTTCTTAAATGTATTACTTAATTTAATCCTTAGAATTCCTCTACAACATGCATATTATTACTTAATTTAATCAAAAAGAAAACCAAAGCTGAAAACTCAAATAAGTTAAAATAATTATTCACATCTGGGTTTAAATCTGATCGCTTTTTGAGTTATCCATATCTGTATCATCTTGAAGAGCACACATAAAAACCAACATTTGCTACTAAGGATCCAAAGAAGGGTAGAGAAATACAGCTAGCTAAAAGTTTAGAAAAGGCCTCGTGGAGATGGCTTGAATCTAAGTGGGGAGAAAGTGGCAGAATTTCAAAACACCTAGAATATTTCAGGAAAATGGGATTGCATGATAAATGGTTTGATAGTCCTAAAATCTGGACATATTTAGAAGTAGTGTAATGATGTTTTGAATAGGATATGGGAGATAGAATTGGAAGACCAGACTAGATAGACTAATTGATACCATGTTGTGTATCTCTAATTCCTATGTGCTCAGTTTGAATTTAATTTATTAGGCAATGGGGATTCATTGAAAATCCTTGATCTGACTCATGAGCTGATGAGAATTTCAGTATAGAGTGACTGATTTAGTAAAGATATTTGTTTTGGATACAAGTAGGAAGAGATAGAGCACAGTACACTCACATAAGAAGCAATTCTAATAGTCTGAATATTTTTCTTGAATGTATATCAAATATTTTCTTGAATGTATTTATTTATTTATAGTTGTTATTATCACTATTATTACTTTGGAGACGGAATCTCACCCTGTCACCCAGACTGGAGTGCAACGGTACGATCTCAGCTCACTGCAACCTCCGCCTCTCAGGTTTAAGTGATTCTCCTGCCTCAGCCTCCTGAGTAGTTGGGATTACCAGTGCACGACACCATGCCTGGATACTTTTTTGTATATTTAGTAGAGACGGGGTTTCACCATGTTGGCCAGGCTGGTCTCAAACTCCTGACCTCATGATCTGCCCGCCTCAACCTCCCAAAGTGCTGGGATTACAGGCATGAGCCACTGCGCCCGGCCTTTCTTAAATATTTTAAAGCTATATAAGCTCTTAAGAAGCTATAATAATTTCTAGGTAAATTGATTTATGAGAGTTTTATTTATTTAACTTTTATTATTTATAATTTTTAAAATATCAAAAATGTTCAAACCACAGTAAAGAAACTGAAATAATTAAACTAAAAAACAAGAATTAAAAAAGTTAGGATCATAGTTTTTTGTAAAAACAGAAAACATGTAATTTTTACCTGATACTTCATTCACTCCACTGTAGGAAGTATGGGAAGTATTCAGAGTATCAAAGCTCCAAGATGTGACAGGGAACGGAGTAGGGAAAACAGAGCTTAAATTAGGATAGTGACGAAAAGAATACAAAAAAAAAAAGAGGCCCTTTTGGAGCAAAATTCAGGAGGCTTCTGCTCCATGAGGAAGACGAACTCATGCAGCAGTTCTCAAAATGAGGTCCTTGGACCAGCTGCAACAGCATTTAAATGAGAAATTGTTGGACATACGTGCTATTGAATTCTATCTCAAACCTACTAAGAAACTTGGGGAATGGGGCCCAAGAAACTGTGTTTTAACAATCACCTTTCTGGTGATTCTGATGCCTTTTAGAGTTTGAGAGTTACTAGTCTGCTGGGTTTGGGTTTGAATGTATGATTCTTTCACTAACTGTGTGCTTTTAGGCAGGTCATTAATATTAGGCAAGCTTCAAATTCTCCATCTGTACAAGAATTCTCACTCAACGTGGTGATGTGAGGACTTTAACAAATCGTACGTGCAAAGTTTTAGTACAGTGCCTACCAGATAGGAAACACCTAACAATGATGGCTTTTTTTATTAAGAAGTGATGTTTACGTTAAGATGGCTCAGGTTAAAAAATTACCAATGTGTGCCTGGTGTGGTGGCTCATGCCTGTAATTCCAGCACTTTGGGAGGCCGAGGCGGGTGGATCACAAGGTCAGGAGTTCGAGACCAGCCTGGCCAACATGGTGAAACCGCATCTCTACTAAAAATACGAAAAATAGTTGGGCGTGGTGGCAGGCGCCTGTAGTCCAGCTACTCGGATTCAAGAGGCCGAATCAGGAGAATCACTTGAACCTGGGAAGTAGAGATTGCAGTAAGCCAAGAGCACACCACTGCACTCCAGCCTGGGTGACACAGTGAGACTATCTCAAAAAAAAAAAAAAAAAAAACAATTACCAAGGTGGATTCCTGGTTCTCATTTTGTGTTATTAGAAACTTGGTGGTGGCCGGGCGCGGTGGCTCAAGCCTGTAATCCCAGCACTTTGGGAGGCCGAGACGGGCGGATCACGAGGTCGGGAGATCGAGACCATCCTGGCTAACACGGTGAAACCCCGTCTCTACTAAAAAATACAAAAAACTAGCTGGGCGAGGTGGCGGGCGCCTGTAGTCCCAGCTACTCGGGAGGCTGAGGCAGGAGAATGGCGTAAACCGGGGGGGGGGAGTTGAGGGAGCTGAGATCCGGCCCCTGTACCCCGGGCCGGGGGGAGAAGCGGGATCCCCTCAAAAAAAAAAAAAAAAAAAGAAACTTGGTGGTTTTAGCAAAGCATACCAAAATGAAATAGGATACTCCAAAATAAAGCATAAGAATTCTTATAATTTTTTGATTCCTAGTCTCAGTAACAGTGTGACCTTGGGCCACTTTGTTAACTGATTTAATTCCCAATTTTTTCAACCATAAAATGCTAGGAATTAACTTAATGATGTCTAAGATTTTTTCCAACTCTACAATTCATGATTATCTTTCATTTATCACTAAAGCTATCAATCAATTAACAATTAAGTTTAAAGTATTGTGGTCAATGATGTAGAGAATACAAGAATTATAAAATACACGACCCAAGTTGTCACAATTAGACTTGGATTATGCACACAAAAAATTCACCAACCTTAAAGGCAGCATGTGGTGTTTCAAGGGAGTGACAAAAAACATGCATGGGGAAAAAGAACAATTAGAGGCTATTCAATTTTAAATTCATGGGCACTAACATTAAGTGGGTTGTTATTCCTACACAGAATTTTTACATTTCTCTAGGACATTTTACTATTGCCTCAATGACTCTCTGGATCTTCTACTCACTATCAAACCTCTATCACTTATTTTATTCTTTCCTGGCTGACAATCATGCTTCTTAATTTCACTGAGAAAAGGGTACACTCAGAAAACTTCTGCAAGCTTTCATCAATGTACCTACTGAACCTTCTGCCCATGTATGCTGCCTTCCCTTCTGTTAAAATCATGGCATAAATGAACCCTGCATACTTTTTCCTAAGCTCTGTGTTCCTCTTATGCGCTAGTTCCCATCCCCGATTCCGTACTCAATGACATCATTCCAATAATGGTAACTTTTTACTATTACATTTTCTCCCTCTGCTGGATATACCCATTCAGCATACAACCATGTTCCTCTTTTTTCTCTGTTGATAAATACCTCTCTTGACCTATTTTTCTCTCCAGTGAACACCCAGTGCCTCTGCTCCCATTTACTGCAAATGCCTCAAAATAATTACCTAATCAACCCGTCTTCAGTTTATCCACTCCCATTCTCTTCGGCTCACTCCAGTCAGGGATGCGGTGCCCATAGATCCACTGAACTGCTCTTGTCAAGGCCATCAGTGACTTTCAGATTGATAAATCCGACGGTCAATTCACAGTCCACATCTTACGTTTGACATCATCCATCACTCTCTTATGTTTGAAACACTTTCTTCATTTGGCTTTTTAAACTAGTGACTCCCGATTTTCCTTCTAAGTTACCGGTTGCCCTTTTTTCTCTGTCAACAAATATCTCTCTTGACCTATTTTTCCCTGTTTGCTGGATTAGCTTCATTTTGTAAGTCTCCTAAAACTGTGGTGTTTCAGTACTTGTACAGCTTCTCTATTGAAAATCACTCCCTAGGTGATGCCGTATACTCCCATAAATTTAAACACCATCTATATTCTGATTCTTTCCAAATTTATATCTCCAGTAATGACCCATTCCCTGAACTCCCAACTTATATATTCAACATCTTCATTGGGATATTTTAAAAATATCGTAAAACAAATTTAAATTGTAAAAAGCTCTTGACCATTCTCCTCTGACAAATATGCTTCTCCTACAGTCTTCTCCTTCTCAGAAAAGAAGCAATCACTATGTTCCTATTTCTTAAGCTAAAAACCTTGGGATCCTTTTATATTCCTCTTACTCACTCTCATACAACAGCCAAGCCATTAACTAATCCTGTCAATGTTACTTTAGAAATATACTTAGAAGTGTTCCATATTTTACTTGTCCACTGCTGCTGCCTTTATCTAGGATGCTATCACCTGTCATCTGCTTATTTCAGTCACCTTTTTATTGGTCTTCCTACCTCTACTCTCTGTTTAAATCCCTCCTATGGCTCCCCACCTTGTCACAGTAAAAGCCAGCAACATACATAATTATCCTAATATTCTCATTCTTTGCTACCCAAAGTGTGACTCCCCAAACAACAATGTGAATGCCGCATTGTTAAACATGCAGAATCTCAGGCACATCCTAGACCTTCTGAATTTAAATCTGCATTTTTAAAGATTTCCAAGTTAGGCCAGGTGCGCTTGCTCACCCCTGTAATCCCAGCACTTCGGGAGGCCAAGGCAGGTGGATCATGAGGTCAGGAGTTGGAGACCAGCCTGACCAACATGGTGAAACCCCGTCTCTACCAAAAATACAAAAATTAGCTGTGCGTGGTGGCATGCGCCTGTAATTCCAGCTACTCAGGAGGCTGAGGCAGGAGAATTGCTTGAACCCGGGAGGTGGAGCTTGCGGTGAGCTGAGATCATGTCATTGCACTCCAGCTTGGGCAACAGAGCGAGACTCTGTCTCAAAAACAAAAAAAAACAACAAAAAAAAGATTTTCTGGTTATTTATATGCACATTGGCATTTGGGTAATACTGTCGTAAATAATCTTTCCACCACTCTTCACTCTGGCTTCATTTTCCATTTCTTTCCCCCATCACACATTCTGTTCCAGACACTAATCTCTTTGCTATTCCACGACCATGTTAAGAACTATATATTTGTTGTTGGCATAGAAGTGAGCATCTCAGTCCAAAAGGCAAGGAGGAAGTGAATCCTGCCAACAATTACTACAAGTGAGAGTGGAAGCAGATTGTTTCCAAGTCAAGCATTGAGATGACTGTACCTGATCAAACCTCTTAATTTTAGCTTTGTCTGATACTGTGAATTACAGGACCCAGCTAAGGTGAGCCTAAAATTTTTAATCCAAATCACTTCATATCATGTGTATGCATTGTTTTAAGTCATTGAGTTTTGGGGTAATTTGTTATGATGCCAGGTAACTAATGCAGATATCACATGCTAACCCCTGCTTCTGGAAGGCTCATGGCCCAACCAATTAATATCATTTTTTCATTATTTAATAAGAGCATGGTGTAAAGGAAGCATCCACTGCCTCTCCTGGCTCTCAAGATACTAATCCTTCAATTGGGTCAATGAGACTGACATCTTAAGTCATTAAAAATAAGTTTAGTCGGCCGGGCGCGGTGGCTCATGCCTGTAATCCCAGCACTTTGGGAGGCCAAGGTGGGTGGATCACGAGGTCAGGAGATCGAGACCATCCTGGCTAACATGGTGAAACTGCGTCTCTACTAAAAATACAAAAAAAAAAAAAAATAGCCAGGCGTAGTGGCGGGCGCCTGTAGTCCCAGCTACTCGGGCGGCTGAGGCAGAAGAATGGTGTGAACCTGGGAGACGGAGCTTGCAGTGAGCCGAGATCGCAGCACTGCCCTCCAGCCTGGGTGACAGACTGAGACTCGTCTAAAAAAAAAAAAAAATTAAGTTTAGTCAATAGATTAACCTAACCAAGTGCTAAGAATATGTATTGTAAACCAAGAATGTAGTCAGAGTTTGGAAAGCAAGAATAAAGAGATTTGGGAAATATATCCTACATTAGCATGACCTGAATTAGTGAGATTATATAGAAATTTATATAACCTCCGAAGAAGATAAAACAATCAAAAATATTTTATTGTAATCTCTTTTCAGTTTCTTTGTTATATCAGAAATCATGATTTGTCTTTTTACATCTGTCTCTTTGAGTCTTATTGGAGCAGTCTTTATTTACTTCTTAAAAATTATTTCTATCATGCTTCTCTTTTGTAAAATTCCTTCTTGTTAACTGACCATGTCTTCATATTGCCCAGAGTATAAAATATACAAGTAAACCAACTGTTATAAAATCCTTTGGAGCTGGAAAAACTGAATGGGTGGAGTACCAATCCACAAAGACAACACTAATTTGCAACTCGCTTGCTTCCTTGTAATTGCTCTTGTTAAGTGACCTTTAATTTGACTTACAACATCAACAGACTCAAGAATAGCAATGGAATATTAATGCTGACACCCAGTTCAACATAAAATGTTTATTGAATTTTTCAGAATGTATCATATTAATTCTTATTTGAATTTTTGAAATAATTAAATAATTCCATACTGAAGCTATGGCAGTTTATGCAAGATAAATTTTATTTATGTTGTAGCCCTGAGGAAATGTATTAAAAGAAATTGTTTCACACTTCATTGGTTAAAGTTGTTCAACCCATGAACCTTGACCTAGGTGGACCACATTCAGTACATTTTTGGGGGTGCGGAAAATGGGAGAAATGAATGTGTAATTTGAAGCCGATTTGAATCAATCCAGCAGCATGCATTTTGTGCATCTAGTATGCAAATAACTGCTGCAAGAGTAGGGTTTACAAAGAAGTATATAATGTGGCCATTTAGAAGGCATCCTTCTTTTGAAAATTAACATTTATGGTGCTTTATAAATTTAAACAAAATACATATTCATTAAGTCCCAGGAAGAAAATAAATCACCTGTAATGATATCATTTAGATTAGAGGACTGGTTCTCAAACTTGAGTGTTCAACATAATCACCTGGAGGGCTCATGGGCTTATTAAAACTCAGATTGTTGGGCCCCACTCCTAGAGTTCCTGATTCAATAGAAATAATTTGTTTTTCTAACAAGTTCCCAGGTTATACTGATGCTGCATGTTTACACTTTGAGAACCACTGTTGTAGAAAAATCAGATTTAGCATGTTGGTATTCTCTTTGGAGGTATTTATTTTTTACTTTTTCTTTTCCTGATCACTTAAAATATTATATCTGTATACAAACACTCACACACTAACACATAGTTCCACACACTTTCAGTATCCTTTGTAAATGCTGTTTTGAAACTAATTTTTCACTTAATATGATATCAAAAACCTTCCCCATGTCAGTACTTTGTATTTGCTTGTCTTTTAAAACACAATTATTATTAAAGCCTGTTCAAAAAGAGATTTTTATCTACTCACAACATTGGTCACAAAAGCGTTTCTCCTTACTTCCCCACTAGTGTAATGGGTAATAGAAAGATCTCAACCTCAGGAGGAAATTTTCAGAAGGCTTCACTTTTTGTGGCTCGGCAAAGAAGAGCTGCAGGCTGAGAGCGTAGCGTTCTCCCATATCCAGAACATTCACTTAACTGAACATCATGATTTTTGGAGATAAACTATGTAGCCACAAAAAAATAACCACCTTAAAGAGCAGAATATGAGAATCCCAATTTAATTACACAGAATTTATAGAGAAAGATGAGGGGAAATGAAGAGGTTTCACAGAGGTCTAAGTGATGCCTATATAATGGCTATTGATTGCTTCCTTGCTCTTATTATCCTCACTTTTCACTAATCCTCTTCCACACACTTCCTCTCGCACAGATCTGGTTGTCCATTGTATGATGTGATACACCCTCTTCTCGCCATAGTTGACCAGTTCCTGACCAAATGAAAACTAATTTGTAATTGGACTGAGCCAATGAAATCAAGACTCAAACCACGAGACACAAAGCATGAGTGAGTTCATAGCTAAGTTACACCAATGGCTGAACTCAAGACTGTCGTTTAAGAGAAGTCCTGGTGCCTTCATTGTTAAGCCTTTCCTTTAATTCCTTGAGATCTACAATCTCATAAATCTGCTTTCTCTTAAGGTGGTAACTTAACTACATTTCTGATTTTTGTAACTAAAGGTGCCATAAGACAGTGATATTACAGCTCTCTGGGTTAGAGAAGGTAACACTAAGTGCTTCTTGATTTTAGAATATGTTTCTTTTATCGATTTCAAAACATGAGAGTTAGAACTTTTTGGGAAACAGAATTTAAGATAAAAATTCAAAAGCAATGCATATCTCAGTCATATTTTGTGGCTGTTTAAGTTTTCTATTCTATAAAATAATTAATTTAAGGGATGTCCTACATAAATATTTTGCTAAACAATAAGCATATTTAGTTATTGACTCAAAATGAATAAACAAAATAAACTCTTAAGAAACAGAAGTGGTTTCATTAGAAAGCAATGACATTGAAATGGCCATTGTAATAAAAATGAAGTTAATCTCTTCTCTTAAGAGTCTGTGAAGTGTTCTAAATTCAGATAACTCTTTTTACAAAGTATTCATCATCCTGTTTTTGTTATTGCTTTAAAATAGAAATTTATTTGAAATGGTCTCAATTTCCGTAGAAAAGGATATTATATTATAAAAGTAATTTCTTCACGCAGCCCGGTTAACTTCTCTTTCTAAATAGAGCACTAGAGGAATTTACAAAAACACAAATCACCAAAATAATAACTTATTTCTTTCTTTTTACATGACATTAAATCCACTGTGGGAGGAAAAGAACAAAGGAGAAGTATTTTGATGAATCTGAATTTATGAGCAAAAATATAAAAACCAAAACGCCTATTTTGACAGATGATTCATTTTCATGAATATTACATGGCTTTCAAAAAAGCTAAATTCAAAAATGCATCAAAAGAAAAGATGTTAACACTCTTGTAATGTGTGTAAAACTAAGCCATCCAGGTGAAATCTCAGTAATGGAGAAAAACTTTCAGTAATTATTGAATTTCTTCTTAGATGGACTATAACATTAATCTACACAAATTTCTTTAATGTCATTCCTATAAAATTTCCTTTAGATTAAATATAATTGAATGGAGTTAAATGCCCCACATAATAAATGATTTTAAACATTTAAGAGAGGCATATATAATCAGAGTTAAAGACGCCATAGCTTTAAACCATTATTTCAGTTACCACATTCAGTTAAACATATTACTATTATTTCTTATTTCCTTTGCATTGCATTAAAACCTTTCTGGTTCCCAGGTGGGAGGGGGCGTGGGGAACCTTCAAGAACAAATTAAAATTGCTACGTAAATGAAGTAAATACTAATGACAACATTCAGCTGCTCAAAGACAAGAGGACAATTAAAACATCAAAATAGGGTCTACTTAAATATTATTTTAATAATCACCATTTATTTGACAAACTAGCATAACCTGTGTACTGCCTTGTGATAACGGTAAGACATTAAATAGAAAAAAAATGTGTCATATCAATGAAACTAATTGAAAGTGAAGAGATGGAAAATTTTAATTAACTTTGTGAACTGGCTTTGTCTCTGTCAATTACCTAAATTACACCATAGAAACATGGGCAAAAATCTGTATTCAAGTTTAGACCAAAGTGTTCTGAAACAGTTTTTTAATGGGCAAGATGTAAGTCATTTCAGTTGCACATAAAAGAAAGAAAGAAAATTAATAAAAATGCAGAATAAATGGAGGAAACATATGTGGGATACATGGAAATGATAGAAGGAGACTGAATCAAACCCAAAAAGGATCTAGTGATACATAAACACTAATCAACTGAGTGGCAAGTCAATTCCTTTCTTTTGTTGTCTAGAGAAATATGAATCACAGTTGATATGCAATTACTGAATGGATATCTACATGGCTTTGTAGTTTCATTTTTTAATAAGTGGGAGGGGTCACAAAAATATTTGACTAAAATTAGCAATCCTAATACATTTATAAAATACAATTGCATCTAAAATATTTTTTGTCTTTTGTTCTATGTGGGGATATAGTACAGATTATATTTAAGTGAATTTTTCTAAATGTCAATTTTAAAAAAGCATCATTTATAAAGTGTGTCTTCAAATATTAAAAATCGCAAAAACACTCTCCATGCAAAAAAATTTCACAAGTCTCTAAAACAGATTAACTTTAGTGTGTATTGTAGTCTGAGGGTATAAGGGTTGTCCTCTATCTTAAATATTTTTTAAAACTTCCTCTATCTTAAAAATGTTTTAAAACTTCTAAGTATATTGCACAAATATATATGTTCCACAAAACTCCTGGCATCTAGTATAAATGAGACAACATTCTAGGTGTGAGAAAAAAATACAATTAAAAACTTAAGCTAAAAGGAAGGCTCTGTGTTTATCTATATTTGAGGATTGCAAAATGGTTTCATTTTCCATGCTAAACTCAAATTATATACCATGGCTAAGTGGTATAAATTTGAATAAATATTACAAGTTTTGGCAAGAAAAAGTACATGACAAATTAATTATCTGTATCTTTCATGGGTACTTGGTAAAGGGCAGTGTTTTGGGAATTTGGTCCCTCATCTTTCCCAACACTGATCTAATTAAATTCCTCTAATATTATAGATGATGAGACCAAAGCTTAACTTGTTGAAATGCCTAAGATTACAAATCCAAGTTATGTTCAAAGAATTGCTAGAATAGAGAGTTTTTAATTTCCATAGAAAATCAAATAATATACTATAAACAAAAACACCTTGTATGTCTTTAGAAGACATGGGATGTTTTACCACAGGCCAAAGATATAAAGACATTCCAAAGAATTCATTTATTTATTGCCCTGTGTTAATTAGTGACAAAATGGATTAGATAGATCAACAAGGCATACTGACAGCTAATAAAAAAAGATATTAAAATGTTTTCTTTCCCAGCTTTAAATCTGGCCTAGTTTTCAAGTATAAGTCAAAAATAGACCACCTCTATGCTGTGATTTGAGGAGTAACCAGAAGGACTACTATTCCAAATAACTTCCCTCTGCAATATGTCATCGTGCCTAAAATGTTATTCCTTTCTTTGGGTCCTCAAGATTTTTTTATGGTTTATTTACAGTGTTCCGTTTTAAAATGCAAATATACTTGAGAAACAACTTTCCTCTAAAATCAGTTGATACAGTGATGAGAAGTGGTGTGATTGTATGAAACTGTGAAAGCAAACTACCTGATTCACAGTTTTGTTCTATTGCTCCAGAATACTTCTTTTTAGAGAAAATCACCTTGTCAGAAACCTGAAGTCAGTTTCTGTGCTCCTAGTTTACTGTTGACCTCATTCATTAACGACTTACCAGTAAACCAAGTTTTGAGGATTTTCAGAATGTGCCTTTGAATAAATCATACGAACATAAAAATTTATTGTGGAATGATTATCTGGTATTTAACTGGATTGACATGTCTATAACAATTGTAAAGCTAAGCACCCAATCATCTAGGAAACAGGTCAGGGTGAAGTCAGTTGCTATGGAAGCTTATAGAAAACCTATATTCCAAAGAAGAAGAAAACTGAAAGGGGTATTTAGGTTTAACAATGAATGTAATTTTTATCCCAAGTGTTAACTGAAATGACAGGAAATGATCCACTAGAATCCAGGCTGGTCTTGAGGGCTTCCATTGATCAGGGAAGTCAACAACAAAAAATGTATTACTGCTTTAAATATTTTACTCTCCTAACGCATGAAGGCAGATTTAGTTCAAACATAATTCTAGAAGAGACACCATAGGGAGTATATCCAGGGTCAAGAGTGCTGTTCCACTTTGAGAATTATTTTTCTATTAATAGCATATTTTCCTACCCCCTCCCCAGAGTTCAATGTTTCAAAATAAAGTTTTTCTTTTGTTGTTTCTTTTATTTCTGAATATATTTTTAAGGCCAATGGGCAATATATCATTCTTAAAATAGAAAAAAACACTATATCCATATTGTAAGTATATTCTTTACATATTATATATTTTTACTTTAAAAAGTTTATTTCAACAAACATTTCATTATTTTATTTCCAAGATTAATCTTAATAAAAAATTATCTTTGTACAAAAAATTTTTACAGAGCTTTAATCTCTAAGTAAATATAGCTTTAAAGTTATCTGAAAATCACCCAGTGACTTTAATATCGTTCTAGCATAACCACCTTACTACTAAGACCAGTAAAAGCAAATTTATATTTATTTTTAGGTAAAAAACAAAGTGAGAGAGGAAACTTTCTATTGTCTAAATACATGGTGTTTGCCTCAAACATCTAATGTGTTTAAAATGTTTTATAGAAAATTGTATTTGGTAGCTAGATGTCTCTATGATTTTATTACTTTATTTGAAATAAAACGTTGTTTAAAATGTAGCTTGTCTTTTAACTGTTTCACCAATTTTGTTATATTTCTGAAACTGACTTGTGATTTGAATGCCTTACTTGAAAAAATCTACAACTAAATGATATGAGGAAAGGTAGAATATCACTTATGAGATATAATTTTTATTTTTCATAAATTAAAATTTCAACTTAACTATTAAAAATGATGGCTGAGTATATTCCCTATGATACTTTGCAGATGAGAGAAAGTATCAGAAAAGAGAACAATGGGCTTGTAATCAACATTTTAAGAACTTTGATATAGTTATTCAACAATTAAGTTTAGTACACACTTCCAGAAAATGGAATGCTTAAAAAAAATGCTTCATTAGGAAAATTATTATATAATGGTGCCACTATTGATAGGGAGTCAGAAAAGGGTCTTTCTGGAAATATAAGTGACATTTTGAACCTCCTGGCTTTGTTCAGGAAGCAAGGAATGACTGGACCACCTACAAAATAGCTGACACAAAATAATGAGCTGCAGTTTTGGCAATTCTTGAGACTTCAAAGTTATGAAAATACATACTACTGTACTTGAAGTTCTAGACATGAGCCGGAGTTACTTACTTCCACATCTAATTTTGGCTAAGGGCTTTCACATTTAAGTTTGGTCAAAGGCATGATATCTGTGACCAAAGTGGTCATCCCATGAGGGTGAAATCTAGAAGGGTGATTGTAGCTCTGAGTGTCATTTCAAGAAGTGCTGGGAACACTTTCGGCTCAGAACCTTCCGGCTGTACCTCCCACTGCCCTGCAGCTATTGGGCAGTGAAGGTAACTGAGCAGAAAATTCTCTTCTCTTTTATCATTTGTTTGTTCTATTAAGTTTGTTTTGTATAGAAACACTGATTATTAGTTGCTATGGACTGAATTGTGCTCCTCCACCACTATTCATATGCTGAAGCCCTAACCCCCAATGTAGCTGTATTGGAAACAGGGCCTATAAAGAAGTATTAAGAATATAATGAGGTCACGAGGCACAGGGCCTAATCCAATAGGACTGGCATCCTTCTAAGAAGAGGAATGGATGCCAGACCTCTTTCTCTTTCTTCCTCTCTCTCTCTTTCTTTTCACATACATAGGAAAATCTATGTACAGGTACAGCAAGAAGGTGGTCATCTGTAAGCCTGGAAGACAGCCCTCACCAGACACCAATTCTGCTAAAACTTTGATCTTGAACTTCCAGACTCTAGAACTCTGAGAAAATAAGTTTGTACCAGCCTGTGATATTCTGTTTCAGTAGCCATAGCAGAGTAATGCATGGGTATACTCACTTTCTTTCCTTCAGTCTTAAATATCCAATAGTTAAATGCATGAACTAGCATACCTTGAATTTTTTTTTATATCCAGGAATTGAAAAATTCATATGCTAAAGCCCTAATCCCCAATGTAGCTGTATTTGGAAATAGAGTCTATAAAAACATATTAAGAATATAATGAGGGTAGGGCCCTAACATCTATGATTAAACAATGACCCCATGTATAACAATTATCCTTAAAAACTTAAATTATATATCACATTAGATTATATTCAACAAATGATAGAAATCTTTATTCTCATAAAAACACAAAAGACTACTGTGTAGCATTATAATATAATAAAGACACAACCAAAAACAGTATTGTCAGGTTTAGACAATACTTACGGTATTGGGCTCCCCTCCTGCTTCAACATAGTTGATTCTACTGTATCTAAAGTATAGTCAACTCCCCTCCCCCATTATTTAAACTGAATAAACTAGGCCGGGCGCGGTGGCTCAAGCCTGTAATCCCAGCACTTTGGGAGGCCGAGACGGGCGGATCACAAGGTCAGGAGATCGAGACCATCCTGGCTAACACGGCGAAACCCCGTCTCTACTAAAAACACAAAAAAAAATTAGCCGGGCGAGGTGGCGGCGCCTGTGGTCCCAGCTACTCGGGAGGCTGAGGCAGGAGAATAGCGGGAACCCGGGAGGCGGAGCTTGCAGTGAGCTGAGATCTGGCCACTGCACTCCAGCCTGGGCGACAGAGCGAGACTCCGTCTCAAAAAAAAAAAAATAAATAAATAAATAAATAAACTGAATAAACTATAATTTCAGTAAATCAAGCAAAGAGCTAATCAAGTTTTGATTTGCTAATTACCTCTCAATTTGATTAGAGCTGGCAGCTAATCATCTCTGGAAATTTAAAGTCAATCTTTCGCTCACATTTTCAAATGAAGACTTCAGTGTAAAACAAAATTGGGAATATAGTATAAAAGTTCTTTGTGTGATAACAAATAATTAATTTCTACTTGTCACTACAATTTTCACAATAAAAATTTTTTTCTAGGATGCTTCAACAAGTTGAATAATACATGCAGTACCCTATCATGTGCTGTAGAAAAATAAAACAAGCCAGTTTTATACCATTTTGTAAAGCAGCCGATGTTGAGCCAAGAAGTATACACGCTACACTAAACAAGCATGGTACAATTCAAAGTCACAATTTCATTTTTATGGTCAACAGTAGCTTGCAGAAGAAATATCTGCCAAGAAATTGAACCGTGAACAATCAATATTATAATTGTTTTCCCAATTAAACTCAATCTTTGACAACATATTTAAGAATTATTAATATACTTAAGACAATATCTCCTTGCAAAATTTGCCAAGGTAGGAAAAATAATGTCATAGTCACTTAAATTCAACAAGAGACGACATTGTGATGAAATCCTGTGAAAAAGAATGGGAGACAGATGAGTTGGTTTTAATTTCAGGGAAAAATGTCTTTCACATTTGTTTCCCAAATACTATATTTAAATTGTACCCGGTAACAAAGTTTCTTCTATCTTTGTCATTTTCTTCTCCTATTGCAATTATGCAACTTGAAACTTGCTTGACTGTACTGCACTGAATAATGAATCATCTTTTCTGTGAGATACTTCATTATTACCACTGCCTCATTAATAGCATTTCCAAGTGGGATAATCATAGGTAAAGTTATATAAAAGTTTGGATAATTATCTTGCAAAGTTAGGTTATCTGAGCAAATAACAGACACTTAATTTTTTCCTAAAAATGTTATCATCATAATTGATTAAATCTTAAATTAAATTTCTTTTCTCATTTCATGTAATTTCAATGAAAAGTGACAACAGCTTTTTTTTTAACTTATTTTTTTTTTGAGGCGGAGTCTTGCTCTGTGGCCCAGGCTGGAGTGAGTGGCGCGATCTCGGCTCACTGCAAGCTCCGCCTCCCGGGTTCCTGCCATTCTCCTGCCTCAGCCTCCCGAGGAGCTGGGACCACAGGCGCCGCCACCACGCCCGGCTAGTTTTTGTATTTTTAGTAGAGACGGGGTTTCACCGTGTTAGCCAGGATGGTCTCCATCTCCTGACCCCATGATCCGCCCACCTCGGCCTCCCAAAGTGCCGGATTACAGGCGTGAGCCACTGCGCCCGGCCCATTCATGCCTACATTCTAACCATCATACCTGATAGCCCTGTCCCCCAGAGGTTTAAAGGAAAAATGTTTAAGATATTAGATGTAATTCTAACTCCAGTCTTCTTTCTCCCTGTCCAAACAATATAATTTCGGGGGAAAAACCTATCAAGACCAAGAATTTAGGCTGCTTCAACTGATTTCAATCTTGTTTTAAAATGTCCAGCTCTAATAATTTCCCATTTCATATAAAAATCATGCTATTTAAGAACTTATTCTGGAAGTCAACATATAAGACTTGTCTCACTATAGTTCTATGTGCTTTGTGATGCTAGAGATGACAGTATAGGGTAGAAAATTTTAAAAAGTTTTATATAATGAATGGTTAACTGAATTGGAAAAACAATATTTTCTATCACTAGTGTAATTACTTCTATCACTTGTGTATATACTTCTATCTAGCTAAGAAAAGATGAAGAACCAATAGAACTCAGTGTTAGAGGCTGAAATGCATTAATGCAATACATTAAAACAATAACATGTTTGTGACATGTAATGCAGTGGTAGAAGCTCTGACTTAAATTTCAACGTGCTCTATGTTACAAAGTTGGGCTTTAGTTGCCAGAGTGGATTTTAGGGCTCCAATCTCAGGCTAATTATTTGGGTTGACTCTTCTAATGTTGTTTAGTTGGCTCTGGAATGTGAGCATAATAGGGTGTTGCTATAGATTAGGCAAAAACTAAGATGGTAGAAATCCACTTTCTGAAGCAAGATAGAAATGTGGTTCAAAGACTTGCTTAAATTCCAAAATATCCATTTAATCCAATGTCATCATCTTGAATCAGACCTAAATCACCTTCCTACTGAAATTCTGCAACAATCTCTAACTTGTTCTTTTTGTCAATAGTACGTTTTCATTCATTTATCCTTTAAGGTGTTAACAGAATGACATTTAACCTGACTTGTGTATCCTCTGCTGATACCTTGCTACCTTCAGGAAATCATCCAGTTTCTTTAGAATGGTGTCTGAGTCCATTCACAGTCTGATCCCAGTCTGCTTTCCCAGCCAACCAGCTCTTGGCTCCTGACATACCAAATGTCTTTCTGTTCCCTAAAAATGTCAATCTCTCTCATACATTACAGCCTCCATGCTGATGCATGGAACACTTATTCCTCCTCTCCAACCCTGACGAATACATGATTATGAGTTAAGTGCCAACTAGATGTCATCTATATAAACATTACTCTCCCGTAATATGTTATTCCATCATATTCAAAAACCACATTTTAAAATTTTGACCCTAATTATACAAGTGATTCTATGCCTTGAATCACTTCTTAAAGCATGGATTGTGCTCTGCTCATTCATTCAATGACATTTTAAAATCTGTGATTGGTGTAGCATTATATTTAGTACTGCAGATTAAAAAAACGAGATTTGAAATGTTCAGAGTAATGGGAAGAAAATAGAGAAATAAGCATATGACTGCAATACCTGGTGACAGGTACTATCTGATGACAGGTACTATCGCAATGAAAGGCACAAGGTACTACGAGAACACAAGATAGAGGCAGGAGACCATAGAATTACACAGAGGGCATTGAGGAACAAGGTCCTCTCAAAGCAGCTAACATATTGCTTGGCACCCAGTAGGTGCTCATTAGACATGCTTTGAATTGATGAAGGAAAAAAATGGTAATAAAAAAACTGATAACCTGGATGTCACGTTTCTGTTTTATGTCAAAGATCTTGCTTTCTCAAGCTTTCAGATCATAAAAGGATTTGGAGTTAGGGCAGAAATATTCCCTTCTCAATATTTATTCCTCTTCCATGTCATTTTTTTCATGTCCTATTTGGAGATACTATGGGCCTTTTGCATTCTATACCAGTGATTCAGGGCTCTGATATTCTCTGTCTCTGCCCTGAAACCTTTTTTCCTTCTCAATGACACTATTTGCCTTCATATTAGAAGCTGTTCTCCAAATACATCATACAAACACTTGTTCAATCCAATTTACTAATAAAATAACATAAAATATGTGCCTTTTACTTAGAATCCAAATCAAAAGACAAGTTATAGACATATTGGCAGTTTCTAGAAAATACAAAGATAAAGGAATACCTTTGGGTACTGTGAAAAAACAGTAAGACAAATCCTGGTGGTAGAGCATTCTACAAGTTGACTGAACTTAATACCTGAAAAAGTCAATGGCATGTGATGGAGCAGTTGGTTTCACCAAGCTGACACCTTTTCTTGTATCTACTAAAGGTTGACCCTGAATTTCATGCCTGGTTTCAGATGTTACAGGAAACACCGAAGCATAGTGTGCCATGAATGTTTAGCGACGCGTAACTCTCAGCACTTCTGATGATTGTAAACTATTTTCACATGCATCTACTTCTGAATGCTTCAAGGACATTCACCTATTATCTTCTATGATAGTTTAATAAACGTAAAAATGAAAAACTAAAAAAAATTGATTCGTAACATCTTTAATACACTGTAATGTTTTAAAGCAAACTTTGAAATTGTTTTCAACAATTTAAAAAATTTAAAATAATATTCATTTCTTATTTACCCTTTACCCATATTACCAACAAATTTAAATGAATTTTATTACTCGTAAGTTTAAAATATTTTTTGTTTCTTGTTTACTCTCTACAGGAATGTACTCTGTAACCTTCACCTTTAGAATCATAAATATTGTTGTTTTAACAAGTGCTTTACTCTTCTCTTCTTCAAAAAAAAGAAAAACAGGAAAAAACCTTTCTAAATTTACATTGGGGAAATATTTTAGGAACGACTGCAGAAAAACACCCTAATATCTCTCTTTTTATGTACTTTTTGTGTGCATGCCTGCGATTTGCTGATATTATATTCTTTGATGAAAGAAAGAAAAAATATATACTAACCTTTAGAGATAAAGAAAGAAACCTTCAGGGAGGGGAAATATGTATAGAATAATTAAGGCATTTAAAGCAAATTTTAAGAGGCATCCAACAGCATTTTAAAATTTTACCTATTTAAAAAAACAACCTTAGTAAAACAAATAGTAGAAAATATTTGCAGTAAAAATGTTCAAGTAAAACACAAGTCTAATAAGCAGTAAGTGGAAAGCGTCAACATTATGTGAACTTCTTATAACTTATAACTATTTCTGCTGAAACATGTAAAAACTCTGTTTAGAAAGCAAACACTTCTTGTCTTAAAAATCATAACTTTGAGAAAATAACCGAATGTTCAATATTTGAAAATATTTTTTCAATATTTTCATAACTGTAGTTGTATCAATTTTTGGAGATACGTATTTGAGAGAAGAATTTAGGAAACACAGAAAGTAAATATAATTTTGGAAAATGTCCAGAATTAAACAACTTCATTCATAACATAAAACACTTTCTATGTACTTTGAAATTCATGCATTTTATATAGATGTTTAAATTATAGCTTTCTCTTCAAATTACAATCTTCTAGAGGCTATTCATTTTGTCTGACTTAATTCAAGTGTTCAGGAGACATCTGTAATATCTACATATTCAATTAAGAGATAATAATGATGGTTGCAAATCAACATTTACTGAACAATGCTGATGTGTTAAGGGAATTTGTTTCTTGAAAGGGTAATGTTTTATCCCAGGACTTGTACTCTTCAGAAATGTTATTTATAAGGTTATATATCCCCTTGTTCATATATAACATTGGTAGAATGCAGCATTAAATATCAGATTGTGGGACCTTGATGCCTTTTATTAGACTTAATCATATTTGGCTTCAGGAGCTTTGATCTGGCCATGTTTTCACTTAAATTTTTGTGATAAATTTGTCTTTTCCCATATATTATCTTTTCCTGGAGGAGAGTGGTCTTGAATGGTAGGTACATTATGGGTTTTGAAATCAGAAGACAGGCATTTGAATCCTGTTATTGCATTCACTTATTAGGTGCTCTTGACTAAGTTATTGTCATTTTCGGATATTAAGTTGTCCCTTCTGAGAAATAATAAACTAAACAATACCTTTTAAATTCAAAAGCAATTATTTCAAGATGTTCTAGAACATATTAAAGAAAAAAATTAAATTAAATGATTGATAGGCCGGGCGCGGTGGCTCAAGCCTGTAATCCCAGCACTTTGGGAGGCTGAGACGGGTGGATCACGAGGTCAGAAGATCGAGACCATCCTGGCGAACACGGTGAAACCCCGTCTCTACTAAAAAATACAAAAAACTAGCCGGGCGAGATGGCGGGCGCCTGTGGTCCCAGTTACTCGGGAGGCTGAGGCAGGAGAATGGCGTAAACCCGGGAGGCGGAGCTTGCAGTGAGCTGAGATCCGGCCACTGCACTCCAGCCCGGGCGACAGAGCGAGACTCCCTCTCAAAAAAAATAAATAAATAAATAAATAAATAAATAAATAAATGATTGATAATAAAGCATAGTTTATGCAATGTGATATAGTATCAACATAAGGATTTATCTTTGCATTTCTTTATTTCAAAAATATATGACTTTTGTAAACATATATGCATGTTTCAATAAAAAAAAAGAAGATACATGATTTAATCATGCCTGGTATCAAAAATGAAAGAGTAGAATGTTAATATTTACCTTTCAGGATAATTGTTAGTGATTCTGCCAGTTAAAGAAAGATTATAATGGAATATAATAGGTATTCAACAATAACCTCTTTAATGACTAACATATGCAGTCACGCTTAATGTTAGGAATACATTCTGAGACAAGCATTTTGTTGTGTAGACATCACAGAGTGTACTTACACCAATCTAGATGGCATGTCCTACCATACACCTAGGTTATGAGTCTATTGCTCATAGGCTAAACACGTGTAGAACATGTTACTGTACTGAAGACTGTAGGCAATTGTAATATAACGATCAGTATTTGTGTACTTAAAAATAACAAAACATAGAAAAGGTACAGTAAAAACATATGGTACGAAAGATTTTTAAACGCTACACTTGTATAGGGCACTTAGCAAAACGGGGCTTTGGGGAGAGGAGGTTTCTCTTTCACTATCTGGGTGAGATAGTAAGTGGTGAGTGAATGCAAAGGTTGAAGACGTTCGTATACATTACTCTAGATTTGATCAACACTGTTCATTGATGCTACACTAATTTTATTTTTTAAATTTTCTAGCTTTAAAAATAAAGTAGTCTTAGGTTACTGTGAAATTTTTATACATTTTTAATTTTTTAAAACTTTTGGACTCTTTTGTAATAACACAGTGCTTAAAATACACTGTACAAAATATTTTCTTTCCTTATATCCTGAAAAGCTTTTTTCAATTTTTCATTTTTTAAAAATAACCTTTTTACTTTTTAAGCTTTTTTGTTCCAAACCAAGGCAAAAACACACACATTAGCCTAGGCCTACACAGGGTCAGGATCATCAGTATCATTGTCTGTCACCTCTGCATCTCGTCCCACTGGAAGGTCTTCAAGGGCAATAACATTCATAGAGCTGTCATCTCCTATGATAACAATGCCTTCTTCCAGAATACTTCCTGAAGGACGTGCCTGAGGCTCTTCTATAGCCAACTTTGTTTTATAAGGAGAAAGAGTACAATCTACAATAATGATAAAAAGTGTAGTAAATGCAAAAGCTGGTAACGTAGTCTTGTATTATCATTGTCAAGTATTATGTACTGTATATAGTTGTACGTACTATAGTTTTAAACAACTGGCAGCACAGTAGGTTTTTTACACCAGCATCACCAGAAACACACAACTAATGTATTGTGCTATATGACAATGCTATGATGGCTGCAACACTATTGAGCAATAGGACTTTTTTTTTTTTATCTCTGTTATACTCTTAAGGGACCATGGCCATATACGCAGTCCATCATTGGCTGAAATGTCATTATACTGTGCATGGCTGTACATATATTTTTAACTAACATGTTTTTCTAGATTTAAATCAAAATATCATACATTACAAACACATAGGTTAGTGTATATATGATTTGTTAAGTTCTATGCACTAAAATTTTTACTGTGTTCTAAAATAAATTACCCATGATGTAGCAAATTAGTTCATTATTGCACTAATGTTACAATATAAAGGCAGCTCTAGAATAGTAAAAAGGAAATCCTCAATTCAAAGATTTTTTTCTTTTAGTTGTAATATTTGAACATGCAAAATGTTGAAAAGATTAAAGAAAACACTTCTTTAAAAATTGCTATAGTGTGCAACAATCTTCGAAATACCGTCAGAGGTATAAGACTTTTAAAATCACTGTACTTCATTGAGATTGCTGTGACTAGTTTTTTTTTTAACATATTCACTTAATTCTGTAAGAGTACTTTTTATCCACTTAGAAATAATTTTTACCATGTGGAATTGTGGAGGCAGTGTGACATAGTAAAATATGTCAAAAATTTGGAAAAAGAAGATCTAGGTTCTATTCTGTACATGCCACTTATGCCTGTGTTCTCAGGAAATTTTTTTGTGCATCAGGCATGATGTGATCCTTACCATTTTAATGAGATTTTTTTTTTCTTTTTTTAAAGTAGAAATATAGCAAGGGAGGTTTAGAATAAGCTATAAGGGAGAGACCTTAAGAAGTATCCACTAATCCCTTTCATTTTGCCAACTAGCATTCATTTAAGCCTTTAATATGTGATGAGTACTATGCTAAGTATTTCTCATGGATCAAATAATTTGATTTTCACAGTACTCCCATCACATAAGAACTGCTATAATTCCTATTTTACAGATCTGGAAATACGGGCCACAAGCCATTAGAATGAACTGTTCATTAGAATGAACAAAGCAGCTATGGAATTTTAAAACTTGCTTCTGTCGAGAAATCTACCTTTGTCTTATCAGAAAGTCAGCAACTTGAAATTAGAAATTTGCATCTAAAATGATTGATTTATCACATAAAGGATGTCAAGTACACGTTGATAATATACATGCACACACATATATGTGTAAAATTGCGTTATTCCCTAGGACATAAACTCTTCAGAGGTCCGTATTGTAATTGTTTTTAGGAAACAATGATTTGCAAAAATGGCAAGCATGTGTAACTGCACTAACTCAATTTTCATTCGACAGAAATTTTAGAGCCTTCTTGACATACGTTGTTACACAGGTATTATTTCTTCTTGGGGCACTATGTAAAAATTCATATAAATTAGAACCAGCAATTAGGTTCAATTATATATACTTCTTTTACAAGGAGGTACAAAAAGAAAATAAGCTCAGAAATATTTAAAATTAAAAAATATGTCCCTAGGCAATGTCTTCAGTTCAGTAGATAGTTCAGTCCACTAATATCATAAAATATACATCTATATGAAGCAAGAAAACTTTGAAATTCACATGTTTGCAATTCTTCTAATATATTAAGTAAAATATTCTCTTTATAAGCAACTTGATCTGTGGAAGAGCAGTAGCATATGTTTAATACTTCATTGAAAATAACTGAGCTTATACCTAGTTATTTTATCTTATGCTCCTCTTCTCTACTCCCTTTCAGACATCTCATCTACATTCTTGTCCATGTGCCAAAAATGGTCCTATGAGCAGTCGCAAGCAAGGGAGACTTACCTCTCACCTAAAGAGCTCTGGAATTTGGATTTTGTAAGTTTTTTATATTTGTATTATCCCAAAACTCTGATCATACTCTTCCACAGATGTTTTCTTGGGGGTTCATATTTTATTAAAAATTCCCTCTTTCCTTTTTGTCAAATAGGCAGAATTAACACTATTGCAACCATTATTAACTGCTTTATCATACTCTCACTGGTGAAGGTCCTTGTTTGTTATATTATACAAAATTGAATTTAAATACATTTGAAAATATTTCTACTTTTTGACCTAATTTTCAAAAATCTTTCTTTTAAATGAAGATTTTATGTGTTATTTTAATGGAAAGTTATTCCCCCATCCTTTTTTATGGAAAGTTATTCTCTGCATACAGTGATTGATCCCATGGAAGTGGCGACTATGATATTCTAAGAAAAACAGGATTACATATATTAGTGGCTCTTAACCACGACTGCGTATTGAAACAATGTTTGAATTTTAAGAAAAACGCATACCCTTGCCGTGAATTTTTAAAGATCTAATTGGTTTATGAGGGACCTGGACATTAGTATTGTTTTAACATGTCCCTAGTGTATCTAATATGTAAAATTGAGCATCATTGACATATTCATGGGCAACTTAATATGGCTCAATTTAATAGATCATCTTACTTTCTTCTCAAAACCACTATATTTCATACTTTTCCAGTATAAGCATTATCATTTCCGACAAGCTAGACTTGCTAAAGCAGGCATGTAACTATCATATGGGAGAATATTATAGAACATTAAAGTTATAAATCTGGAAACAAAATTTATCTTGTTTTGTTTCCAGCTTTATAACTAACAAATAAGAAATTGCACACACAAAATTAAGCAATGGTAACACTCAGCCACAAACATTAATCATAAACATGATGATTAATCAAGATGATTAATTCTCAAAAGAAGCTCAGTCCACTGCTTTTATTGGCAATGCTCCTTGCTTTGGAACTTTCCATAGTTGTCAATAGACTTGACAAATAGTACATGTACTTGACAATACTATGCAGGTTTCCCAAGGTTTTATACTAGGTTTCTAAGCATTGTGATATGAATTAAAATAAACTTTTAATAAAAATAATACTCAAATTATTTTATTTTAGATTTTAGATAAATCTATTCCATTAATTTTAATAGAATAAAATCTATTCTATCAGATTTTATTGAAAATGGTATAATAGCTCATATATTGAATTTCCATATGGACAACACATTATATTTTCAAAACATAATTTCAAGTCAACCTTCTATAAAGAAAAGTTTTGTTTCTACTATGACTCTAAATAAATTAATAGTGAAGTTGGGCTTGTCATAGGCACTGAAAAATTTCCAAAATACCCACAAAAGTGCACCACAATAGAATAATGAAATCAAGACATTTACTACATGGGAATCTCCAAACAGGTTGCTGTCATGAGCATACTCTAAATTTAGCTCTTTATAATCTCTACACTTACAGATGAAATTACAAACCATATGGTTCTAAAGAGAATTAGCTATATATTAAAGAAGTAGCCAGAACACTTTGTTTATTCCAGCCAGCAAAAGGCTCTCCCATAAATTATCTCATCACAAAACAGCTCTCCAAATGATGCATTATTCTGACTGTGATATTATTGCTCATTTTGCCTAATTCATTTAAGAAGTTGTTTTAGTCTGTTTTCACACTGCTGATAAAGACATACCCAAGACTGGGCAATTTACAAAGGAAAGAGGTTTAATGGAGAACTCAGAGCTCCACATGGCTGGGGAAACCTCACAATCATGGCAGAAGGCAAAGAGGAGCAAGTCACATCTTATGTGAATGACAGTAGGCAAAGAGAGAGCTTGTGTAGGGAAACTCTCGTTTTTAAAACCATCAGATTTCATGAGATCCATTCACTATCACAAGAATAGCAAGGAAAAGACCCACCCCCATGATTCAATCATGTACCATCAGGCCCCTCCCACAACACATGGGAATCATGGGAGCTACAAGATGAGATTTGGGTGGGGACATAGAGCCAAACGACATCAGAAGCCATTTAAGCATTGTAGAGAAAAAGCAAAGCATAGCAAAATAAAAACTATAACATAAACTATCAAGTCGGAACTGAAGGACTAAGTGCCAGTAAATTTGGTATTTGGAAAATACTTTTAAAAAACCTAGAAACTGTCATGAGATTGAAATATTACCAGTATCATCTGTTGAGATTTAAATTTAAACAGCATTTGGCGACAGTATATACTTGGTAAATATTGATTGTTCCAAAGCCTGTTTTTTTATTTTAAAAAATAATATTTGTAAGAAAACATATTAAAATTTTTAAAATACACTAAAATTTAAATGATTCTTAGACTTCTATTGTTAAAAATGTTTACACAACCAGGTGTACACATTTAATATTAAGTATCTGTTTCAATGAAAAGTTAATTTGTGGGAGAAATTAACTGTCTTGTTAACTTTCTCCTTTTCTTCTGATTTCTCTTATCTGTATTTTCAGATAAGTTCACTTGTTGGTTCAACTGAAGAGACATTTGTCTCAACTATAGAAGTTCCTACAGCCTAGATTTTCCGTTTTCAAATTGGTGAAAAATTTATTTCAATACATGACTGTTATTTCAACCTTAGCATGCTATAATCAATGGAATAAGAATATCAATAGAGTTTCAATTACATACAGTGTTTTTGTTTTCAACAGACATTTATTGAGTTCTTCTATGGGCCAGCTGCTGTCCTAAGTGCTGGAGATACCCTACAGTATCTTCAGCACTTAGGACAGCAGCTATCCTGGACAAGATGCAGAAGGCTCAGAGATATTTCAGGTAGAGTTTTCAGAAATGCTTCTCTGAAGAGATGATGTTTGAGCTGAGACATCAAATGAAAAGACTGAGCCATTCCAAAGAGAAGAGTGGTCACTACCCAAAGAACAAGGAAAACAAAAGTCCCCATGGTAGCATATATATGATGAGTTTGGTGTTTTTGAGGAATATAAAAGAGATCAAATTGATAAGAACTTTTTATTTTAATCGAGGTACAAGTTGTACGAAATATAGCCAGAGAGATAGGAAGTGCCTAGACATGTCTTGTAGGTGTAGGAAGGTTTTTTTTTTTTTTCCTAATCCTAATTGTAATAGAAAGCTATTAGAGGGTTTTAAGCAGGAGACATGGTTGATATTTTAATAGATCTCTCTGACTGCTCTGTGGAGAGGGAGTTATATAGAGAAATGTGATTAAAGGTGAAAACCTAATTGGCATTTTGAGATTTCAAGAGGTGAATGCTTAATTTTCTTTCTTAGTAAATCTAGTTTTAATGCCACACACACTGTGCCAACTGAGTTATTCTAAAGTAATTCTAGATATAAATTTTACATGTTCTCCTAATGTAGAGTTTTTCAAAGTATGATCTTGGGACTGTGTAAGAATTATTCACTTCATTAGTTAAAAATGCAGATTCTTTGACTTCATCTCATTCCTTCTGAATTAGTGTCTGGGGATGGAACCTGAGGATATACATTTTTTAAATGATCTACTCACATGATTTTATATACCTGAACATTTGAGAATTGTTATCGTGAGAAGCAGTTGTTTCTACACTATACAGATGGCAGTATTGCCAGGTAATGCTTCCCACAGAAAGACGTCTTTGAACTGAGTCTTGAATGAGAAGTCACCGTGTGCCAGTTGTAAGAGCACAGGGGAAGTCATTCCTGTGCAACAAGATACGTGATTAAAGATTGTCAGGTATCAGTCGGAATGGAAATTCACCATGATGAGATCTCAGAATACTAGGGAAGCGGACCTGGGGTGAAATAAAAAGGATCAAACCAGAGAATATTTGAATCCCGCAAATTCATAAATTTATACAGAGTGGCAAAAAGCATGGTCTTAGATTCTCACAGCCAACATACCTATAAATAATAGATGATAAAATGTTACAGGACATATGTGTTGCAAATGTCGAAAATGGATCAAAAACATTACACCTGTTTAACTACCATTCGATATTGACATCAGAGATAATGACGTTAACTTGATGCAGAGACCAGACCAAAGAGAAAACTACAAAAACAAACACTTTACTGAGCATTTGACATGAATTAACTCATTTAAATTTCTTAACAACCATATGAAATCAATGTTTTTATGATTCCCATTTTATACATGAAGAAATTGAGAAGTTTAAGAAAACAGAGTTGTTTAACCCATCTGCTCATGTCTAGTGAATTTTGTTAAGCAATTGTCTGGCCCACTGTGGGCCTACTGTGTATACATAAAGTGGCAAACTTTGTTTTATCTAGACCTTGGTTGACTTATGGATAACTTCTGTCTAAAAGATTGCCTTGGGAAAGTTGCCTTACTCTCCCTGGGTCTAAAGAAACTTTCTTGTAAAATGTCAACTTCACAGTTCTGTTGTGAAGACTAAATAATAATATACCTGCAAGCCACCTAATACAATGCCTGACATCTCGGAGGCCATCAAAAATCGCTATTGCTTTCATCTCTCTTCTCCCTTGCAAACTACTTGCAATTAAATATCTATCACTAGTTTGTAACAATTTCTATCAACTTATCTGTAAACTTTAACCAACGCAAACATTGTTCTCAGTATTGCTGATTAGATCTCTGGATATGTGCTCCCACTATGTCTGTATCATCAGGTTTTGCCAGATTTTACTCCCTACTGCATGACTTTACTATCTTATTTATTTTAGTAAGCTTTGCCTTCCATGTTGTTGACAAAATGTTATTCAGAAACATTTCTGTTTCTTAAGCAGAAATGTTTCTAATTTAAGCACTAAGTTGCAATTCAATTTTCATATGCTTTGTAATATCAATAAAGTGCTATCCACAAGACATTCCAAAATACTTTAAAATATTAGTTAAAAGCATATATGTATGACCATATATAATAGCTGTGTCTATAACATGCCATCTGAGGTTCACAGAGATTACTATTACATGAAGGCGGGTTAACTATTATATGCACAAAAATGATTTTAAAATCATATTTCTGTTTGAAATAAAGCAAAATCTAATTTCAAATATACTCCTTTCACTATATTTTGATAATAGTTAATGTAATGCCATGCTACATTAAGACACTAGAATAACTCTAGACTATTAAACATATACCACCTCAGTAACTTTTAATTTTAGGAATATTAGAGAAAAATGATAAAAGTCAAAGAAACAAAAAAATTGGAGATATATTTTAAAGAACAAGATAGATTCATTTAAGATATTCCCATGTAATCACCATTTGAGCCTTTACTATTTCTTGCTATAGAATACCTGTATGAGTATAGTGTATAAATATTTATACAGGTAAGTCATACACGTAAATCTTACAGCAAGCAAATATATATATATATGTGTGTGCGTGTGTGTATACGTATATATGTATATATATACACATATATATGTGTGTGTGTATACGTATATATGTATATATATACACATATATATGTGTGTGTGTGTATATATATATGGAAGGGGGGAAAAATGAGAGACTATAAAAATCCCTCCATATTAAAGATATATACTATCTGTAAATAAAACCTGCAGCAGAGTATTAGGAGTTAAGATGCTGAGATCTTAGATAGATTGCAGAAGTGAAATAGATGCCACTACATTTTTTGTTTAGCAGTAAAGTAGAAATAAAAAGAATATAAAATTCTTGGGTTTGATTGATATACCAACACGATGACTAAACAGAGCTGCAAGTAACAGCCGTAAATAACATCAGGTACTCCTAAAGCAGAGGCACCTTCTGCAAAGGCAGAATTATTATGTAATTATATCTACTTTTGCAAGTTACAAACTATTCCCTGGCAGGGATCCACTTCTTCATTCATTACGATTCAATATAATTTGAGCTGCTAAGGTAAAGTGTCTCCCGGTAGGAGGCTGCAAATGAATCCTGTTGATGCTCTTATCACTACCGATTCATACTGTTCGGCCCAACACTCAAACAGCTCCAGCACTCGGGGAAGCGTTTCCAAGTGGTTCATTTTGAAACACAGCAAAGATCCTCATCAGGATGTGGAAATCCGAGGAATTCAGTAAGAGTCATACCAACGTGCTATTAGTTTGGTCTACCTGTACCAGATTTGATTGCTCGCAGTTGTCCAATTCTCTACCATATATCTTCAATAAAAACTTTAAAATTCATTTGCACCTAAAATGAGAAATGAGCTTTTCGAGGGCTCACATTTTCTTTGCTGTATATGACCTTCTTTGGAGTTTTTATTTGCTTTGTTTTGTCATTCGATTTTTATCTCTTCCTCTTTCTTGTGCATCAGGTTTAAAGTAATAGAATGTTAGACTTTTAGTGAATGAAAAAGCCATAGTTATCTTTGCTTGAGCACCCTGGGGTCTCATGTGCTGTAATTATACAGTTGGCCATTTCTTAGTCTCTGGATGTAGAATACTCAGGTGGCTAAGCCATTTTGATTCAAAAAGTCTTTTTAAATTTTCTTATATGAATATCTAACATTCCCTAAGTAAAGTATCACTTTTACATATCTAAAGATATTTTCTCTGTGCATTATATATGTATGAATATTCATATTTATACAAATGTATACATGGATATGTACATATCTACACACACAGTCCGAGTCTGATAAGAAAAACAATCAGGACCCATTCCAAGTTAGTGGTCTTAATGTGCATCTCTGCAGTGAAATGAAATGCTCTCTGAAAGAAAGCAGTAAGAATTACGAAGCCAGAGTCTGGAAAATCACTCCACTGTTCCTGGACTGTATTCAGTAATAGGAAGGTCGTTTTAACAACCTCCAGTATCAGACACCAGGTTTCCAAACAATCACAGAACAGTGAAGGAATATTTAGACAAAACATTTTAATGAAAGTTTACTTTATTGTTACTATTCTAAAGAGTGATGCAGACATTTTTTCGGAGCCTCTTACTAATGCTAATGAAAGCTATTTAACTAAAATTCCTGCATACTGTTCAAAGAAAACTTCTCCAGCCTGATTCTGTAGTCTCTGCAAACTAGTTGAAGGACCAGAGCCTTTAAGTATGACGGTTAAGTATTCATCCACAGTAATGGGTTTCAGTTCTCCCCTCAGTGATTGAAGCCACGCTACGCACTGATTTACTGTGCCAGCAGGCCATTTCAACTTCTCTTTCATGTTTATCTAACAGCTTTTTAGAAAAGAAAGGGGGAAAAATGTGGGATCATTAACAATAGAATTCACAGTGCTGAAAGATTTGGAAAAAATAAGAATATTCATAGTAATAATTACAGTTGCTGCAATTTACAGATTTTTGAGTTAATAATTGCTATTTTTCAACTACATGAGAAAACTTTTTGCTCTCAATAGTAACTGACAAAGTAATTACTGTTTTGTTGACAATATTTTTTAGGATATCAGGTATAATTATAACAATATATTAAAAATTAAATAATGGCATATAAATATCCACCTAGAAATAGCATTCATTACTTTCCAAGTGTGAGAAGACGTAACTCAGTCATGGATGCCTTTTTTTTGAGAAAAAGAAAGATAATTACCCTTCATGGGTGAGACATTTGATTTATCCCACTGAGATTCATTTCATTTCATTGTAAATTAAACTGTTCAATTCAACATTTTCAATACTACCTGGTACTGAAGGGACTTCAGTGATGACTAAGAACAAGTTGATAGATAAGCTATATTCATATTAAATAGGATGTTTGTAATTATTGAGCTGTCACTTTTATATCATTTAATCATTTCCCTTTCTTATGACCTTTCATTTAACTAGAAAGCACACTGCAATTTCAAATCTCCAAAGAATACCGTGTATACAATAATACTTCATTATGCAGTTTTTGTTCCAAATCTATTATCAGTAAATTACTAATGTCTAAGTACCTGTTAAAAATCTGAAAAATATTCATTCTTACTAAAACAAAATAATATGCATACATTTAAAATTATCATCTTGCCTTACGATTTTAAAATATTTACATAATTTCAAACAATAGTGCTTTATACATGATTTTCCAAAATTAATGACAATCAAGTTTGATAGATATAAAAACAGTGTCAAGATATCTCTCAGTTTATAGTGTTTTAAACATACGTATTGACAGCAATATACACAAAAATAGTTTTAAAATCAATGCTTTATTTTTAATTAGAGAAAAGCAGGGAGAAATTTTGTTTTGATATTTATCACAGTACCAAACTACATTATATACAGCCTCTACACCCTAGCACAGAATACAAATTTGTTACTCATGTAAAGTTAAAGATCATTATAGGCACCTTCCCCAATCCATAAGTTGTCTTCATTTCCACCCTCTTTTGAGCACTGCCAATTGATATTATGTATAGTAATATACTTTCAGAAGAGTGACATCCTTGCTGAGGTGTGCATTTAGACTGCTCCCTTATACAAGTTGAAAGAGTGCATAGATACTTTTTTCAATAAATCTGCATGATTATGGAATGCAATAGAAACAAACTATTCCTTTGAATAAAACTATTTATTATAAAGATGACTATTTAATATGTGTTTACCTAATAGCATGTATCCTTACAGATTTGGTTTAAGGTAACTTTTCCTTTTTTTCCTTTCTCATCAAAAATCATGAATAAGATAGCCTTTAAAAACAAAAGTAGTCTAAGGTATTTTAAATGGCAAAACAAAAATAAATGTTTAATATGATACTAGAGGAAATAATATGCAAAAAGTTAACACTAAATTCTTGCAAAATTATTTAAGTCAGACTAAGAATTTGGGTCTGAATTTTCAGTTAGCCAAAAATTAAAAAAATGTGTATGATACATCATCATCATTATCAAAACTATTCATCAGCATTTTCACAAGTCACAGGGGTAGTATTAGCTATCTTACATGGTCAGTGTTTTTTCATTATTTATCCTTCAGATACATTTTGTGAGGAGAGTAATATGTCTATTTTATAGATGAGGAACCGAAGCTTAGTTAGGCTAGAAAGTTGTCCAAGATGGAGATGGTATGGAGACCCACATCTATCTCTCATGACACTCAATCATCTTGCCTTCAATCCACTGTATGGACTTAAAATGAATTAAATATCCATGATCTGCTGATTTCATATTGCACGCTTGTATCAAAATATCTCATGTACCCCATAAATATATACATCTACTAAATACACACAATAAATTTTAAAAATTATTAAATAATTAAAAATAAAGTAAATATCATTCTTAAGACAGAAGCATTTTTCCAGGTGATCTTCAAAGCTGGGAATAATGTGAATGAAGTAGGAGACTACACCTTCTAAAAATTCCTAAAATAAATGTAAAGACTAGTTTGTATGATCTCTTTTGATGTGTTCCTCCAAACAAGGCAGGAGTATAAGAATGAGTTTCTGTAATTCCAGCACTTTGGGAGGCCGAGGCGGGTGGATCACAAGGTCAGGAGTTTGAGACCAGCTTGACCAACATGGTGAAACCCCGCTTCTACAAAAATACAAAACTTAGCCGGGTGTAGTTGTGTGTGCCTGTAATCCCAGCTACTCAGGAGGCTGAGGCAGGATAATCGCTTGAACCTGGGAGTTGGGGGTTGCAGTGAGTTAAGACTGAACCACTGCACTCCAGCCTGGGCGACAGAGCAGGACTCCGTCTCAAAAAAAATTAAAAAGAGTTTCTATAAAAGCATTTAGGATGGAGCTTTACGTACCAGGTGAACAACTGTCAAATTATCTGGCTAGATATTATGTTAACATTAAGAATCTGAATTTTTAAAAATAACTGAGTTATTGACCAAAAAATGTCAAAAAGAGGAAAGTAACTTCTCAGTTAAATTACCATGAAGATCTGTTACTAAATGTTTCTCTATATGGTTATATGAATTAATTAGCCTACTGTTTAATGTTTTCAAATATGCCGATTAAATATTTTAAAATTACTCAAAATATGACTATTTTGATTTTAAAGTATTTGACCTTAAGACATTTCTGACAATCATCAATTACTCATTCAAAGCCACTCTTTTAAGTAGCAAGGAAAACCAGTATCAAAATAAAGCAATATCCTTAAAATATTTTTTCTCGCCGGGCGCGGTGGCTCACGCCTGTAATCCCTGCACTTTGGGAGGCCGAGGCGGGCGGATCACGAGGTCAGGAGATCGAGACCATCCTGGCTAACAAGGTGAAACCCCATCTCTACTAAAATACAAAAAAAATTAGCCGGGCGCGGTGGCGGGCGCCTGTAGTCCCAGCTACTCGGGAGGCTGAGGCAGGAGAATGGCGCGAACCCGGGAGGCGGAGCTTGCAGTGAGCCGAGATGGTGCCACTGCACTCCAGCCTGGGGGACAGAGTGAAGACTCCGCCTCAAAAAAAAAAAAAAAAAAAAAAAAATATTTTTTCTCACAGAGATTTCTAAATGATCCACAATAATTCCATAATTACTTGTCTTGGAATAAAAAAGTGATACTACAATGAAATCTTCAACTATTAGATCTCTGAACTATTCATAAAATAAAATATTCTTGAAATAGCTATTTAAAAGATAACTATTAACGGAAATGTCATCTAATAAATTAAATTTACTCAGTGGTCAATGTTATTTGAATTAACATTTGGGTTTATATATCAAAATTCTCTATAGTTTAGGGAAAGACAGAAGAAGTTTCTATAAAACAAGAAATTCAACATAAGAAGACTGTGGTGTCTGTCCACTTATGACATTTGCTCTCTGATTTCCTGCTGTCTTATCTCAGCTAAGTATCTTTCGTTCACTCTCAGCTCTGGATCTCACACTTACTGTTTGCCTCCATCATTCCATTTGGGCTCCTAGAATCTGCATCTTTTATATCTGGAAAGAGAAAACTAACTAATATTTCTGCTGACCCTCAAAGTTCAAAATCACACCTTTTATTAAATGAAATGTATCAAGAATCTTTAGTAAACATATTTAAAGTGAAATGTCATAGAACATATAATTTAAAATGGTGTAATTAACCCTATACATTTGAAAAAGCACACGCCTTCAATATAAACAAGATGAATATCAAATGCCATCGGATTAATACCATCTAGACATTTAGAAAATGAGTAATGTTGCTAAAAGTTGAGAAAGAGAACTCATATGTAGCTAATGTGTACACTTAAAATAAATAGAATGCCTTGAAACTAGTGCTGTTAAGTGACGTTTTGCCCACAGTTCTTCCTTCAGTTCCAGCCCATGTTACTGCTTCTTTGTCCTTGGAGTAGACCTTACTGGCCAACTGATATCTTCTTACCAGTGGGCTTATCAGAAAGCTTAAATGTGCTTACATAATTTGCCTTGGCCTCTCTCACTCCTGATACTCACCTATTGAAAGAGCTTGCTCCCAAGAATGAGATACATGTGGACAAACGTAATCCCAAACCATAGCCTAAAGCCCATCCCATCTGAGTACAGAAAAAAACAAACAGACAAAAAATTTGCGGACACTTCAATGAGAAAAGAAGTTGTTTTCTGTTGTTGCAGATTTGGCATTGTTTATAACATATTACTGTTGAAATAGCTGACCAACAGTGGTGACAAACAAGTTGAGATACTTAAAATGCAGTGGGTAAGGAGTAGGGGGGCTGCGATATTAAAATTAAATTAACCATGATAAGTATGCAAGTTTGATTACTGAAAAGTAATAAAGTCCATAGTTTCAGGCCAAAAGTTGTTGAAGGGGAAAAGATGGTTAAGAAAAGTGTTCAGAGGAAGAATCAACTCTGAGGATCTGCTAACAGATCTTGTAGAAAATTCGTATGTTAACTTTGTGTAGAGTGAATGAAAAGGATGCAAGAGGAAAGAAACACTTGATACAAACAAATCTAAATGAATTAAACTACTATCACAAGTTCATTAATAGCAGTAGATTCTTCTCACATCCTATTCTTAGAATGCATCTTAGATTTACAGCATTTTTTAGTTTGGATATTCAGTTTGAAAAATAAATTTGAAAAATTAGTGTAGCCGGGCGCGGTGGCTCAAGCCTGTAATCCCAGCACTTTGGGAGGCCGAGACGGGCGGATCACGAGGTCAGGAGATCGAGACTATCCTGGCTAACATGGTGAAACCCCGTCTCTACTAAAAATACAAAAAATTAGCCGGGCACGGTGGCGGGCGCCTGTAGTCCCAGCTACTTGGGAGGCTGAGGCGGGAGAATGGCGTGAACCCGGGAGGCGGAGCTTGCAGTGAGCCGAGATCACGCCACTGCACTCCAGTCTGGGAGACACAGTGAGACTCCGTCTCAAAAAAAAAAAAAAAAAAAAAGAAAAATTAGTGTAGTGTAGAAAACAAGATTAGAATTTTAAGTGGAATTTTATATTTCATGAGGAAACATCAGATAGAAGCTTTGTATTCAAAGACAGAATAATATTGTCTTGCTGACATATCAAGCTACAGCTATGCCACTCCCCCTTCCAGAAAAAAACAAATCCCCAAATCACCATTTGTGGTGGTAGTGAAGGCATCTATCTATACAATGTATTTGTAAGAATCTATAGTTTCTATCCATATGTAACCTTATGATAATAGACTATCCACATAAGGTAAGCAATTGTTTGCATTTTTAGTATTCTAAACTTACAGCTTTTTGTGTATACACATTTTCAGTTGCCAATTTTAAAATTAAATATATACTTTTATTTTGTAAAACTAAACTAACCCTTGGAGAAAACATAAGCAATGGAATTCAAATGGGGAATTATTTTATGCTCTTGTTGTGTAGTGTTTACTCACTTTTCTCCTTGTTATCTACAAAACGTGAAAATGCCAAGCTAGGCACTGCACATCAGTCTGACAACTTGTCATCATGCTCAGACCAGTGCTGGTTTTGTGATTGCTTGATGTGTCAAAAGAGTTGTGCTGGATTAAAACAAAATCTGAAAACCGTGTGTTCATTATCCAAATGACAGAATTTTCTCAGATTTCCAAGGAAAAGAAAAATAAAGAGTTGAAACAGTAGCATTCATTAGAAATGAGCTTCTGTTCAGAATAAACTTGAGTCTCTTTTATTACTGGTTTTCACTGTTAAAAAACAGAGCAGAGTAATTGCATTGAACTAAGAAAGAATGTATAAAGACATAATTACATTTCAAGTATAAATTATTTTCTATTATGTGTACTAGGCAAAATAAATTTAGTAAGAATTTAACTCAAATTTTCAAAGTTAATTATTGTTTTTAGCAGATCGAATACTTACAAATTACTAACATACGAATATGATGTGTCTGTAGAATTATTCTTTATTTTCTTAAAAAATGTTTCTTTCATGAACAGATATTATTGTCTTTTATTTAAAAAGCAACTCAGAAAATTTGAAAGCAGCTTCTATACACTGGTTTGTATAACATCTCTGAAGCAAAATTCATTATCTTACAGTTATGTTGCTTTTTTAATACCTGATGTTAAGATGTAGTTTTTGATCATCTGGAAAATACTAGTCATATATTCAGTTTCATTACAATGTAACTAGAAAATAATTGTATGTCTTTGTTAGAACGGAAGTCATTTTTTTTGCATTGGTATATGACTATAGTTCCATTGTAAGGAGATGTCTCCCGTTATTGAAGAATATTATCTTAAAAAAATTCTTGAGCTTTATTTTCTGTTTAAACAAATAACAATAATAAAGGACAACTTAATTAAAAGTGAAAGTCACAGGGAACTGGATTTCACCTCAAAAAACTTTTTAACAACCAGAACTAATCCCGAAACAATTGACTGTCATATAAAGTGGTATCTTTTCAAGTTTTAGAGATACTTGACTAAAGGTAGAGACTATTCCACCAGTGCTGTCACATAAAAACATGGCAGCATTGGGAAGAGGTAGGACTAGACAAACTGCATGACCTTTAAAATTTTTAATTGTGAGACCTCAGAACTATTGCTTTGTGTCACATATCAGATAATTTCAAGTAATTGTTTAAAAGATGTTTTAAGGATTGCACATGTCTAAAATAAAAATTAATTTTAGAAATATTTTATGTTTGATGCTTTTATAAAATTACTGTCTATAACTAAGAGAATGAACTATTACTAGCAAAATAAAGAATCACTACAATTTTCTTTTTATAATGGAAATTCATTAACTTACAGTTATGTTGCTTTTTATATGTTCTACTTTATAACGGAAATTATGGATGTTATTTAAAAATTTTTCATAAATTTTAAGTTGTTTTATTTAGAACAGTTCCAACATTGGATCTATCTACCTATCATCTGTATACATAAATGTACATTTGTATGTATGTGTGTTTATTGGTTGCTCTAATAATTTTATATAGAATACTATTATTTTATGCTACATTTTATAATACACATTTCCACAGTGAAATAGAAGCCAACTAACAAAGCTGTTTTATTTGATTAAATTGACTATTTTAGGTTCTGTGTTTTAAACAGTAAATGACAAAGATACTTCTATGTGTTCATTCTACTATCATCTCGTTAGCTTTAATTCCTTTCCATGTGAATACATCCCTCTGGTACCCAAGGACTTGACCAAAGAGAGAATATTGGGCAATTGGGCATGAATCAATGCTGCTTGCAAATACCTTACAGCTTTGGCATCATATTCATGGTGTCTCTTCACATGTTTGAGCATAACTATCACTTTTATGAAAAGACATTTCATCACGCTTTGTATTTGGTTTGTATAACTGTAAAACAATTTTTATCAGTTGATGAGTTGGATTGTGTTTTTCTCCTTAGAACTTCTGACAGTCTGGGATTTTGGAGATTTAAGTACAAATTCTCTTAGCTCTTATATAAGCAATGTTGATTTTGAGTTATGCACTGGCATGCATTGAGAAGAAGGAAATAATGATGGTGGAATTCTTTCTCAAAGATAAAATGCCTAAACCCACTATCTAAACCTCTTTCTTCTGTGGGATAAAGAGAATTTTAAGAGCCTCCTCTTGGTTATAAAATAACGAATTTCTAAAAAGGGAGAGGCAAGGAATGATAGTGATTTTCAGAATATCTTAATCCTCACAAGTCCTTTGGTACTAACTATTAAAATAACACTAATTGGTCAGATTCAGATAAGCCACGTATTTCCATCACAGAGCTTATAATCAAAAGACCCAAGCTGAATTCAACATATGATAGCGAGTGGAAGGTGATGTATCCCACGGATTTGCAGTGATCTCCACAGACCAGAGGATATTTTGAGTGAAAGGACAAGAATCCTGGGAAGTGAGGATGACACTATAGTTGCTTAGAAATAATTATTTTTCTCCTTCTTTTCTCCTTTCATTCTGTCTCCCCATTTCCTTTTTTTCTCTTTTTGACAGTTTGAAGTTCAATTGGATCTTTTTTTAATTAAGAAAATCAGTTTCCAGTGAAAAAATATCAATAAATCTAATCATTGGTGATACTTTTTTCTGCTAATTTAAAGAAATATGCTGTCTGAAATGATGATTGTATGTTCATCTACTGACTGTCAATCCTCATGATGTCTGAGGAGTTCACAGTTATACTGTCCAAAATTTTAATACCCTGTCTGCTTTCCCACTGTGCCCTGCATGTAACTCCAGTATAAGATTCACAATTGCATAATTGTGTTTGAATTTCTGGGTGTTTTTTTTTGTTTTTTTTTGTTTTTTTGAGATGGAGTCTCATTCTGTTGCCCAGGCTGGAGTGCAGTGGCTGACCTCGGCTCCCTGCAACCTATGCCTCCCGGGTTCAAGGGACTCTTTTGCCTCAACCTCCTGAGTAGTTGGGATTACAGGTGCCCCCCATAACGCCCAGCTAATTTTTTTTTTTTTTTTTTTTTGTATTTTTAGTAGAGACAGGGTTTCACCAGGTTGGCCAGGCTGGTTTCAAACTCCTGACCTCAAGTGATCCTCCTGCCTCAGCCTCCCAAAGTGCTAGGATTACAGGTGGGAGCCACCGTGCCCGGCCTTGGTGTAGTATTTTTATTTCCCTATTCTAGAAGCTTTTATAGGACTAATGTGTGTGTGTGTGTGTGTGTGTGGGTGTGTGTGTGTGTGTGTGTTTCCATTTACAATTCAGCATGGTAAATTGTAAATACACTACTATTCCGTTAACTTTTGTTCTGTCATTATTTCTTGAATTAGAAGCAGATATATGTGTGAGAAAATAAAAGTGGATAGTCTTTTTAAGCATTTACAATGTGTCGGGCACTTGTATAACACTATTACGATCATCATCTTACCAAACAAGAAATTAAGACGGAGATAATTTAAATACATTACCTAAAATTAACAATGTAAAAATGGATTTGAACTCAGTCAAAATGACTGGGTTGCAGGATCCTAACCACTGTTTTTGCATTGGTATATGGCAATAGCTCTAAACAGGTATAAACCAATGAGTGACCAGGATTCACACCACACAGAAAATGGCAACAGACAGTTTCAATGTGGAGTAAAAAGGCAAATCTGAATATAATAGTGAATTGTCTCTATTAGAGGACACCAATACTCTCCCAATTGCTTAGCAAGTGCAATTCTCTACCTGAATCTTTATTTTGGAGATAAAGTAAGAAAAAAACCTGGGAAAATAGCATAGAAAATAGAAAGTCCTGCATTTTGCTTATTTCTTTATTTTATTTTATTTTATTTTATTTTATTTTATGAGACGGAGTCTCGCTCTGTCACCCAGGCTGCACCCAGAGTGCAGTGGCCCTATCTCAGCTCACTGACACGTCCGCCTCCCGGGTTCATGCAATTCACTGCCTCAGCCTCCTGAATAGCTAGGATTCCAGGAATGCACCACCATGCCTGACTGATTTTTGTATTTTTAGTAGAGAGGGGGTTTCACTGTCTTGGCCAGGCTGGTGTGGAACTCTTGACCTCAAGTGATCCGTCCGCCTCGGCCTCCCAAAGTGATGGTATTAGAGGCGTGAGTCACTGTGCACCCCCCCCAAATTGTTTTAAAGCAACTAGCCCAAATAGCATTCTCTTAACTAAAGAACCTATCTCCAGTGAGAAACAAGAACAAAGGGCATGGTATTTGCTGTTTCCCCTCACCCCCCTGGGGTTTTATTAAACATGTTTTTTAAAGATGAATTCTTATTTTTCTCAGTAATAGTTAGAAATATAAATGCATGGGCCAGCCAGGAGATCGAGACCATCCTGGCTAAAACGGTGAAATCTTGTCTCTACTAAAAATACAAAAAATTAGCCAGGGGTGGTGGCGGCGCCTGTGGTCCCAGCTACTTGGGAGGCTGAGGCAGGAGAATGGCGGGAACCCGGGGGGCGGAGCTTGCAGTGAACCAAGATGGCGCCACTCACTCCAGCCTGGGCCACAGAGTGAGACTCCGTCTCAAAACAAAACAAAAAAAAACAGAAAAGAAATATAGGGGCCGGGCGCGGTGGCTCAAGCCTGTAATCCCAGCACTTTGGGAGGCCAAGACGGGCAGATCACGAGGTCAGGAGATCGAGACCATCCTGGCTAACACGGTGAAACCCCGTCTCTACTAAAAAATACAAAAAACTAGCCGGGCGAGGTGGCGGCGCCTGTGGTCCCAGCTACTCGGGAGGCTGAGGCAGGAGAAGGGCGGGAACCCGGGAGGCGGAGCTTGCAGTGAGCTGAAATCTGGCCACTGCCCTGCAGCCTGGGCGACAGAGCGAGACTCCGTCTCAAAAAAAAAAAAAAGAAATATAGGTGCGGGAGCTTTATTCCTGTAATCAACTGGTGCAAAACGCTGAAACACTGGTATCAAAGAGTTTAGATATTTCAATTTCGATTAGGTTTTACTTTCTGATTTTTTATAGTTTTCCCTATTTTCTATGGTACGTATACTCTATATTCAGTGATCTTATGTGACAACTATTAACAGTTAGAAAATGTTTGAGTGTTATTTATGAAATTTTTAAAATTTATATTTCAACTTTTCATTTACTTAAACATTTATATATAATTTAACTATTTTACTATTTTTACTGAGATCATGTTAATATTCACATGTTAATATTAATTGTTAAAAGGCAATCTGGAAATATACATTCAAAATTAACTATTATGTTATAAGAAAATATAAGAACACAAATATGTGTATTTATGCACACTTCTGGGTCCAACAGCTGTTTATAATCCCAACATCAAGAGCAGCAGTGGTAGTTTAGGGCCAAAATGGAAGTTTCCACTAAAGTCTGGGAGAAAACCGAGCTATGTCACAGAATTCTTCGCATGGAGGGATTTGCAAAACTTTAGAATCACCAAAGTTATACAAAAAGCAAGTATGCTAGTAACATATAACACGTCAAGGTGTTAAAATATCCACACTAATTGAAATTTTAACATGTGGTAAGCAATTTGGGAGATTGATTATTTGTGGGGGGAGAAATAGTTGGAACAAAGAATATCCTCTTTCACAGAAAAAAATTATTTAAATTCCTGGATTATTATTTTCCAAATATTGGCAATAAGTAAGCATCAATTCAGTCATACATGGAGATAACAAATAGACACTATTGTCACACATTTCGATCAGGAGATTTATATTTATGATAAAAATATAAATATAAATAAAGTATACACACAAAATATAGAAAGAATAGTATATCTGTGTAATTAATAGTATAATATGTGTATTATACTCTCTCCTTACATATGGAGAGAGAGGCACACAAATACATATCAAGGTAAAGAATTTCGTAGGTGAGCCAAGCCTTTGAACTGGGATTATCCTTTGGAAATGACTGATTAGAACCAAGAATGGAAGGTACCATGGTGGTTAAGAGAATTAAGCAATAGTACAAAAAATAGAATCGAAGAAGAGTACAAAAATACTAAATATTTACCTTGATAGATACGCGAAAACAAATATCTTCTATCTTTTGTTTCTGTTTTGTTACTTACTTTAACGACTGTTAGCTACAATGTAACTGAGTAATGGAAGCTGCAAAGGCCAGTTTGTCTCCCCTACCCTATCTCGTCTTGGGCTATTCCACGTCATCTTATTCCTATATTGTGATTCCCAATATCTTTTATTGGGGGAAAAAAGGTACCTCTGATTGGTTATTCTGATCCTGGGATATCTCAAAATTCCAGTTTTGAGGCTATAAGAAACGTTAAATTGTCTCTTAATTTAGCTGCTATGTAATTTTTTTTCATAAAGCCTTTTTAAAATTTTGTTTTCAGTTTAAGTTACTTTACGTTATTTTTTACAAAATAATTCCTAAATTTTTAAGACACTTTCCTCCTACAGAAAAGAATGGTTGTATGTTTAAAATATCAAGTAATTGTTCCACAGATTCATCAATGAAGCGACTTTGTACAATGGAGATGAACAGAGTCGAAAACAGAGCAAGAACGTTTCTTCTATTATTTTTTGAAAAAGGTTAGTCATCTTCCTTTGCTTTCATTATAATATGTAACATTCTAATGCATTTCAATGTTTCTGGTTTTAGATCTTCATCTCTTTCTGTGAAATTGTGAAATATATATTTGGTTTTCAACCCCATTTCCTGGCATACAGGCCCTAAAATCCTCAGAATCTCCAAAGAGATGACTTTTTTATGCTAATGACTGGTGATTGGCAGCCCCTTGGTAGCTTCAGGATGGGAACTGGTCACGAGGAAGACCAAGGTATGATTAGAGAGTTGGGACTTTCAGCCGCACGCCCCAAACTGAGGAAGGGAGGCAGACTGAAGATTAAGCTCATCAACAACAGCCAATGATTTAATCAATCATGCCTACATAATGAAGCTTCCATAAAAATCCAAAAGGACTGGGTTCAGAGAGCTTCTGGATGAACACATGGAAGCTTGCAAGAGGGTAAGCAAAACTCATCCAAGTGCAGGGGACGGTGGGCTACTCCAACTCCATAGGGACAGTAGCTCTTGTAGTGCCCCTCCGGACCTCACCCTGTGTATTGCCTTATCTGGCTGTTTATTTGTATGCTTTAACGTATCTTTGTAATAAACTGGAAATCATAAGTAACTGTTTCCCTGAGTTCTGTGAGTTGCTTTAGCAAATACATCAAACTGAAAGGTAGGGTTGTGGGAACCTCAACTTGAGTACAGTTGGTCAGAAATTCCCAAGGTCCAGACTTGTGAGTGCTGTCAGAAGGAGTGGGGAGACCTGGGGACTGATCTTCAACCTATGGAATCTGACATCATCTTCAGGTAGATAGTGAGGGAATTGAATTAGAGGATACCAGCTGGTGTCCACGGAAGAACTGATTGCTTGTTTTTTGGTGCGGAGAAATTCCCCACATTTTTCACAGACATCTTCTGTGTTGATCACTGTATGAGAGCAGAGGAAAAACACATCGAGTGTGCTTTTGCCACACAGACTTTTCTTTATAATTGGTTACTCCATTACCAAGCTAAATGTATCTGGACTTTGTTTTTTAGCCAACTTTGTTGTTAGCATCTCCGCTTTCTTCTTTTATATGATTCAGTCTTTCACAATAATGAATAGAATGACAGGTTCCCCTCTTTGTATCCAATGGCATAATCAAGACTCCTCTTATGATACATATTTACATTCAATAATACATTTCAAAAATCTGTTTCAATCATATTAACTTAAAGTCTTATTAAAATGACAGATATATAAACTTGCTATACTTTATCATTGGGAACTTAAATTATCAAATTATGTTGTTTTGAGGCAGTGTTGTTCAGTGGGAATATCCACTGGGTTTTGGGTTATATAGACATGGATTCTCTCATTTGTTATATGTTATACTTTGTGTCTGCATCTGTAGAGCAGGGAGAATAGTATCAATTACCTAAGAATTAATTACATAAAAATCACCTGAAACAATAACAAAATATTCTAAATCATCAAATTTAAAGTAAAATTTCATGATTATAACCATTCAATTTAACCAGAGAGAAATATCTTTGTAGACGTAACACATATTTGAATAGCTTTATTTAACATTGAAATTCTCTTTCAGTGTTCTTTTGAATGTTATTTATATATATGTAAATTATATTTTATGTTATGCTTAATATTGTACTTTGAAAACTCAGAATAAATTTGGTAATTTGGATATTAAGAATGTGACTATGTTGATAAATTTAGTTTAAAAGATAGGAGCTTGTTTGTGTAAACAGTTTTTATCCTAGTACTGATCCAGTATATCAGCTCTTGGTTTATATTAGATGATTGTCAAATTTCACATTTTTTCATTTTTTTTTTTTTTTTTTTTTTTTTAG